>NC_079332.1:10148367-10480265 GCF_029931775.1 Euleptes europaea
CCTTCATTGACATGGCTGCCCTTGAGGGTTATTTATTATGCCGCTCCTACTTCGACAGGCCACCTGTACACACTTTTCCTGCCATTTCATGTCATTTACACACACCTGATATAACAATAAGACTGCCTTCACTTCTTACAAGGGAGACACCAAATTGACTCGGGGATATTCACTTGCCAGTCTGCAATTTGTGCTCATCGGCCAGCCTGCTCCTATTCCCCTTTACCACTCCTCCCCATTATGGGGGTCTTTCGTCCTTTTCTCTTGTACACAGCGTCTGCCCCTCCCACAAATCTTTGGAGGTGGCTTCATCCCCTTACCTTCTTCTCCGCCTGGATCTGTTCTTCTAAAAAGTTGGCGAAAGCATCAAGGGTGGGCTCTCCTTTGTAGGGCTCCACCTGGCAACGAAATAAAAAGTACACAGAGGTGTGTGAGAGAGCAAATGGTGAGAGAGAGCAGGCGCCTCCGCTCCTCACAGAGAGCCAGCATGGTGTGGTGGTTAAGAGCGGTGGTTTGGAGCGGTGGACTCTGATCTGGAGAACCGGGTTTGATTCCCCCACTCCTCCACAGGAGCGGCGGAGGCTGATCTAGTGAACTGGGTTGGTTTCCCCCGCTCCTACACACGAAGCCAGCTGAGTGACCTTGGGCTAGTCACAGCTCTCTTAGAGCTCTCTCAGCCTCACCTACCTCACAGGGTGTCAGTTGTGGGGAGGGAGAGGGGAGGTGATTGTAAGCCGGTTTGAGTCTCCCTCAAGTGGTAGAGAAAGTCGGCATAAAAAAACCAACTCTTCTTCTTATGTTCATTACATCGATGTTTGGGAAGGATCCCTTCCACTGACCCTATCAGCGTTGCAGAGTGGTCTTTGTGAATAATTGCCAGTTAAGACTCAACATCATGTCGTCGTTTTGACATTTTGCTGCTCAGGCCATGCCTTTCATATGGGAAGAGAAGCATTTCTCTCTATCCCTCTCTAGCCTTCCCCCACCGTCGGAAACCATCTGTCTCCCAGAGGATACCACCACTATGTTGCTCGCACCCGCTCCCCTCCTGATCTCACACAGTCTCTGTCCTACACCTGTTCAGAGAGAACAAACAAAACGTTTGCCCCTGTTGAGGCAAGCAGAGACAACATCAAGGCGCAGAATGGAATAGCCAGTACACAGGACCTACTTCTGCTGATACAGAAGCAAGAGAACCCCACCTACGCCGGAAAACGGACATACTGTGCAGTAGGGGCCTATCAGGAGGCTCCTGTTTTGGAGGCAACATCTGCAAGCTGGTCTGGTTAGAAGACATACTTGTCAGTCACATTATCTTTCACGTCACCTTAGAATCATAGAGTTGGAAGGGATCACCAGGGTCATCTAGTCCAACCCCCTGCACAATGCAGGAAATTCACAACTACCTCCCCCCCACACACACACACCCCAGTGACCACTACTCCATGCCCATACCTTCTCCACCCACTAACCCTCCTGCTGCCATCTGGTTCGATGGTTACACAGTAGACAGCAAGGCACTGAAATACTGGTCGCTTCCACAGATTTCATTACAGGTAAAGGTCCCCTGTGCAAGCACCGGGTCATTCCTCACCCATGGGGTGATGTCCAACAACACCTCCCTAGCTAATACAGCATCTCTACCAACTGTGCCTTACATTACAGTTCTGGCTACCAGTCTGCTTAGTTACACTTTCTAGAAACAGGGAATAAAGTGTCAAACAACTGCAAAACCCATCTCTTCCCAAAAGAATAAATTTGCACAGATTTGGGTCAAGGGCTCATTTCAGGCCATCCAAATCCACTGGGGCTGCCGTTGGCTTACAACCTGAGCCTCCAAGCCCAGCAACTGGAGAGTACCTCTTTCCAAGATGAAATGAGGACACATGTCGCTGAATGGAATTTACGTGCGGGGAAGGGAAAGCACAAATGAACACCTGAGTAATGTCTGCATTACCAACCACAACCATCAAATCAAATTACTGGGCTCCGCAGGTGATGTTCTTGCTTCAATTAGATTATCCATCCGGATGGTGGAGCGCGACCATTTGTTTCATGTACTTTTTCCAAAAAAAACACCTGTGATCTCCTCTACTGGAAGAATTTGCCCGTCTTTTTGAAACGCACAGGAGAATGGTTGGAGCCTGCACAGCACAACCACAAGGCAATCAGGACACAGCAACAAACCTTTGCCTTGCTTCTGGAGATGTTTACATTAAGGAGAGCTGTTTTTATATGCACCTTTTCTCAACCTTTCTACAGGACAATCAAACTGCCTTCCAATCTCCTTCCCTTCCCCTCCCTACAAGTTCAAAAAATGACTCTCCCAGGGCTGAACAGGGACATTCGGATTTCCTCTCACTACAGATGCTACTTTCCTGCCCCCAAGCATTCCTCCTTGGCTATAAGCAGGCTGCTTACAATAGACATTGTACCTCTGTGTCTTTTACAAGCATCCTTTGCAACACCCTCCCACCTTCATACCAAGTCATCAGGACTCTGGGATCTCCATTCCTATTCGTGTCTGACAAAGACAACTTTCACTCTCAACCACTGACACCCTGAAATGCTGGAGAGTCTCTACAGTGCTCCGGGACTCAAATGTCATCGCCATCATTCAGTCCCCTTCAGCAGCAGGGGAGGGGCCGTGGCTCAGTGGTAGAGCCTCTGCTTGGCATGCAGAAGGTCCCAGGTTCAATCCCCGGCATCTCTGGTTAAAGAGACTAGGCAGGTAAGTGATGGGAAAGACCCCTGCCTGAGACTCTGGAGAACCGCTGCCGGTCTGAGTAGACAATAGTGACTTTGATGGACCTTGATGGTCTGATTCAGTAGAAGGCAGCTTCATTTGTTCATGTGCCCAGCAGTTCTTCTCACCCCAGTAAGCAATAAGGGGACTGAATCAACACTGGCCCAGCAAAAAAACCCCTCAGATTCTCAGGATGCCCCATGCAATGCCTTGAAGAAACCCAAGAGTGGTCCTGATACCCACACACATTCTCCGCTACTGGCAAATGCCTCACCCGGGTTGTCGATCCAACAGGGAAGTATCTGAAGAACGGGTAACGCTCCAGGTTCAGCAAGTGGACGTTGTTTGCCGTGTAGTCTATCTTGGCAATGACGATGTTTTTCCGGTTTTCGTACATCTTGCCCAGCTCTCCCCAGACCGGGAGCACTTCCTGGCAGGCCTCGGACCAAGGAGCGTCTGGAATTGAAAACCAGGGGAAACAGTCTCACAACGAGAAGCTTCTGAGCGAACGCAACAGCACTGATGAACACATGAACGCATGAAGCTGCCTTATACTGAATCAGACCCTGGCTGAGGTCTTTCACATCACCTACTTGCCCAGTCTCTTTAACTGGACATGCCGGGGATTGAACCTGGGACCTTCCGCATGCCAAGCAGAGGCTCTACCACTGAGCCACGGCCCCTCCCTAATACGACTTTCCTCTTGAGCTGCACTGTCACACAGCAGCACAGCTCCTCTGACAAGAATGTCCGCCTCCTGAACTCTGTTTTGCTCATTCTGCAAAACCACAGAAGGGGTGGGGGCCCTTCTTCACAGCTTCCCCTAGACTGTTTCACAATGTTAGGGCAACTACACAGCATGCGCATGCTGGGAGACCTGGGGCCAGTCACAGTTTTCTCCAAGCTCTCTCAGCCCCACCTGCCTCACAAGGTATCTGCTGTGGGGAGAAGAAGGGAAGGCGATTGTCAGACGCTTTGAGACTCCTTAAAGGTCGAGAAAAGTGGTCTCTACAAACCTTCTCTTTTTCATTTGACATCTTGTCAGCTTTTCAATAATGAAAATCATTTCCTTGAGAGGGAATGTCTACCATTCTAACCCGTTTATTAGGGAATCCCTCTCCAACTCAGAGAGACTTCCTTCTGGTTATACGTATTTTCAATTCCACAATTGGTCCTCTCAATGGCACGGGACCTGCCACTTTCCACTTCACACCACTGGACAAGCTACTCACAGAACATGACAAAGACGTGGTTCTTCTCATTGAAGACGACCCGATCAAAGTTCTTCCCAACCAGGTCTTTCACTGGCTTCTGGTCCCAGCCTTCTGGAATCTCCTCACTGGACAGATGTCGCTAAGAAGAGGAAAAGGAAGCTGACGGGTTGCTGCCTGGGGATGTATTTCAGAGGGCACATCACAATCTTCCCCAAGAAACCTTCAGAGCGCTTCATCCAACCGGCCGCTCCCCCAGCCAATTATTGATCTGGCTTGGTATGAAAGCGTTCGGGGGAAGAGATGGTAGGGAGTTCGGGGTACAGAAGGTTCTGCTCCCCTCCTCTGTGCTGTACAAATCATCTCCCGCTCCCAAACACACTTTCTGGGACACTGGGACAGATCCTGTGAACACACGACTCTGCGGCCATCACAACCACGCTGGGCTCCAGTGCCGTAAGTGGTGCAGGCAACTAGCCATGGGCTCGCATGGGCTCGCAAGCAGAAGATGGATGCACAGGGAGCTGTGGAGGGAGTTGCAAGAGACACATGGGGGCGGTGGTAATGGTGATAGGCAGAAAGAGGCCCCTGGGTTCTGTCTGTCCAGAATTCACCAAAACCTGGAACCTGCCCTGGGATCCATCAGCCAACGATCTAGGTTGGCTCACAGCTAGTGCCGTTCCACCACAGAGGGTCTTTTCTTTTTCGCCCCCATCAGAGGAACATACCTTGGCTGTCCCTTCCAAGTAGCTCTGGCAGAAGCTCCGAAGGTTCCTCCCAGTCACCCTCTCTGCCGGCATCTTGTACCGGGCATCGCTGGTCAGGTTCAGGATCTGCACAGCAGGGACCTCGATCTCGATGACCTGGAAGTATTCGATCACCCGGCCATTTCTGCTCTCATCGGTATCCACCACTATGAATATGATCTGAAGAATGTGACACATGGGAGGACTTCAATATTCCTGCATCACAGACGGTGGCTGAGCAGACACGCCTCTGCTGCAATTTGGGGAGGGGCTGTGGCTCAGTGGTAGATCATCGGCGCCATACCAACCTTCCCCCGGAATTCTAGGGCAACAGACTTAAACTCTTCGTACGCCTCGTTGAACACACTCGAACTCTTGGGGATGAATAAAAGGATGTGATTTTCCACAGGAACATCAAAAATCTTCACAGATGTCTGCAGGGGAAAAGTCAAAGAGTGCCCGTGGATGTTTGGAAAAGGAAAGACACTATCAGAAAGGTGCCTTCTTTTCCCAAAATAATGGCTGGTTCCTTGGCGTCATAAAAATGTTTCAAATAACTAACTAGAAATAAATGATCAGTACAAGTCCCCTGCGTGCCCACCTCTGAAAAATCTTCTCCCCTCCACTCCAGCAAGGGAATTGTCTTTCCAATCTAAACACCACCTCTGATATTTGTTGTGCCATCCTCAGCAGCGCAACACCCTCCAAAGCCCACTGCAGTCAAAGGCCTTCGAAGGGTGCATCTCTGCTTCAGATGGTTCAGTCGGTCACTCTGGGATCTGCAAGGGATCCACCACCTTTTCCAAAATGCAAAGAGTGCCTGCAGATCCAAAAAGGTCGGGGTTCCTCCTTTGAGGGGGTGGCACTCGCTTCCAAATCGATGAAAAACATGAACATCAACAGCCCCCGTTTCCCGTTAGCTACAGTCACAAAAGTGAACACATGCAATGCAAAGGGAAAGATGTTTTGCAGTTAAAGCAACAATTGAAAAGTTCTGCATGCTCATCCCTCACCACTGAGAAAACACACGGGTTTCGGGATAACAATGAGAGTCCCCACCAGGTTCGAACCCCAGTGCCTTGGACAGAAATTAATGACAGCACGTACCTCCTGGTTATATTCCGTCACTAAATCCATGGTGAAGGTTTTAATTAACCGCGTCAGCTCCACGTCATTCAGCTTGCCTTCTTCCACCACCTCGTTATAAACAGGTTTCCCCTTTAGCACAAGAAATACGAGGTTCACCAGTGAAGCAAACCACGGTTATTTGCAATACGGGGAGGGGATTCCTTGGATACAGGGGCTTCTTAAAGAACATGACATCACTGGTCCAGCCAGCCTGCCCATGATTCCCTATCCTTAATAGCATAAACACAGCTTGATCCTTGAAGATCCCTACAACATTTCCAGGCTCAGACCATGGGGACTGTCTCCGAATCATCACCATCATTATAGCCCACCCTCCCCCCACCAAGATGAGGCTCAGGGTGGGGTACAGCATAGGGGTAAAAACATTTCTACAATTTACACTTTGAGCATCGTCAACACTTGCTGACATAAAAGTATACTGGACCACGCGTCTCCAAATACGGCACCGAAAACAATGACAACTCCCCACAACTGAAACAGAATCTAGTATTGACATCAGAAATCCTCATCAAAATGGGGAGCTACACCCACTTTCCCCACCTGGTTACAGTCCACACGAGACGGCTGGAAGAAGATCTACAGAAGAACATCACATGGCAAGGGAGCACACCCATGCCAAGTTGGACAACATGGTAATTGGGGGGGGGCACCCATGCACCACAGGGGCAGAAGGGGGAAGGTGCAGTCTTAAGATTGCCAGCTCTGGGTTGGGAAATAGGAGGACATTTTGGGGGTGGAGCCAGAGAAGGGTGGGGTTTGGAGAGGGGAGGGACTTCAGTGCCGTAGAGCCCAATGGCCAAAGCAGCCCTTTTCTCCAGGGGAACTGATCTCTGTCGCCTGGAGATCATTTGTAATAGCGGGAGAGCTCCAGCCGCCACCTGGAGGTTGTAGATAAGGAACCACAGAATGGCCAAACAACAAGTAATATGCAAGGGTGAGCGTTGTTATAAATATATCAAGAAAGTGCAGCAAAGTGCAAAAAGCATGTAACAAGACACGGCTTGTATACAAAATACAGTCATACACAAAATACAAAAGTACAAAAATACAAAATGTCCAAGAAATATGGTCCTTTTAGTTCACAGTGTGAACCTGGTAAAAGTGCCTTCAAGGCTATCCATCTGTTTGCTGTAGAGCATGAATTCTTGGACATAAAGAGCTGCTGTAGAGTTCCCTTGCCTGTATCAAGAGTGTAGGAATACAGGGATCCAGTAATCTTCCAGTTTCGATGATTAATTTTCCTCAGAATAGGATGTGGACTGCTCAGTGGCTGGTTCACACGTCAGAATGAGAGAGGTGGGAAACCCTATGCAGTCCCCCTTCTTCCCCACAGGGCTAGGGCCAATGTATCTCTGCACCAGTGTGGTGTCACGGCTAGGGTATTGGACGGGAGACACCCACATCCAATCCCCACTTGGCCATGAAGCCCCGCTGGGTGACCTTGGACTGGTCAACAACTCTTAATCTCCAGGGGCATTGCGGGGATAAACCAGGAAGGGGAGAGCCGTGCTGAGAAGAACTGCGAACTCTCTGGAGGATGGGCGGACTGAAAATGTGACCAATACCTTTTGGAAGATGACGATCATGTCCTCTCTGATGCCGAAGTGCGCAAAAACTTCGTCGCTGGCTGCCGTCCCGAAAGGGAGCTCAGGGGTGCTCCTTGCGGAGTTGCAGAAGATCTCCCCTGCCCTTCCTTGAGGGCTCTGTCGAGAAAAGAGAGGTTTGCAGTCAGCGCTACACAACACCGGGACAAGAATGACAAGAATGACAACTTCAGTCCTGGGAGGGAAAGGGAGAACCAGGCGCTCCTTGGAGGAACGACGGCTTAAAAACAAACTCTGCAGATTAAATCCAACAAGACCCCTGAGTGTCCAGCTCAGCAATTGGCTTTCATTGCAAACTAGAACAGCTTTTCATTGGGAGCGGCATCTGCCTGAAAAGCGGGGTCTGTGTGGATGCATAAATAGAGACAGACAGAAATGAATGAGCGGACATTCACAGCTAGGCATGCATAGGTAGGCTCAGGACAAACACTGGTACATAAGGGCTGAAAACAATGGAAGATACCTATTACTTCCAAAAAAGGCCTGGGTAATTTGAAAGTCCCCAAATCCAGGGAATCAGAAGAACATAAGAAAAGCCCTGCTGGATCAGACCAAGGCCCATCAAATCCAGCAGGCTGTTCCCACAGTGGCCAACCAGGTGCCTCTAGGAAGCCCACAAACAAGACGACTGCAGCAGCATTGTCCTGCCTGTGTTCCACAGCACCTAATACAATAGGCATGCTCCTCTGATAATGGGAAGGACAGGATCAATTTGGATGAGGAGATTTTCAGAACACTCTCTAATGTCACATCGTCCAGACCCACTGCTGAGAAGTCCATCACACACACTGATTTAATGCAGCAACAAAGCCATTACATTTCACAACGCTTTACCTTCAAAAACCCAATCACAGCCAAACCTTCCGGGTCAAGGAAGGCCTCGGCCTGCTCTGTACTGTTCAGGTATGCCGTGCAGGATCCGATTCTTCGTCTCACCCATGTGACAAAGGCAGAGGCCGCTCTAACTCCTGCGAAAAGGGAAAAGGTTGTTGGCATGAGTCAGCATGAAGACAGAAGAGACACCAGAGTCAAAACTACTGGCCTACGAATGGGAGGCCTGCCATCTATCTCCAGAAGAACTAGGGGTGAAATTTGGGTTCGACAGCCATACATACTCGTTTTCAGAGACCATGCACAGCATAATTATTCACAGTGAGTTAGTCTGTCACTAGCAGTAGAAAAGAGCAAGAGTCCAGTAGCACCTTACAGACTAACAAAGGAAGTGAGCTGTGGCTCACAAAAGCTCACACCCTGCCAGAAATTTTGTTAGTCTTTAAGGTGCTACTGGACTCCTGCTCTTTTCTATTGCTGAATTATTTAGACACACATTTCTTGGAAAGTCGGTTCATCTGAAGTGGTCTGGTCTGGACATGATGGGTCTCTAACTATGGGTCTCTACAGATGTCTACTATGTCGATGCTGGCGGAGGAGGGGATCCTCCAGAAAGGAAGGCCCCCCGGAACTGATGTTCTTCACATCTCCAGAGCATTCTTGCCCTTATTCTATATTCTTGCAGCTTTGAAGGGTTGATTGGATCCCTAGATGTGACTCTGAACCCGTCGCGGGTGCCCTCTGGTGCGGAAACGGGACACCCGCGAGATCAAGACACTGCCTCCTGACCTTTGCAGTCAACGGGTTTGCTCCGATCGCCGTCCACGAAGAACTTCAGCGTCGGAAAGTCCTGGATGTCGAATTCCTTTTTGAAATCCTTCTGCTCCGTCACGTCCACTTTGCCAAGGCGGATGTCCACGGCGGAGCTTTTGAGCTCTTCGGCAGCTCTGGCAAACTCCGCAGCCAAGGTCTGAGAGGGCCCAGATAAAGCGACATCTGCAAAGACCCAAGACAAAGAAAGAAAGGGAGGTCAGGGCATTCCCTTCGTACCATTCTGTTGTAGCTCAAACGTTTTTTAACAGTCAGTACAACCAGCAATAAAGTCTGCAACAAAATTGACAGCAGAAACACCGATAACCATCTTACTTATTTCTCACATTTCTCCACAGAACAGCGTTCCCTTCCCCCCTTGTCTCCTCATAACGACCCTGTAAGGTAGGTTAGGCCACCCAGTGAGCTTCATGACTGAGTGAGGCGATTGGAACCCAGACCTCCCAAGCCATAGCCTCACATGCTAACCACTGCACCACACCACGGCTGCAGGTCACCAGTTCACCAAAATGCCCTCGAGGACAGAACAATTTTTGAAAAACTCCAGAAGGCCTTGGGAGGCCAAGGGATTCGAACATCCGCTACAGGGCAGATCTCCAGCCAGTGGAGGATTGGCGAGCATATGCAACCCCTGGCGTTTCCAGGGCACAGATCTCGGGGGGCAGGGCACTGAGGAAGACCTCCTACTGCCCAAGACCCCGGACAGCTGCTGCCAGCCAGAGCAGAGCATACTCAGCTCGATGGACCAATGGCCTGGACTTCGGCAGCTTCATAGCTCCACTGTAGAAATGCGAGACTTTCTATCCCTCTTGAACACATGAAGCTGCAGCATACTGAATCAAACCTTCGGTCCATCAAAGTCAGTATTGTCTACTCAGACCGGCAGCAGCTCTCCAGGGTCTCAGACAGAGGTCTTTCACATCACCTCCTTGCCTAGTCCCTTTAACTGGAGATGCTGGGGATTGAACCGGGGACCTTCTGCGTGCCAAGCAGAGGCTCTGCCACTGAATTACGGCCTCTTCCTGAAGAGGTCCACCGGTGGAATAATTGTTCACAGCCCGGTCCTGGCCTGTCACTTCCGTTAGACTTTTGATAAATCGGTGGGAGGTTTCAATCTTTCCGTCTTCGCTTGCTGATCACTCACAGGCTCCTGGAACATTTATTTGCATAATTATCGCAAGCCTTCCATTAATCATAGCAGCCCCACTTTACACGGGGCCTCCTTTTCATACCAATTATTTCACCCAAAAGTAGAGAGAAAGAACTCACGAGACAAGATCTTGGATCCCTGCAGAGAATTTGCACTATGCAAGGAACCAGACCCTGTCATTCTCGTGAAACCCATTCTTGGCCAAGAGATTTGCAGCAGCCAACATTCCTGATTTTTAGCGTTGGTTCTCACATCCTTTGCTCACATGAACACAGTCCCTTTTTCTCCAATAATAGGCTTCTAATTCTTTCCGCTGTTTCTTGCAGGCACTACCTTGTTTGAACTGTATTGCTTCCTAATCTTGTAATGCAATTACTGTATTCCTGCTCCCCCACCCCCATTTTTGTAATCCAATGGTCCCATTGTTTATGGCACGTCCTACACTGTTTTCCTTGCCTGCGTTTCTCAGTCAAGTTTGGCAATCCCTCTTGAGTCTCAGCGGGAAAGTCCGACTACAAATCCAGGCAATCAAGTCATCATCTCAGTGTGAAAAACCATCACCTGCATTTTGCTGGATGTTTTAAAACCAGCTTCACTGTGTTTGCTTATGTGATTTCGACAGACATTCTCAAACGTGATGAATGATCAAAGAGCAGATCTTCTTTAAGGATATCGTGCCATTGAAAGAGTAAGAGCGACAGGCTGGTCACTGATCCCGATGGGTAGCCGTGTTAGTCTGCTACTAGCGATAGAAAAGAGCCAGAGTCCTGTAGCACCTTAAAGACTCACAAAATTTCTGGCTGGGTATGAGCTTTCGTGAGCTGTGTCTGAAGAAGTGAGCTGTAGCTCACAAAAGCTCATGCCCAGCCAGAAATTTTGCAAGTCTTTAAGGTGCTACTGGACACTTGCACACATGCTGAATAATGCACTTTCAATCCACTCTGAAGCTGGATTTTACTGCGTGAACTGGCAAAATCCACTTGCAAACGATCATTAAAGCGTACTGAAAGTGGACTGAAAGTGCATTATTTGGCATGTGTGAAAGTGTCTCTTTTCTACTGGAAAAAGACAATAAGATATCTGAAGAAGTGAGCTGTGGCTCATGAAAGCTCATAACCCTGCCAGAAATTTTGTTAGTCTTTAAGGTGCTACTGGACACTTGGTTGGTCACCGTGTTAAACAGGATGCTGGATTAAACGGACCAATGGTGTGATCCAGCAGGGCTCTTTTCGTGTTTTTAGGAGGCACTGTTTTGTCTGCACTGCCAACATTAAAAAAAGGGGAGACTGTTAAACGCCCTCCACTCAAGCTGAAATTTTGAGGTGTCAAGCGTGGGCAACCCAAGATCCAGAGTCGGTGGCCCCCCTGTGGCCTGATTTCCCCCTTTTCCAGCACAATGACTCCTGGCAACAGAGGCCTAAGGGGGAGGGTGGAAAAGATCCCCGGTTCCAGGTCATTGCTCCATGTCCGAAGTCAGACTTCGCCCTCTCTCCCAGAGAGTAGTTCACGGTGCTGGCCTGCCCATTTCAACAGATACCAGCGACTGGCCTTTGGGTGAAAAAGCAGGTGTCAAGAATTCACAAGGATCGGCTGAACGCCACCAGATTCTTTGGAGATTAAAGGGTGAGAAACAGTCAAACACCACCACCCCCAAGAATCCTAGAAGACTGGTAAGTACAATAAAATACCAGGGACCGACCAATAGAACGTTATGAACACTCACTTCCACAGGATGGCCTACTCAAATTGTTAGGAAGACTTTGGTGCAAGACCAGGTCATCCGGAAGTTGCTTCTTTCCCAAATTAACCTCAGCTAAGTCATCACAAGTGGTCACATCAGAGGTACCTGCTTCCGAACCCGCTTGAGATCTGGTCAACACTCTTTAGCGACCACAAACTGCCTCCAACAGCAACGTCCTACTTTCTTGCTTCCCCCCTTTCTTGCTTCCATGTTCACGGAAGACAGGAGTATTCATGGCTACTAGTAAAAATGGATACTAGTCAGGATGCATACCTATTCTCTCCAGGATCAGAGGAGCATGCTGAATATATTAGGTGCTGTGGGACACAGGCAGGATGGTGCTGCTGCAGTGTTCTTGTTTGGGGGCTTCCAAGAGGCACCTGGTTGGCCACTGTGTGAACAGACTGCTGGGCTTGGTGGGCCTTGGTCTGATCCAGCAGGGCTGTTCTTAACTTCCTTCCTTCTCACCATCCCTCCTTCCCTCCTTCCTTCTCTCCAGCATCAGAGGAGCATGCCTATTGTATCAGGTGCTGTGGAACACAGGCAGGACAATGCTGCTGCAGTCGTCTTGCTTGTGGGCTTCCTAGAGGCACCTGGTTGGCCACTGTGGGAACAGCCTGAGGGACTTGATGGGCCTTGGTCTGATCCAGCAGGGCTTTTCTTATGTTCTTATGTGCATATTTTTAATCCCATAATGTTTCATGAGACCACTTTACATAAGGGGGGGAAGGGGCAAACAGCAGGAATATGCCCCTTCCAAACCGTTCCAGGCCTGGGACACCACCCAAACAGGTCCCTTTTTTACCCTGCTGCCTAAAACACACACATTGCTACACTTAACCGCCATATCTCTGTTTGCTTGTTCAGTGAGTCACTCTCCACTAGCTCCCAAATATTACCCTTTTCAGACTTTCAAACATCTACGTGCAGGTAATACGACTGCCGGATTCGGCACAAAGCTTTCAATTGCGTTGAAAAGTGTTAAAAACAGTGCTTACTGTGTATTCTGCGCTTTCGGTGTTCCATGAGTTTCAGACAAACTCTGTTGTGAGCCTCACAACAGACCTGTAAGGCAGGCCAGTATTATCACCATGCTACAGATGTAAAGGATTAAGGGTGGCTACAGCGTTTGACTACGATCTCAGAAGCCGGAGCTCAAATCACCACTCTCCTTTAAAGGCTGCAGGATGTCCAATGGGCGAGGCATTCTCTCTCAGCCTAATCTACCTCACAGGGTTGTTGTAAGAACAACATTGAAGAGGGAAGAACAATGTATGCTGCTTAGACTTAGAGCCAGCATGGTGTAGTGGTTAAGAGCAGCGGTTTGGAGCAGTGGAGTCTGATCTGGAGAACTGGGTTTGATTCCCCACTCCTCCACATGAGCGGCGGAGGCTAATCGGGTGAACTGGATTTGTTTCCCCACTCCGACACATGAAGCCAGCTGGGTGACCCTGGGCAAGTTACAGCTCTCTTAGAGCTCTCTCAGCCCCACCTACCTCACAGGGTGTCTGTTGTGGGGAGGGGAAGGGAAGGTGATTGTAAGCCGGTTTGAGTCTCCCTTAGGTGGTAGAGAAAGTTGGCATATTAAAACCATCTCCTCCTCCTCTTCCTCTTGGAGAAAGGGTAGGATATAAAAATGTCCAAGATGGCACATTCCGGAGGACTAAACTGATACAACAACCCAGCAAGAAAATTTTTTGCTTCTTAAAAAACGAGCGGACCCTTTTGTTCACTGAACTGAGTCCTCTTATAAGAAACTATGCCCCTTCTCCAATATCCTGAGCCCTGCAAACACAATGCATTTTCTCACACTGAGGGTGCATGCGCATGCCACCACGGCATAGCCATGGGTTGGGATGGGGCTCCCAAATGTGGCCCTCCCGCGCAGCAACACCCATGCATGACAACCCACGCGTGGTTTGCGGATTGTCTCTAGCACAGGTGCCCTGTCCAGATCAGACATCTGTCACATGTGAAGTGGCACATCTCTCATTGATTAAACCCAGATGTGAAATACACACACACACACAGAGAGAGAGAGACGTAACTATTAGATAGTCATAATTACTTACAGAACTCCACCAGCAGGTACCTGTTCTCCTCCAGGGCCCTATCAAAATTGCTTTTCTTGAGGATTAGCACATTGCCCTCCTCTTCAATGTCAGGTAGCGTGGTTTCCTCAGGCTCCTCCCCTGTGGCCTCAACACCATCAGCTCCTGCGTAGGAAGAGAGAACCCCCAAGCCGAGCAGAAAGAGAATCCACGGAACGTTCATCCTGGTCTCCCAGTCCTTCTTAGGCACCATAAGGGGAGGAGAAAGGGAACTGGAGCTGACCAGCTCTTGCTAATGTGGCCACAGGCTTATCAATAAGACACGTGGCAACATTCCCACACCACAATGCAGAGAGCGGGCCCTTGCTGCAAACAAAGGTGACCTCCCGCCGCCTCTGAAATGTTGGCCGGCTCTTTGGAGAAAAGGAACAACAAGGGGAAGGCTGGCGGCCGTGTTAGGCTCCAGCTTAGCTTGATCAGCAGCATCAAAAAGAGATAAGAACCTAAGAACATAAAAAAGCCCTGCTGGATCAGACCCAGGCCCATCAAGTGCAGCAGTCTGTTCACCCAGCAGCCAACCAGGTGCCTCTAGGAAGCCCACAAGCAAGACGACTGCAGCAGCATTTATCCCGCCTGTCTTCCACAGCACCTGATATAACAGGCCTGCTCCTCTGATCCTAGAGAGAATAGGCATGCATCATGACTAGTATTCATTTTGATTAGTAGCCATGAATACTCCTCTCTTCCATGAACATGTCCACTCCCCTCTTAAAGCCTCCCAGGGTGGCAGCCATCACCACATCCTGGGGCAGGGAGTTCCACAATTTAACTCTGCGTTGTGTAAAGAAATATTTCCTTGTATCCGTTTTGAATCCCTCACCCTCCAGCTTCAGCAGATGACCCTGCGTTCTAGTATTATGGGAGAGGGAGAAAAGCTTCTCCCTGCCCACTCTCTCCAAACCATGCTTAATTTTATAGACCTCGATCATGTCTCCCTTTAACAGTTAAGTGCATGAAGCCAGTACAATTTTTAGGGATGAGGAGATCTCTCTCTTCCTTCTGTTCCTTTACTATTGAGTAAGTCTGCCTTTCTATCTACTACCCTTTAAACCTGAAGTTAGCTAGGAGGGTGGTTACAATTAACTGCGGAACTGGCCCACACACCGTTTGCCACAGGTTTACCAACATCCGAGAGGCCGCACTGGATCAGACCACTGGGCCATCTAGTCCAGCGTCTTGTTTCTCATGCTGGCCAACCAAGATGTCCCTCGAAAAGCCTACCAGCAGGGACCCAGTGGCCACCAAAGACTCCACCGTTGCGTCCCCCAATCAATGGTTTTCCGAGGGTTACTGCCTCTCTACATGGAGGCTCCACTTCACCAATACGGCTAACAGTCACTGATAGACCTATCCTACTTACTGGCAGTCTTTGAGCAGCGGCTGGACGAACGCTCCTCAGGGATGCTGTAGGCTGATCCTGCATTGAGCAGGGGGGTTGGACTAGATGGCCTCTATGGACACTTCCTACTCTATGATTCTATTGTCGACCGTTTCCCCAGCACTGGTATTCAGGGGCAGAGCACAGATGGAATAGCTGCAGATTTTCACTGGGGGCAAAAGCTTCGCTCTTTCTCCCTTCTTTCACTTTACAGTAGCCGTGTGCTTTACAGTTGCTGTCTGTTCTCGAATCAGTGGAGTCTGGTGAAGGGAGATGAGTCCAACCGAGAAGGCCATACCCAAGGCCAGCCAGGGAGTATCCTGACCACCATGAGCCCAGCACATGAGCCAGCGTGGTGTAGTGGTTAAGAGCGGTGGTTTGGAGTGGTGGACTCTGATCTGGAGAACTGGGTTTGATTCCCCCACATGAGCAGCGGAGGCTAATCTAGTGAACTGGATTTGTTTCTCCACTCCTACACACGAAGCCAGCTGGGTGACCTTGGGCTAGTCACAGCTCTGATAGAGCTCTCTCCGCCCCACCTACCTCACGGGGTGTCTGTTGTGGGGAGGGGAAGGGAAGGTGACTGTAAGCCGGTTTGATTCTGCCTTAAGTGGAAGAGAAAGTCGGCATATAAAAACTAACTGTTCTTCTTCTTCTTCCTCTGGGTACACAACGCACCACACCGGGATCATCTCTCTTCCTCCCCCAAACCTGTGTCCAAGACTGGCGAGAGCCAACATGGGCAACCCCACATATACCCCACATCCAAACCTACTGTCATTACTAAACAAATCACCTGGCTTCCTGAGGCCATGGATCTATAATCGCAAAAGCCTCAGCGTGTCCATCTGTCCATCTATGGCAGCCATAGCACACCAGAAAATAAAGCGAAGAGTCTTTAAACAGGCTGCCGCCTGGTTCATTTCTGCCTCTTTCCCAGCCCCTGAGCACTATGCAGCTACCCTGTCGAGATATCTGAGTCCTTCTACTTCACCAAGCCAAGTCTGAATGTGTGTGTGTGTAAAGTGCCGTCAAGTCGCAGCCAACTTATGGCGACCCCTTTTTGGGGTTTTCATAGCAAGAGACTAACAGAGGTGGTTTGCCAGTGCCTTCCTCTGACCAGCAACCCTGGTCTTCCTCAGTGGTCTCCCATCCAAATACTAACCAGGGCCGACCCTGCTTAGCTTCTGAGATCTGGCGAGATCAGGCTAGCCCGGGCCATCAAGGTCAGAGCTCAAGCCTGACTACCTAACTGTTATTCTCCTGCGGTAGAAAAGAGCCGGAGTCCAGAAGCACCTTAAAGACTCACAAAATTTACAGCGGGGCACGGGCGCTGTCATGAGTCACAGCTCCCTTCTTCGGATAACTGTG
Organism: Euleptes europaea; assembly: GCF_029931775.1. Taxonomy (NCBI): domain Eukaryota; kingdom Metazoa; phylum Chordata; class Lepidosauria; order Squamata; family Sphaerodactylidae; genus Euleptes; species Euleptes europaea. Next base: position 10,165,237 of record NC_079332.1, read on the forward strand.
ACTCACGAAAGCTCGTAACCCTGCCATAAATTTTTGTGCGTCTTTACGGTGCTGCTGGACTCTGGCTCTTTTCTACTGCTGCAGACAGACTAACACGGCCACCCATCGCAATCTGCTATTTTCCTGGTAGTTTCCCCTGTTTCTCCGTTGCTTCCCCAAGCCCTGTTGGAGGCAACGATGGAGTTTTCCTGCATTGGACTTTACTCTCCCCACCCACCCTGATTCCACAGCCTCTCATTGGCTGATGCCACTTAATATCTGCCTCCTCCCTGTGTGGGCAGTGGTATGCCAGGGGGGGGTCAATGCAGAGCTGCGCTGGAGGCCGTCCGTCACAGGGGTGACGGGCGGAAAGGGAAGGAACCACCGTCACCTTTTGCTGCACCCTCAGGCCCGCCCGTCTGAGCAGATCCCACTGTCAGAACAACCCAGAAGAACAGTCACCCCAAAAGACGGCTCCTCTCGCAGGTTCTCGGCTGACTCCTAACCAACGAGAAGGCAAGCCTGACAAGGTTATTTGTTCAAGCTCCTGTTTTCCCTTTCCCTGCTGCTTGATGTTGCAATGGAGGTAAATCCCCGGCTGAGAGCCCTTTATCTGAGTCAATAGGCAGGCCTGCAAAGAAACGCTTCTGGTTAAGCTCAAGACGGACGCACAAGGCTGGTCTTTGTCCCAATATACAATTCTGCTAGTGCCTAAACTTTGCTCACCCGCCTGCTCAACCCCATTATAATAGCTCAAAGGTTCACCAAAAAAATTGAGATTTAGGGTTCCCTGAGGGCCGGGATGGAGGGAGCTTGTCTGACCCCGTTCCATACCAAATGCAATCTTTTTTTATAAAAGAAAGAAACATGCAAAAACATTAATGCTAGGAGTGATCCTTGCTTCCATTCTCCCTTCTCTTTTTTTTCAGTATTGCATGGCTGATCTCAGAAACACTGGAACCCCCCACCCCAGGACTCTCTTAAACTTTCTAACAAATACCCTGAAAAACTTTTCTGTGTCAAGTGCCGTCGTCGCAGCCGACTGATGGCAAGCCCAGAGATGCACAGAGGTGGTTTGCCAGCGTGGTGTAGTGGTTTAAGAGCAGTGGTTTGGAGCGGTGGACTCTGATCTGGAGAGCCGGGTTTGATTCCCCCTACTCCTCCACATGAGCGGCGGAGGCTAATCTGGTGAACTGGATTCGTTTTCCCGCTCCTACACACAAAGCCAACTGGGCGACCTTGGGCTAGTTATACTGTCTCAGCCCCACCTGTCTCTCAGGGTGTCTCCCTTAAGTGGTAGAGAAAGTCGGCATATAAAAACCAACTCTTCTTCTTCTTCCTCTTCCTCTGCACAACAACCCTGGCATTCCTCAGTGGTCTCCCATCCAAATACTAACCCTGCTTACCTTTCTGAGATCTGATGGCCTGGAAAACTTACTCTGCATGAAAACACAGCAAAACAGAATCAGAGTATGCGTTCAAGAGAATCTGTGTGATGGCTTGCCCACTAGTACACCCTCGGAAAACAGTACAAGCAGATACAAGGGATGAGCGGATGTCCCTGAGTTTGTTTCTTTTCATTTATGATTTGTTTATTTCAAAATTCTGTGCGGTACCCCTTGAGAGACCTCCTAGGGGTAGTTCACAAAGTCAACACAATGCAAAAACACCTACATAAAATGAGCAATACGAACACACGCCATGAAAAATAGTCCAGAGTCCATCGAAGCATAAAAACTGCCTGGAAACAAACAGGCTGTGTGGTGCAGCGGTTAGAAGGTTGGATGACCGGGAAGACCCAGGTTCAAATCCACACCTGCCATGTCACTCCCTAGGCGACATTGGGCCAGTCGCTTTCTCTCAGCCTTCCTAGCAGGGGTGCTGTGAGGATATAATGAGGGAGGGGAGATGTCTGTTCACCTCTCCTGAGTTCTTTGGAAGAACAGTAGGATAAAAACCCCCACAACCTTAAACTGAACCTTGGAAGCCAAGGCCAACCCTTGAGAACAGGTATAATATAGCCACGCATTCCATGTCATAATTAAATCTTTAAAATTTGTTACAGAGGAACTACGCCGATCAAAGTTTTCAAATTGTCTTACGAGCTAGCGCCATGAAGACTCTCTTAAAATTCTTCTGGACTCTGCCGTCCCCTCGCCTGCTCCTCCGCCACCAAGCCAAGAGATGCTCCACCTCTTCGATTGTCTCATACTATGAAGCTATAAACCGGAATGAACAGGAAGTGCCCGAATATTTCAATTTTGCAAGCGATGTTTTGGACCAATGGTCTCAAATGGAAAAGGTACGACGCTTCTTTTGCTTTGGGGAAGCTGCAACTTTGCTGATAGGAAACTGGTTGCGTATGCGATTTTGTCGGGTTGCCAGTCCCCTGGTGGGAATGGGAGATTCCCCACCCCACCTTCCGTTTCCTGCCCACGTGGAGGAGTGGGGAAACAAATCCAGTTCACCCGATTAGCCTCCGCCGCTCAGGTGGAAGAGTGGGGAATCAAACCCGGTTCTCCAGATCAGAGTCCAACGCTCTTAACCACGACACCACGCTGGCTCTCAGAGCTTCCAGTGGTTCCGATATGGGCTTGTCCCCACATGTGGCATTACCCCATTGCTGATGGCCACGCACCCCATGTTTCACCCCTCCCCCTTGTTTTCCTGCCGGTTGCTGGCCCTGGCAACCCAATAGATTTATCATCTATAGACCTCAGCCCGCATGGAGCACTGGACTCTGATCTGGAGAACCGGGTTCGACTCCCCACTCCTCCACATGAGCGGCGGAGGCTAATCGGGTGGACTGGATTTGTTCCCCCACTCTTACACACGAAGCCAGCTGGGTGACCTTGGGCTAGTCACAGCTCTCCTAGCCCCACCTACCTCCCAGGGTGTCTGTTGTGGGGAGGGGAAGGGAAGGTGATTGTAAGCCGGTTTGATTCTCCCTTAAAGGGCAGAGAAAGTCGGCATATAAAAACCAATTCTTCTTCTTCTTCTTGCTGTCCCTATTACAAAATCCAATCAGATGCACACAACACTGTTCCTTGGTCATGCTCTTTAAAAATAAAAACCTGGCCAACCATCTTATTTTCTGGACTTCTTGAATTGTCCACTAGGATGGAGAAAAGCCTCAGAACGCAGCCTTCTGGTGGGTCAGCGATCAGAAGGAAGAGGTGAAATGGAGCTTCGAGGAGTTGGGAGTCCTGTCCAGGAAAGCCGCCAATCTACTGACCGGCCCGTGCGGCTTGCAAAGAGGAGACAGAATTATCACGGCTTTGCCTCGGGTCCCGGAGTGGTGGTTGCTGACCGTGGCTTGCATGCGGGCAGGTGAGCGAGTGAGAGAAATCTCCCCCACTGTCAAATCTCAAGAGCTGGAAGGCCTGGATTCCCACACGCACACACCCGGAGGCAATTCCTACACACCTTCAATGGGTTTATATGCACTTTAAGGGGCAAAGGACACACGGGCATCCAAAGTATGCGCTACCAACCCCCAAAAATGTTTCACAAATGAAAAGCTGCACTGTGGAGGCTGTGATTTCGAGTGGAGAAATGGAGGCCAGACTAACCACTTTTCTATTCCGCACCTCTACAAACAAGACTGCTGCTTCCCCCACCCATGCACATTTGCAAGGGTCATTATACAAGAGTAAGTATTCCATTTGGAGAAAGAAGCTTGGACTAAGAAGGGGGATTAGGAGCAGAGGCCAGATTGCGAGGCACGGGGTAAAGCATCTTCTCGCGACTACTATTTCCACTCAAAATCACAGCATCTTACGGCTGCTTCAAACAAAAACCTCAAGTCTTGTGACGTCACCGTAATGTGCCCTGCAGCTCTTCCACCAGTAGAGAAGAAGAAGAAGAGTTGGTTTTTATTTGCCGACTTTCTCTACCACTTAAGGAAGACTCAAACTGGCTTACAACCACCTTCCCTTCCCCTCCCCACAACAGACACCCTGTGAGGTAGGTGAGGCTGAGAGAGCTGTGACTAGCCCAAGGTCACCCAGCTGGCTTCATGTGTAGAAGTGAGGAAACCAACCTGGTTCTCCAGATGAGCCTCCGCTCCTCATGTGGAGGAGTGGGGAATCAGACCCGGTTCTCCAGATCAGAGTCCACCGCTCCAAACCACCGCTTTTAACCACTACACCACACTGGCTACACACCCACCAAACTGCTCAGCTTGGCACTCAAGTCAGGTGCCAAACAATGATGGTGACTGGAACTGACCAGGGATTGGGCCCACAAGCAATGGCAGCTCACAAGAACGATATGTCCGCCTCTCAAATGTGTTTGCCAGACTTCGGTGACATGTGTGACGTCGACACACATGAACACATGAATCTGCCTTCTACTGAATCAGACCCACAGTCCATCAAAGTCAGTATTGTCTACTCAGACCGGCAGCAGCTCTCCAGGGTCTCAGGCAGGGGCATTATACATCACCTCCTTGCCTAGTCCCTTTAACTGGAGATGCTTGGGATTGAACCTGGGACCTTCTGCATGCCAAGCAGATGCTCTACCACTGAGCCACAGCCCCTCCCCTGACACAGAATCTCCTTGACTTCAATCGGGGACACAGTATGATAATCCCCTCCAGTTAGCCAACTACTGGCAACTGACGGTTTAGATTTAGAGATCCACGGAAAGTAAGCCCCCCCGCCCCCCCCAATTAACACCAGCCACTTAAGTTTTGAAGGGAGAAGGAGAAAGCCCTGCGCACAGCCACCATATCTCAGAGACTGCACATCTGGCTCTTGGCTCACTTTACCCCCTCCCTCTATTCCAGGCATCGTCCTCATTCCAGGGACGTCCCAACTGACAGCTAAGGACCTTTCCTACAGGCTCCAGGCTTCTAAAGCCAAATGCATCGCGGTCACCGACTCGCTGGCTCCCGCCGTGGACTTGGTCGCGCCCGAATGCAGCTTTCTGAAAACCAAACTTCTTGTGTCCGAAGGCAGCAGAGAGGGGTGGCTGACCTTCGAGGACCTCTTCCAGTAGGTATTGCCACAGCAATGGGCAGAGATACAGGCCACAAACCCATCATCTCAATGTTGTTTGGAGGAGGGGGTTGAGGACCGGTCATAAGCACCGCCCCCCCGACCTGTATGGTCCAGGCTATACATGTTGAGATGGAAAGGTTAAATTCCCTTCCCTCCCCCCTCCCTCCCCCTGCTGTTGCCCTTTAAGAAATGCTAGGAACATCATAGATCTCCTGGCTTCTTATTCGGGTTTGGCCTTAGATGATTTTAAAGAAGGGTTCAGATGCATAGATACATACATTGGGAGCATGTCTTATTAACAGCCATGTTAGCTAAATGGAGCCTCCAAATCTAGATGCAGTATATCTCTCAGTGTCAGACCTCAGAAGCTGAGCAGGGTCAGCCCTGGTAAGTGGATGGGAGACCTCCGAGGAACACCAGGGTTGCTATACAGAGGAAAGCAACGGCGAACCACCTCTGTTCGTCTTTGGCCTCGAAAACCCTACTGGGTTGCCATAAGTTGGCTGCGACTTGGCTGCCAATGTGGGGGGGGGGGAGAATGGCCAACCACAAAATGGCTGTCATGGGGGGGGGTCGGGGCCAATCAAATAATGCTGGGAACGTCCAAGCCCAACTTCTGTGGTGGAGGCCTCTGTTTCCAAATGAATGATCCATATTTCTACTCCGCCTTTCTTTGCTCCAGCAAACGCAAGACTTATTTTAAGACAGAGGTTTTAAAGGGAACAAACCCACCCCCCCAAAGGCAGCCTGATGAAAACTTCGCCAATGTGGAATCATAGAATCATAGAGTTGGAAGGGACCACCAGGGACATCTAGTCCAACCCCCTGCACAATGCAGGAAATTCACAACTACCTTCCCCCCCCCACACCCCCAGTGATCCCTACTCCATGCCCAGAAGATGGCCAAGATGCCCTCCCTCTCATCATTTGCCTAAGGTCATAGAATCAGCATTGCTGACAGATGGCCATCTAGCCTCTGCTTAAAAACCTCCAGGGAAGGAGAGGTGGCAGATACATAGCAATGCCTACATGTGCTTGATTTTAAGAGCAGCGCCCGCCAAGCACGACTGCGTCAAAACCAAGAGCCGAGAACCCATGCTCATCTACTTCACAAGCGGAAGCACGGGAGCTCCCAAAATGGTCGAGCATTCGCACTGCAGTTACGGCATCGGCTTCACGGCCACTGGCAGGTAAGGTCCACAGCGAATGGTGCAGACATTTGTCACGGATTTAGGCTTGCCAGGTCTTTCCTGGCCACCAGCAGGGGATGGGCGGGGGGAAGGATTACCAGATCCAGATTGGGAAACTCCTGGAGATTTGTGGATGGAGCCTGGGGGGGGAGCAAGGACCTCAATGCCACAGGGTCCACCCTCCAAAGTATCCATTTTCTCCAGGGGGAGCTGATCTCTGTGGTCTGGAGATGAGCTGCCATTCCTGGGAGTCCCCAGGGCCCACCTGGATGCTGGCATCCCTATATGGATTGGGGAGATAGACTGACATGAAAGAGTGTGGGTCAGAAAGACCAGATGGGATCGAAAGCACTGTGCATGATTTATAAAGCAGAGTTAAGCAATTGCCATTTCAGTGACGTGATGCTCACATGAACACATGAAGCTGCCTTCTACTGAATCAGACCCTTGGTCCATCAAAGTCAGTATTGTCTACTCTGACCGGCAGCGACTCTCCAGGGTCTCAGGCTCTCCAGGGTCTTTCACATCATCTACTTGCCTGGTCCCTTTAACTGGAGATGCCGGGGGTTGAACAGGGGACCCTTCTGCATGCCAAGCAGATGCTCTACCACTGAGCCACGGCCCCTCCCCTGAACTAAGTAAAGCCATGAACACATGAAGCCACCTTATACTGAATCCATGGTCAATCAAGGTCAGTACTGTCTACTCAGTCTGGCAGCGGCTCTCCAGGGTCTCAGGCAGGGGTCTTTCCCATCACCTACCTGCCTAGTCCCTTTCACTGGAGATGTCGGGGATTGAACCTGGGGCCTTCTGCATGCCAGGCAGAGGCTCTTCCATTGAGCCACGGCCCCTCCCCAATGAGTACACTCATCAATGAGTACACCTTTCTACCTTGTACCCACCCTTCTTTCCCGGGGTTCCTCCCAGAGCCTCCTGCAGCCCGGCTCTGAAATGTGACTCCAGATACCCTTCTTTTTCCCTGTACAGGCACTGGATGAAACTGACCCCCTCAGCCGTCTTCTGGAACACGTCTGACACGGGGTGGGTGAAGTCCGCCTGGAGCAGTGTCTTCGCCCCCTGGATGAACGGGTCGTGCGTCTTTGTCCATCATTTGCTGCAATTTGAACCTGCTGTCATACTGGATGTAAGGACAACGGTTCAGACCGAGGGCATGTGCTAGTGAAGCGCAGAGCGATTGTGGAGCTCCCTGCCCCAGGATGTGGTGATGGCTGCCACCTTGGAAGGCCTTAAGAGGGGACTGGACATGTCCATGGAGGAGCGGGCTATCCATGGCTACTAGTAAACATGACTACTAGTCATGATGCAGACCTATTCTGTCCAGGATCAGATGAGCATGCCTATTCTATTAGGTGCCGTGGAACACAGGCAGGAGAATGCTGCTGCAGTCACCTTGCTTGTGGGCTTCCTAGAGGCACCTGGTTGGCCACTGTGTGAACAGACTGCTGGACTCGATGGACCTTGGTCTGATCCACCAGGGCTGTTCTTATGTGGTGATGGCTGCCAACTTGGAAGGCTTGATGAGGGGAGTGGACATGTTCATGGAGGAGAGGGCTATCTATGGCTACGAGTCAAAACGGATACTAGTCATGATGCATACCTACCGGTATTCTCTCCAGTATCAGAGGAGCATGCCTATGATATTAGGTGCTGTGGAACACAGGCAGGAGAATACTGCTGCAGTCGTCTTGTTTGGGGGCTTCCTAGAGGCACCTGGCTGGCCACTGTGTGAACAGACTGCTGGACTTGATGGGCCTTGGTCTGATCCAGCAGGGCCTTTCTTATATTCTTATACTCTTGAAAAGCAAGGACCATGACCAGTCTCTCTACCCTTGGAGAGCTTGGAGAGCTACAGACACTCAGTAAACCATCGATCTGATTCACTATCAGGCAGCTTCAACTGCATTACCAAAGCAGACTCTGATACCAGCTCCCTATGGTTGGATCCCGGTAGAAAACCTTTTCCGAGTCTCTTGGTCCTCAGTCTATTTCAGGCCTGGGATGCACCCAGTTAAAAGCCGCCCATGCCTCATGCTCAGCAAATGCACAGCTGCAAAGCTGCATGGTGGCCCTTGCATGATGCTGACGTTTGTGTTTCCCCCTGTCATACAGACCCTGTCAAGGTATCCGATTACCACTTTCTGCACGGCTCCGACAGCGTACCGTATGCTGGTTCAGCATGATAGCAACAGGTACCGTATTTCATAGAATCATAGAGTTGGAAGGGGCCCCCAGGGTCATCTAGTCCAACCCTCTGCACAATGCGGGGAATTCACAACTACCTCCCCCTCCCACCCACCCCAGTGACCCCTACTCCATGCCCAGAAGATGGTCAAGATGCCCTCCCTCTCATGAACTCCCTGTCATAGAATCAGCATTGCTAACAGATGGCCATCTAACTTAAAAACCTTCAGTTTAGTCCAATGCAACATGAAGTCCCGTCCCCCCATGTACAAGGAGGAGTCTTACGTTTGTCTACCCTCCAAAAAAAGGGGGGAGTCTTGCATTTGTATACCAGATACCATTATGTCAAGTCTTATTATTTCGGGGGAGCAGCGTAATGATTTTTGGGAGGGTCATCTTACCTTCGGGGTTGCCTTCCTTTCAGGTGGATACAGCAGTTTTCATTGGGTACACCTGGGGGGTGGGGGGAATGAAAGCAAGAGAAAACTCGATACAGGAATTGAGATTTGGTGAACGTGCCCCCTAGACTATTTATGCATTTGTACTATCGCTCAAATAATTATGCCAAGGAAAGAATCTCATGCTGCCTTCCACAGAATCAGAGCTCGCTGTGATCCCATAATGCAGAAGTGATGGCATCACAACTTTCATATTGTGGCTGATGATGTTTAATGGGCACACGCCATCTCGAGCAATCTAAGAGAGATCGCCAGTCGTCAGCCAGCCTTCTGTTCTGTGGTGCTGTGGGGTTACTGACTGCCACCTTTCCCTTGCAAGCTACCGATTCAAGAGCCTCCAGCACTGCATGACGGGAGGAGAACCCCTCAACCCCGACGTCAGGGAACGCTGGAAAGCCAAGACAGGCCTGGAGATCTACGAAGGATACGGTCAAACTGAGACGGTATGTCAGCCCTCGCTCTCCCAGGGTGGGGTCGCAGGGCAGTCCCTCTGCGCTTGCCCTGTTTTGTGCAAGCTTTTAAACAGATGTTGCACATCGATGGGGCGTCTCGATACAGAGTGAGTGCACGCCACTGAGTTGACGTCTTCCAAAGTACTTGCGATTGTCAAACGGCAACCTGAGGCCTTTGGATCAGTCGCACAGGGAGAGTTTTGCGCCTCCCAGACTCACACGTCTCTTTTCCTCCTCACGATTGGGGTGGTTGGCAGAAGCAGCTGCAGCCGTTCCCTCTGGCCCGGCTTTTCTCCTCGTAAAATAGCCCCACAGAGCCACTATTGGCGCCGCTTCTGTGCGGCCATATGACTGAAGTACTCCCCCTCCATCCTACCCTCCCAACAACAGTGCGAAGTAGGGGAGGCTGAGAGAGAGAGAGAGTGATTGTGACTGGCCACCCAGTAAGCGCGGTAGAGCCTCTGCTTGGCATGCAGAAGGTCCCAGGTTCAATCCCCGGCATCTCCAGTTAAAGGGCCTGGGCAGGTAGGTGATGGGAAAGGCCTCTGCCTGAGACCCTGGAGAGCTGCTGCCAGTCTGAGTAGACAATACTGAATTTAATGGACCATGGGTCTTATTAAGTATAAGGCAGCTTCATGTGTTCATAGCTAAGGATTTGAAGCTGGGTCTCCCTTGTTTTAATCCCACCTGGGAGCATACATACTATAGGATGGGTAGCTGTGTTAGTCTGTCAACAACAGCAGAAAAGAGCCAGAGTCCAAGTAGCGCCTTAAAGACAAACAAACTTTTTGGCAGGGTATGAGCTTTCGTTATCTACAGCTCACTTCTTCAGACTGGGCAGTGGAGGAGGTGAACATATATGAAGCTGCCTTCTACTGAATCAGACCCTTGGTCCATCAAAGTCAGTATTGTCTACTCAGACTGGCAGTGGCTCTCCGGGGTCTCAGGCAGAGGTCTTTCCCATCACCTGCTTGCCTAGTCCCTTTAACTGGAGATGCCGGGGATTGAACCTGGATCCCTTCTGCATGTCAAGAAGATGCTCTACCACTGAGCCACAGCCCCTCCTCTAGGTCTGGCAGCACTCGAATCCTTCTCCACTCTAGCAGGCGTCCCGACTCTAGCAAATCTCACCAACATCTCCTAGGCCCGTGCAGAATATGTTTGCTATTGGGATATTTGCTTAATGTTCGCCCAGTCATAGAAGCGTGATATTGAGTGCAGTAAATAAATCTCCCAAGGAGTATATAATCAAAAAGTAAAACTTACATTTATTCAAGTAGAGTCTGCTCACATTCAGGGGTTGCCGCATTTGCTGTCTGTGCAGGCCATGAAACAGACGTGGAGACAAAACCAGCCCCAGCCTCCTCTTGATTGCTGGTCTCTCTTGCAGGTCACAATCTGCGGTAACGTCAAAGGGATGGAGATTAAATCGGGCTCCATGGGCAAGGCATCTCCACCGTATAATGTTCAGGTACGAGGAGACATTTCCCATACAGCCGTCAATGAAGACTGGCAGGAAAGTGCGCCATTTGTCCCGTTGCTTCCCTGTCCCTAGCAAAATGTCAAACCACTGGGACGATGGGTGTTCATGAAAGGCAGGTGCGTCTACGGTATTGCACAAAATCTCTAGGAAGTCCACGAGTAGGGCACTTTGAAGAAGAAGAGTTGGTTTTTATATGCTGACTTTCTCTACCACTTAAGGAAGAATCAAGCCGGCTTACAATCACCTTCCTTTCCCCTCCCCACAATAGACACCCTCCGAGGTAGGTGGGGCTGAGAGAGCTCCAAGAGAGCTGTGACTAGCCCAAGGACACCCAGCTGGTTTCCTGTGTAGGAGTGAGGTTCTCCAGATTAGCCTCCGCCGCTCACGTGGAGGAGTGGGGAATCAAACCTGGTTCTCCAGATTAGAGTCCACTGCTCCAAACCACCGTTCTTAGCCACTACACCACGCTGGCTCTCTTTGCATTCACTTCCAAATGTTTCTCGGTTGATCTGTCCATTTTCTTTGTGCCGCAAAGCCTAACATGAACTATTAAGAACTGAGCCAACAGACATCTACATAGTTCCCCGCTGTGGAATTCATCCCTTGGTGTGACCCTAGTGAGCAACAAAAGCCTGGGAATTGGCTGTGACATATGGTTTCCTTGGTTCCACAGAACTTAGTGGGAGCCATTAAGCACTGCCCCAGCATCCCTCAGTGTGTGTCATTGATTTTAATGCTACACATGAATGTTAAAGCATCAACACCAGTCAGTGAAAATAACATCTGCATCCATTTCCCCAGATCGTAGACGAACATGGCGACGTTCGGCCCCCAGGAGAAGAAGGGGATATTGCCATCCAAATCCATCCCAAGAGGCCATTTTGTTTCTTTTCACAGTATCTGGTAATTATAATTAAAGTGACAGCCATTTGGAGCGCGCTGCAATGAAGAGTTACTCAATTCTAAGCACACTGATTTCCACTCTGCATAAGAATCCACTTGACAGTTTCACAGGCGTTGAATTAAGGGCTGCCTCCCCACCCCCCACACACTTAAAGACAGCTTAGTCCATTAATCATACTAGTGATCGATAAAATTTGCATCAGTTGGCATTCGCATAAAAGTCAGAGTTCTGAAGAACAAGAATGTGTGTCCTGGATCCACCTATGTCGAAACAAGTCTGGCTCACTTCATCTGCAGAACTGCAAATTGCACCAAACTGCCGGTGAGGATGTAGTGCTGATGGTCACGGGACCGTAGGAAGCTGCTTTAGACAAACAGCTGGGGCATCTAGCTGGGAAACAGCTAGTGACCAGCTAGTGACCAGCAGCGACTCGCCATGGCCTCTAGCAGAGCAGGTCTCTTTCAAGACCTCCTGCAGTGCTTTAAGTGGAGATGCCAGGAATGGGCCATGGGGGTGGTCATGTGATCTACCACTGGAATCTACATCTGGCCCCATGTTTCTTGACAATATTTTTGTCCTGCCTGTCTTCCATCGTGGAACTCAGAGCTGGCATATCTAGGACACCAAAGAGACCTCCCTTTTCATCACTGACTAGCTCCAGAACTATGTAGCTTGGGGGGGGGAGGAGGGGGAGGAGGTTTTTATATGCTGCCTTTCTCTACCACTTAAGGGAGACTCAAACCGGCTTACAATCGCCTTCCCTTCCCCTCCCCACAACAGACACCCTGTGAGGTAGAGAGCTCTAACAGAGCTGTGACTTGCCCAAGGTCACCCAGCTGGCTTCGTGTGTAGGAGCGGGGAAACAAACCCAGTTCACCAGATTAGCCTCCGCCGCTCCTGCGGAGGAGTGGGGAATCAAACCCGGTTCTCCAGATCAGAATCCACCGCTCTTAACCACTACACCATGCTTGCTCTCTGATCATACCTGGCATCCAGGTAGATGCCTACTAGCATGCGGCTTCAAAAAAAAATAGAGTGCCTTGGATTTACTTGGGTGCACTATTTGCAAAACAGAAATCACCTGCTTAGAATTCTGCCCCATCTCGGTTCCTTGTCTTGCCAGGATAACCCTGAGAAAACTGCAGCCAGCCAGCGGGGAAGCTTTTATATCACCGGAGACAGAGGGATCATGGATGAAGACGGCTACTTTTGGTTTGTCGGAAGGTCGGACGACGTCATCAATTCTGCCGGGTAGGGCCCTCTTCCCGCAGATTTCTACAGATTCAACAACAAAAGGAGCGCCGTTTAGACAGCCACAAGTTGAGAGCCCACGAGGGATCTGGGGGAGGCCGATAAATGACTAAGAAATGTCCCTGTAGCACAGCGCTGCAACATTTCTGCACTTCTGGAAAACGGAACTTCCATGTTTAGAGGCAGTATACCTCTGAATATCAGTGGCCAGGAAGCAACAGGCACAGGCTTTAGCCTCTGTCCTTCTCTGCTTGTGGGCCTTCTAAGGTGCCTGGCTGGCCACCTGGGAAACAGGATGCTGGATTAGATTAACTTGCAGTCCGATCCACTAGAGCTCCTCTTATGCTCTCGAGGAGAAATGGGGCACTTCCTCAAAACACGTAGCGGGCTCCAGAAAAGGTGTCGGCAGGTGCCACGGCACCCACGGGCACCATGCTGGAGACCCCTGCTTTAAGCTATTAAGAGTTCAAGCATCCTAAAATTTCCCCTCCCATCACTATCTCCCCCATCCCAACTTTAATAAATGCTCAACTGACCTCAACTTTCTTGCGGAGGGCAACAAGCATGCTCAGTGCTTGCTGGGTTGCTTGAAGGGCCCTTTTCATTTCATTTGACCAACTAAGTTTTTGGCATCCCTAGGCCGGCCGCTACTACTACCATCTCAGAGTGGCTGCACTGATAGATATGGGGCCATCAAGTTCGCTTCTCAGGAGGACTGGTTTGCGCAGCATTTACCCAGACTGAATCTGTTCTCTCTTAGGTATCGCATCGGCCCGTTTGAGGTGGAAAGCGCCCTGATCGAACACCCGGCCGTGGCAGAATCGGCTGTCGTCAGCAGCCCAGACCCCATCAGAGGAGAGGTACAGGGACATTCAAAACATTCTTTAAACTCAGACACACCGGCATGGAACACACTGGCCATTTATGCTTGGTAATGTTTGAGTTTTTCATGCTGAACCGTCGTTCAGGAAGTGACTGTGAAGCCGGCGCATACCTGCTTCGCATTTCTTAAGAGCCCCTTTAACGCGACCTCTTGTGTTTGCTCCACCCTGCCTCGAAGAATCCCCTCAAGGAAGCATGCAAAATCACAGCCTCGCGTTAGCTAGGCAAACGGCAGTTGCTAATGGAAGGAACGAAGAAGCAGACGAGTGGGGGTCTGGAATCTCTCCTTTTGCATCGGGACCGTGAATAGGCATTTTAAAGGTCGCATTTTTAAAAAAGCTTTGAGCGAGCATCAAAATTGACCCTGCATAAATGGCCCATGAGACTGAAACGTTTGCCTTTTAATATGGAGGCTGCGAAGGCAAGGCCTCCGTTCTGGCTTGAGCTCCGCTTCCTCTAAGTCCTCCACGCCTCTCTTTTCCCATCTTCTAGGTGGTGAAAGCCTTTGTCGTTCTGTCGCCTGCTTTTCTGACACACGATCGGGAGAAACTAACCCGGGAGCTTCAGGATCACGTGAAACGAATCACTGCTCCCTACAAATATCCTCGAAAGGCAGGTATCTTCCCAGTCTAACTGGAGCACAGTCCCCCCCCCCATCTGCAAAACCAAACTGTTGCCATCAAGCTTCCTTATCAAACGAACGAGACGCGTCTTCAGCAGACAGGGCTGAGTTGGAAACATTTGGGGCCGGCTGTCTCTTCCCGCTGCTGCTGCCCTTACGTTAGGGCTGATTTCAAATTTCTCCTTCCTGTCATCTTGACCTGCAAAACTCCCTTTTCTATTTTGCATCCGAATCAAAACCCATGACTCTTCATTTTCATATTGCTCTCTTTGCATGAAGAGGAGAAGACTGAGAGGGGATATGATAACCATCTTCAAGTACTTGAAGGGCTGTCATAGAGAGGAGGGTGCCGAGTTGTTTTCTGTTGCCCCAGAAGGTCGGACCAGAACCAACGGGTTGAAATCAAATCAAAAGAGTTTCCGTCTAGACATTAGGAAGAATTTTCTAACAGTTGGAGCAGTTCCTCAGCGGAACAGGCTTCCTTGGGAGGTGGTGAGCTCTCCTTCCCTGGAGTTCTTTAAGCAGAGGCTAGATGGCCATCTGACAGCAATGCTGATTCTATGACCTTAGACAGATGATGAGAGGGAGGGCATCTTGGCCATCTTCTGGTCACTGGGGGTGCGGGGGGGGTGAGGTAGTTGTGAATTTCCTGCATTGTGCAGGGGGTTGGACTAGATGACCCAGGTGGTCCCTTCCAACTCTATGATTATATGATTTCCCCATAAAAGCTATGTGCACCCTCATTGAGAAACCAAGAATATAGTAAGAGCCGTAATGGATCCGAGCGAAGTGTCCACCAAATCCAGCATCCCGGTTTCCTACGCTGATAGACTAGGTTGCCTGGAAGGCCAACAGAGCGAGGGCATAGAGCCATCGTCTCCCCCCGCCTTCTGCACACAGAAGTTCCATATAGTCCCCATAGCTAACAGCCCCCCGAGGGACCTCTCCTCCATTAATTTGTCTCACCCTCTTTTAAAGCCAGCACAGGCCTGGTTAAGTATACATCACGTGAATTTTCTGAGCCATGGATACCGCTGACCACATTTTTGGCATGCAGGCGATGGGGTTGGATTTGCACAAGGGAGAAATTAAAGCAGGTGGGGGATTTCCAGGTTGAAGCCCCTCAGGTGAGATCTCTGAAAGCCTCCCTATTGCTGATTAGAAGCTATTTTTTCCAAAAGTCCTGCTCGCATCAAAAGAACGTTTACAAAGAACAAAGAACTAAGCTTTTCACTTCGCACATACAGGTGGAGTTTGTCCAAGAGCTGCCCAAAACCGTTGCGGGGAAAATCCAAAGGAACGTCTTACGGATCCAGGAATGGAGAAAAGCCTAGCCGTGGCTGCCCGTTTACGTACAAAGAACCTCCGTTCTAATCTGTCAACAGTTCAAAATGAGACCCACCCTCCTCCTTTACCTATTTCTGAAGAGGACTCTGGAGAACAGGGCTTTGAACAGGACTCTGGAGAAGTGGCATGGAAATAGTCTAAATAAATCAGTGCTTCTAAGTCTTCCTTTCTTACTGAGACTCATGGCGGATTACAAAATAACCCAAAAACTATGCAATAAAAACGGTATAACCTTAAACCACGACCAGTGCAACAACCGGGGTCACGCAAATCAGAACCAGCTCGCACATAGAAAAAGGGCAATCATTCTGGAGGAAAGCGCCCGCCTGACCCTGGAAGGCTTTTGCTTATAAAAGGCACTCAATTGTGCTGATGTAATAATAGAGTGACTGTTTTTTATTACAATAGATGTAAAAAATTTGGCAGAGGGCATCATTTCAGCATTAATCTGCTGATAAACAGAAAATCGCAAAACTAGACCGTAAATTTATTGCAAGTGTTCTTTTTACTTTTTGTTAATTTACAAAGTTATATTTTTCTGCCTACTTGGAGAGTCCCCCCCCCCCCCATATGCACAGAACCCCACCATGTCTGCCAGCAGCCTAATTTTGCCTCTTTCAGCCAGTTACTCTTAGCGGAGGGCTGTAAATTACAACATCGCTGATGTATTGTCACATGCCTGTTAAGAAAAGGTGACATTTAGAACCGAGGAAGCCACTGCCCTAGAGGTTTCTCCCTTTTGGAAAAGAGCAGCCCAGAGAACCCGGAGGTCTTTCTCGTTGCTCTAACCAGTCTCCATTATCGTCCTGTCATCCTTTGGCTAGCCCAGATTTCTTGACACGTTACGATGTTGCTGGAACCATCCAGGATTACGTGGTCAGCATGCTGTGTGGTCAGGAACAGCCGTGGATGTCTGTCCAGAACGCTGCCAGCTGGGGGTACTTCAACACCACCCCAAAAAACTGGAATATGGACTTGTAAGTAAGAGCCGAGAGCCAGTGTGGTGTAGTGGTTAAGGTGTCGGAGTAGGATCTGGGAAACTCAGGTTTGAATCCCCACTCTGCGTTGGATACTTGCTGGGTGACCTTGGGCCAGTCACACACTCTCAGCCCTGACCCTGGCTAGTATTTGGATGGGAGACCTCCAAGGAATACCAGGATCGTAATGCGGAGGCAGGCAATGCCTTAAGGACTTTGGTCAGAATGTACCACCAGATTTTGAGAAGCAGTTGCAATACTCTTGTCTAGAAAAATCAATGTTGACATAATACTTTTCTTTTAAGAGAAATGTGGACCTGATGTTAAGAACTTGGTCTCTTTCTGTCTGTTCTTTTTCCTTTGTACTGTAAATAGCCTCTGACCAGCCTTGATAAGTTCTAGCTGCCCTATACAATGAGGAGTATTGACTACTGTAGTACAGATTCTAAAACCTTTCTGATTTTAATATTTTTGTACATTTTTATCACTTATTAAACCCGGTGCTTGCACAGGGGACCTTTACCTTTTTTAAATCTTGTCTTCTAAAAAAGAAGAAGAAGAGTTGGTTTTTATATGCTGACTTTCTCTGCCACTTAAGGAAGACTCAAACCGGCTTACAATCACCTTCTCTTCCCCTCCCCACAGCAGACACCCTGTGGGGTAGGTGGGGCTGAGAGAGCTGTGACTAGCCCAAGGTCACCTAGCTGGCTTTGTGTGGAGGAGCGGGGAAACAAATCTAGTTCACCAGATTAGCCTCCGCCGCTCATGTGGAGGAGCGGGGAATCATACCCGGTCCTCCAGATCAGACTCCACCACTCCAAATCGCCACTCTTAACCACTACACCACGCTGGAAAGAAAGCGCCCTCCTGACCAATGCCCTCGACCACAACCCCACTGCAATCCTGTCAAATTGCAGGCTGGGTGCAACTCAGCACATTACTGCACCTCTGCCTGCGTTCACAGCTGTGCCGGATAGAGGCAATATGTCTCCACCCCTCCAGCAGTCATCAATTATCTCCAGGTTCTGCGTGCCAAAGTAATCACACCTGCGCATGAAACAGCAAAGAGGCTTGTGGTGGCTCAAAGACACAGGATGGCATTCGTTTTTGTACACCGTAGGTTTCACCTGCTCAGATGAAGGAACATTTCCCCGTGATCCTAGCCTTGTATATTTTCTAGCTAAGAACAACACAAAGTCTTATTGACTGCAATGGTGTTGTGTTTGCAATGGAGTTCAAGAACACTGCAATCCTGTGCAGAGTTACTCCAGTCTAAACCCACTGAAATCAATGGTGCAGAGTTACTCCAGTCTAAACCCACTGAAATCAATGGACTTAATCTGGAATAAGTCTCTTTGGGATTGCACTGTAAGAAAGAACAAGACTTTCCAATTATCTGGGAAAACAGGAGGCAATCGGCTACAGCATCCCTGTAGGGTCTCCACCAGCCACAGCCCTCAATTTGCAAGATCTGAACAAGGCTGTCAAAGATAGGACATTTTGGAGGACATTGATTCATAGGGTCGCCATGAGTCAGAAGCGACTTGACGGCACTTAACACACACACACACACACACACACATACACACACACACACACACACACACACACACACAGGGTCTCCACATTTAGGACGCCAATAAAATTCATGCAAAGTAAATTGGCTGGAAGAACGAGGGCTTTGTGGCGATTATTGAAGAACTGGATTCAAGCGTGGCCAACTTTGCATGAAATAATATTATGAAAACCCTCAACCAGATGCATTTGGGTAGACGTTTCAAACCCGAGTTGGCAAGGCAGGAATTTTGGTCAGAAATTGAATGGCATCAGTCGCGACCTCACCCAGAATTTGGGTTTCTTGTCTCAGGTTAAGAGCTGAGACTAGTGGCGCAATCCTATGCAGAGTCGCTCCAGTCTAAACCCACGGAAATCTCTTTAGGATCGCGCTGTAAATACTTTTGAAGCAAGAAGCCTTTAAAAGTACCTGGGGGGGAAACGATGGAGCACGACCGCCACCTGGTGGTCGAAACCGGCTACAGCATCCCTGTAGCATCGATAACATGTGTGTGCGTTAAGTGCCGTCAAGTCGCTTCCGACTCATGGCGACCCTATGAATGAAAGTCCTCCAAAATGTCCTACCTTTGACAGCCCTGCTCAGATCCTGCAAACTGAAGGCCGCTAAACATTTAGGATGGCATAAAATTCATACAAAATAAAACAGGCTGGAGGAAGGAAGGCAGCATCTCAGATCTCAGAAGCTAAGCAGGGTCGAGACTTGGAAGGGAGACCACCAAGGAGGACTCTGCAGAGGCAGGCCATGGCAAACCACCTCTGCTTCTCCACTTGCCTTGAAAGCCCCTTGCTGGGGTTGCCATACATCAGTTTTGACTTCACAGCACTTATGCATGCATTGATACAGATACACGCTCCGTGAACCTGTCTAACCGGCGTTTAAAGCTATTTTCTGGCAGCAGAAATTGTGGAACTCCCTGCCCCAGGATGGGGTGAGGGCTGCCAAATTGGAAGGCTTGAAGAGGGGAGTGGGCATGTTCATGGAGGAGAGGGTTACTCATGGCTACTAGACAAAATGAATACTAGTCATGATGCATACCCATTCTCTCCAAGATCAGAGGACCATGCCCATTATATTACGTGCTGTGGAACACAGGCAGGAGAACGTTGCTGAAGTTGTCTTGTTTGTGGCACCTGGTTGGACGGTGTGTAAACAGACTGCTGGACTTGATGGGCCTTGGTCTGCTCCAGCGTGGCTTCTCTTATGTTCTTATGTTAAGAAACAACCATCATAGACCAAGCACTTAGGAGTCAATCCTATGACTCCCTTCTACAATGTTGGATCATACATTTATTGTTATGGCCATTGGCCAGCACAAAGCAACAGAGACAATGTTGGATCCTTCTACCCCCTTCCACGAAGTCTTCCTCCAACAGAGAATCCTTCAAAGAAAGAAAGAAAGACTTTTTGCCACCAGAAGAAGATTTTCTCCACTGCAGGAAGTCTTTTCCCCATGAAGGAAGAACCTCAAGAAGATGATCACACAGGATCCAGCTTTACAGTAGGGCGTTACAGGGCCCAACCCTTCCTTTCCACAATGCTTACATATTTTTCCAGTGTATGCAATTATTATTGTCGTTGCTATTGTTATCATCAGTATTTTTATTACGAACAACGTGATTTTTACCCCAACCCTGTTTTTCGGTCCCCATAGGGCTACAAAGGCAGCGAACAACAAACATGCAAATTAAAATCTCAAAAGCCATTACATCCAACACACAAATCCGTCATTAAAACAAGTTAAACCCAGAGCTTAAAACAGGCACAAAAGAAAACAGCAGCAGTTAAAACATCGGGGAGGAAGGAGAGGCTCACTGAGGGAACGCCAAGCCTAAACAAAGGGCGAAAAAGGGAGGTTTTGCCTTGGGTTTGGCACTCTCTAAATGCACCTTTCCCCCAGCCAAATTCTCAGAACTCAACAATAAGCCCCCATGCAGAGTTCTGAGATTTCAGGTGGGGAAAATGTGCATTTAGAGAATGGCAAATCCAAGGCAAAAACTCCCATGTGTTTTCTCCCAAAGTCTCCCACAAAGTCTCCCACAGCCAGCAACAGAAGGGGACAAGCGAATCGCCCTGGGGAGAGAGTTCCAGAACTTTGGTGCCAACACCAAGAAGGCCCTCTCCCAGTTTGGCACCTTCCTCATCTCAGAAGGTGGGCACACCCAAAGCAGGCCCTCCAAAGATGACCAAAGTGTCCAGCTGCACATTAGAATACACCATGTCAAGCGGCACTTTCTTAGGCCTGTCCTGAATCTGTCGCTAATGGACATGCGACTGTTGAATGCATAGCTCGGAGGGTTTTTTCCCCAGCTCTCGGGAGGCAGGATCCTATTAGTTCCTGTTATACGCACACACCCCATAAAATGTGGGCGAAAAGGGAAGGAGAGGCAAAGTCCCGAAGGTCAAGGTACTGCTGTGTCTTACTGACCGTGTAAATTATTTGAGGATGCTGGCATGCGATGCCTTGCTCTCCTGCGTACTTTTGACCGCGGCCATCGTTCTACCAGGGCAGCATGTGCCAAGGCTCGCGCGTGCGGCGGGTCCCGTGTTTCCCCAACCGCAGCGGCAAAGCTCCTTCTTCGGAAGCCAGAATAACCGGCGGAGGAGCTTTTTCTCCAGAGGTCTTCGGCTGCCATCGCTCTAACAGGTCAGTACTGCCATCCCCACTGGCATCTCACAGGTAAAAACAGGGACATCGTGGCTGCTGAGAGACACCAGCCTTAGAGGGAGGATTGGCTACAAATCTGAGGATAACTCGATAAGAGTTGCCTATAAGATTAGAACAGCAATGACCATTCCCGAAATCTCATTGTGTGCCAGCGTGGGGAGGGGCTGTGGCTCAGTGGTAGAGCATCTGCTTGACACGCAGAAGGGTCCCAGGTTTGATTCCTGGCGTCTCCAGTTAAAGGGACTAGGCGAGGAGGTGATGTGAAATACCTCTGCCGGAGACCCTGGAGAGCCGCCGCCGGTCTGAGTAGACAATACTGACTTTGATGGACCGAGGGTCTGATTCAGTAGAAGGCAGCTTCATGTGTTGTGTTCATCCTCTAATAATTTACATTGTGTGCAGTTCTGGAGGCCTCATTTAAAAAAGGATGTGGACAGAATGGAGCGGGTGCAGAGGAGAGCGAAGAGGATGATCAGGGGCCTGGAGACCAAGCCCTACAAGGAAAGTCTGAGGGAGTTGGGAATGTTTAGTCTGGTCTGGAAAAGAGGAGGTCGAGGGGGGACATGATTGCTCTTTTTGAGTATTTGAAGGACTGTCAGAGGAGGGTAGGGAGCTGTTCCTGTTGGCAGCAGAGGATTGGACTGCAATAATGGGTTTAAAATGCCGGAGGAAAGGTACCAGCTGGATATTAGGAAAAGGTTTTTTACAGTAATTGTTCGACAGTGGAATCGGCTACCTAGGGAGGTGGGGAGCTCCCCCTCACTGGCAGTCTTTAAGCAGAGGCTGGACAAACACTTATCAGGGATGCTCTAGGCCAGTGATGGCGAACCTTTTAGAGACCGAGTGCCCAAACTGCAACCAAAAACCCACTTATTTATTGCCGAGTGCTAATGTGGCAATGTAACCTGAATACCACCCCCAGAGGGGGCCCAGAGGGAGAGGCTAGGGTTGCCAAGTTCCTCTTCACCATGAGTGGGAGGTTTTTGGGGTGGCGCCTGAGGAGGATGGGGTTTGGGGAAGGACTTCAGTGCCATAGAGTCCAATTGCCAAAGTGGCAATTTTTTCCAGGGGAAATGATCTCTATTGGTTGGAGATCACCTGTAATAGCAGATCTCCAGCTAGTACCTGGAGATTGGCAACTAGTTCCTTAGTCTTTTCTCTCTACATATCAAGACAAATGGAAAGGTGTTTGGAGGATGGCTTGTGGGCACTTCAAAGGTGGAATAGGACTGCACGCCCCTCCGCCCGCACAGTCCCAGAGGGTGCCGGAGAAGCCGCTGGAGGGAAAGAAGGAAGGAAGGAAGGAAAGAAGGGAAGGGAGGGGAAAAGGGAAGGAAGGGAGGGAGAGAAATAAAGAAAAAGAGAGAGAAAGGGAGAAAGAAATGGAGCAAGGGAGAGAAAGAAAAGGACAGAGGGAGACAGAAAAAGAAAGAGGCCATTTATGCATGGGAGGTTTTGCCTTGGATTTGCCACTCGGTGGGGCGCGGCGGCAGGCTTGTGAGAGGCGAGCAGGGTGGGGCAGAGGGCGCCTCCTTCGCACCCACCGACCAGCCATGCCCCTCCGCCCGCACAGGCCCAGAGGGCGCCGGAGAAGCCGCCGGCCATGCCGAGTGTGAGCGCTCGGCTTCTGTTCCCCGCTCTCCCACCCGCCTGGCTGGCCGCGCACGCTCCAGCGGCGGCAATGGCGGCAGCTTCTGTGGGAGAGTCCGGGGGCCACAGCCAATGATGTCGGATGTTCCCCACCCCTGGGCTACAGCCTCCCCCATCCGGGGTGGGGCAGAGCCGGAAAGGCCAGCGGCTTGGAGGAACCGTGCGTGCCGGCAGAAAGGGCTACGCGTGCCGGAAGTGGCACCCGTGCCATAGGTTCGCCAACACGGCTCTAGGCTGATCCTGCATTGAGCAGGGGGTTGGACTAGATGGCCTCTTTGGCCCCTTCCAATTCTATCATTCTATGATTCTATGATCACAGACACTTCCTTTGGCATTTCACTGTTTGCCCTGTTAAGCCTGTGGGTACATCACCAAGGAAGGTGTTTTCTGCACACTCCGTGCAAGGCCCTTTCTGTAAAACTGGGGCGCTTACCAAACACGTGCATGCATTTACAGTGGTTTGATCAGACAACCTAAGTTGGTATGTGGATTGCTCTATTGATAAAACAAATAAACAGATGGTGGAATATAGAATAAGCTGCCTTATACTGAAGCAGACCATCGGTCTATCGAGGGCAGTATTGCCTCTTCAAGCAACTCTCCACGGTCTCAGGCAGAGGTCTTTCACATCACTTATTACCAGACTTTTTAACTGGAGACGCCAAGGATTGAACCTGGGACCTTCTGCAGGCAAAGCAGATGTTCTACCACTGAGCCACAGCTCCTCCCCAGGTATTGTCAGAACTAATGCCTCTGTTCTTGCAACAATACAGGCAATTACTGGGGGGTGGGGGAGGAGAAAAGGGAAAAGAAGCATATAGTGTACCACGTATATAAAAGAATTCCCAAAATATTCTCTACAAGCTAAACAGGGGCAGTGATTTACAAGGACCAGCACTAGAAATGGCTTTAAACAAATAAACGATCTCATGAGAATCAGACATCTGGTTACTTGTAGACATATGACAAAATAATTTCTCCTTCCCTTCAATAAGTGTTCCTAGATGATTTTGCTTACCTTGGTGCCGAGATCTAACTGTTCTACCATGAAGACTTTACTGAGATCAGCGATCCTCACATCCTTCGGGAGAATTCAGCCGCTTCCTGGGTCGCTCCACGGACACCGTCGGCTGCTCAGCGCTCCGATTTCTGCCAAGTCCGGGGTCCTAAGCAGCGGGGGGCAGCAACTGCCGGAGTACTTCAACTATGCAAGTGACGTGCTGGATAAATGGTCGCAAATGGAAAAGGTAGAACTGCTCTCCTTCTACAGCAGATCACTTGTAATAGCAGGAGATCTCCCACCTGGATTTTGCCCACCCTAGGTGTCACTGAAAGCAGTTGGGTTATCATTTGCATCCTAGCCGCGCTAAGATATCACGACCCTGTAATCAATAAAGTTGAGGCTCGATTCTCCTCGGCACAGTGTTATCTATGTCGTCGCCATTCCCTTCCCCCAGCGGCTGGTCCAGGCACAATGGCACGGAAGGCACTGGTGTACAAGACAGGTTGCGAGCCCTTGGATGAGGGTTAGGCATGGTATGGAAAGAGTGGACAGGGAGAAGCTTTTCTCCCCCTCTCATAATACTAGAACGTGGGGTCATCTGCTGAAGCTGGAGGGTGAGAAATTCAAAATAGATAAAAGGAAGTATATCTTCACACAACGCATAGTTAAATTGCGGAACTCCCTGCCCCAGGATGTGGTGGTGGCTGCCAACTTGGAAGGCTTTAAGAGGAGAGGGGAGTCGTTCATGGAGGAGAGGGTTATCCATGGCTACTAGTAAAGACTTTTGAAATGTGGTGTTGGAGGAGAGTGTTACGGATACCCTGGACAGCCAAAAAAAAATCAGTGGGTTTTAGATCAAATCAATCCTGAACTGACCCTAGAAGCTAAAATGACTAAACTGAGTCTGTCGTACTTTGGACATATTATGAGAAGACCAGAGTCACTGGAAAAGACAATCATGCTAGGAAAAGTTGAGGGCAGCAGGAAAAGAGGAAGACCCAACAAGAGATGGTTGACAGATCGTACCCAAAGAGTGCTAGTTAATGGTTCCTCGTCCACTTGGAGAGAAGTGACTAGTGGAGTTCCTCAGGGATCTGTGCTGGGCCCTTTGTTGTTCAACATCTTTATAAATGATTTTGATGAAGGAATAGAGGGGATGCTTATAAAATTTGCAGATGATACTAAATTGGGAGGGGTAGCAAATACAGTAGAAGACAGAGCCAAGATGCAAGATGATCTTCACAGGCTGGAGAAATGGGCTAGAACTAATAAAATGCACTTCAACAAAGACACATGTAAAGTTTTGAATTTAGGTAGGAAAAATCAAATGCATAATTATAGGATGGGGGAGACTTGTTTGAGCAGTAGTGTGTGTGAAAAGGATCTTGGGGTCTTAGAAGACCAAACACTGAACATGAGTCAGCAGTGTGATGCTGTAACTAAAAAGGCAAACGCAGTCTTGGGCTGCATCAACAGAAGTATAGTGTCCAGATCACGCGAAGTGATGGTATTGCTTTACTCTGCTCTGGTTAGACCTCAACTAGAGTACTGTGTTCAGTTTTGGGCACCACAATTTAAGAAAGATGTAGACAAGCTGGAACGTGTCCAGAGGAGGGCAACAAAGATGGTGAAGGGTCTGGAGACCAAGTCCTATGAGGAAAGGTTGAAGGAGCTGGGTATGTTTAGCCTGAAGAGGAGAAGACTGAGAGGGGATATGATAACCATGTTCAAGGACTTGAAGGGCTGTCATATAGAGGAGGGTGCCGAGTTGTTTTCTGTTGATCAAGAAGGTCGGACCAGAACCAACGGGTTGAAATTAAATCAAAAGAGTTTCCGTCTAGACATTAGGAAGAATTTTCTAACAGAGCGGTTGCTCAGTGGAACAGGCTTCCTTGGGAGGTGGTAAGCTCTCCTTCCCTGGAGGTTTTTAAGAAGAGGTAAGATGGTCATCTGTCAGCGATGCTTATTCTGTGACCTTAGGCAGATGATGAGAGGGAGGGCATCTTGGCCATCTTCTGGTCACTAGGGGTGTGGAGGGGGGAAGTAGTTGTGAATTTCCTGCATTGTGCAGGGGGTTGGACTTGATGGCCCTGGTGGTCCCTTCCAACTCTATGATTCTCTGATTCTCTGATTCTCTGACTTTATAAAGAAAGCCACAGCCCTCAATCTGCAAGACCTGAGCAAGGCTGTTAAGGATAGGACACTTTGGAGGACAGTGATTCATAGGGTTGCCATGAGTAGGAAACGACTTGACGGCACTTCACACACACACACACACACGAGTAAAAATGGTTACTAGTCATGAAGCATCCCTATTCTCTCCAGGATCAGAGGAGCATGCCTATTGTATTAGGTGCCGTGGAACGCAGGCAGGATAATGCTGCTGCTGTCATCTTGTTTGTGGGCTTCCTAGAGACACCTGGTTGGCCACGGTGTGAACAGACTGCTGGACTGGATGGGCCTGGGTCTGATCCAGAATGGCCTTTCTTATGTTCTTATGTGGGTCAAGAAAGGGACCAGAGGGAGCACTGGGGGGTTACTTGTACACACAATGTTGTCCATGTGTCAAGGTGCTCCATTAAGAACCCAGCAAACCATCTCTTTCCACACCCGTGTGTGTCCACCGTACAGGATGGAAAGAGACCTCCCAACCCAGCGTTATGGTGGATAAACGGCAGAGGAGGGGAAGTGAGGTGGAGTTTCGAGGAGCTGGGGGCCCTGTCCCGGAAGGCGGCCAACGTCCTCTCAGACCACTGCGGGCTGCAGAAAGGAGACAGGGTCGTCGTCATTCTCCCCCGGATCCCAGAATGGTGGTTGGTGACCGTGGCTTGCCTGAGGACAGGTCAGTAAAAGGCAGAAGCTCACAGAACATAGCAGGACGTTGGTTTGCTGAGGCAGGGGACAGTTCTGGGAGTCACACGTCAAGTGTAACCACCACTGGGCAAGCTGACTGCTCAGGGCAACTTATGCGCAACCGACTTCTGGCGACCCCAGCAAGGGGCTTTCGAGGCAAGGGAGAAGCAGAGGTGGTATTCTGGTGCCTTCCTCGCCCAAGGACCGACCCTGCTTAGCTTCCGAGATCAGGCTATACCATGCCACCTTCCTTCCCGTGACGTCAGAATCTGGCCCAATAATACTAGTTATAATAATTGTGTGCCATCAAGTCCCAAACGACTCATGGTGACCCCGGCAAGGGGCTTTCAAGGCAAGTGAGAAGCAGAGGTGGTTTGGCCATTGCCTTCCGCTGCAGAGTCTTCCTTGGTGGTCTCCCATCCAAGTTCCGCCCCTGCATCGGGCTGTACCATTCTGCCTTCCCATTAATCTGCTCAATAAGGGCGTAGAAACAGGAAGGAGGAGGTTGTTTAATTTTCACGCCCAAGCCATTACCTTCGGGAGAATTTCCCATTTTAATCTTTTGTTTAGGTGCAGTTTAGATACCAACACAGCCAACAATTTAAACCTATCAAATAATGCAATTGGAGGGGAGTTGGGGGGGAGAGGGAAGAATGACAGCCATTCTGCTCAATGGCCGAAGGTTCGCCAACGATGAACCACTCAAACTGCGGGGGGCCGCGACGTCAGCTGTCTTCCGCGCTTCTGTCTTGCTCCGCTAGGAGTCGTGGCCATCCCGGGGACAACCCAGTTAACGGCCAAGGACATCCAGTACCGGCTCCAGGCTTCCAAGGCCAAGTGCCTCATCACCACGGACGCTTTAGCGCCGGCGGTGGATTCCATCGCGGCGGAGTGCCCCTTCCTGAAAACCAGGCTGATGGTCTCTGAAGGCAAGAGGGACGGGTGGTCGAACTTCAGCAGCCTCTGCAAGTGAGTCGTCCTCGTTGCGTCTCCTCTGAAATGACAGCTCCACGATACACGGGGGCCCGTCTGCCCTGATCTACCGACCTAATCTAATTGTGTCCTGGCCTTTTTGCAAGTCAGTTCTCCTTTTCTCTCTTTTATCCTCGCAACAACCCTGTGAGGTTGTTTAAGTGAAGAAACAGAGACTGGTTAAAGGTCATCCAACCAAGCCGAGTGGGGACAGTCCTCTCTCATGGGCGACAGCTCCCCAAATCTTTTTGCCAAAATTTGCCCATGAGTTCACGCGCGGTCCCCAGCCCGGCAAACAGCACCCCCTGAAGCCCTTTCTGGGTCACCAAAACAGTGTGGAGGGGGGAAGGCTGGAGTCCCCTTCTTCCCCCCACCCCCAGTGTGGCCCCACTCCAAACTGGGAGCCCGATGTACTTGGGGAAAGAGTTCCACCGGACCCGATGTTTATCTGAGTCAAAGTCCGCTTTGGGGAACTCAACCGTTAACATGTCAAGTGTCGTTCAGGCTTCGATCTTGAAGCTCGCCCAGGGCATTTCCACTCAGCCTCGCCTACCTCACAAGGATGTTGTGAGGATCAAATGGAAGAGGGGAACGGATGTACACACACACACACACACACACACCGAGCTCCGTGGAAAGACGGATACTTCAACCACCGTGGTGCTGTTTCTTTCACAGAGAGGCGTCTGCCGACCACACCTGTGTGAAAACTAAACTTCTAGACCCGATGATGGCTTTCTTTACCAGCGGGACGACGGGTTCGCCCAAGATGGCCGAGCATTCTCAAGGGAGCCTGGGTTTCAGACCCGTCTGGAATGAAAGGTATGGACAGGCGCTTTCTTTTGACCTGTGTCCAATACTGCAAACCTCCTCGATCACAAACCGTCTTTCCTTCCGTTCTGTCAGATACTGGCTGGACTTGACTCCTTCGGATACGATGTGGTGCACGGCAGATACGGGCTGGGTGGTGGCCGCGATAGGATCCCTGTTTGACCCCTGGGCTCTTGGGTCTGGCGTCTTTGTCCACCCTCTGCCCCAAGTGGAATCAACGACCATCCTGAATGTAAGATGACCGTGCCCAGACTCCTTTTGTGTTTCTGCCAGCAGTCAGGATTCAGTGGGGAAAAGGAATAATGACATTTGTGCTCTTGTAATTTCCATTTGTTCGTCTCCCAGAGCCTCCAAGATGCTCCTAACCCACAGATGGTTGAATTTAAGACTCCTCTGTTTGTTCACCTGCTTTTATGCCCTGGCTTGTTTTTTGATTAGTTTGGCTTGTTTTTATTGGTGGGATTTCTTTTATTGACTTGTTTTTTATTGTCTTGGTTAGTTTTGTTTTATTGCTCTAGCTGTGAAGAAGTTTGGAAAGGTGGTGTACAGATTTTCCTAGTCCAACACTCCATCTTGGTGAGAATATTGTGGGATGTCAGAATATAAAACTAAGAAAATCTGTGTACCGCTTCTCCAGACTAATGGGGGTAGTATTAGTCTGGAGAGGCAATATACAGATTTTCTTAGTCTAACACTGGCCATCTAAGCCAGAATTATCCTGGGATGTCAGAATATTTAAGAATACCCCATTAGACACCCCACTTCTTATGTCCAATACTTCTATGCCTGTTTGTAACTCTAGTGTGATGACTCAGCATGGTTAGCATGATGCTCTACTGTTTCAGCAGTTAGAAATATAGAGAGCTGGAAGAGACACCAAGGGTCATCTAGTCCAACCCCCTGCACAATGCAGGAAATTCATGGCTATACCCCCCTCCTCCAGTGACCCCTGCTCTATGCCCAGAGGAAGACAAAAAATTGACAAGTTGGTTAGATCAGCCCATGTAGTTCACGCACATATTTTTGCTTTCCTCTTTAGACTCTCTCCCGATTTCCCGTCACTGCCATCTTGGGAGCTCCGACCTTGTTCCGCATGTTGGTGCAAAATGATCTCACCAGGTACCTGGGGAAACTGCTTTCTGGAAAAGGCTATATTTCACTATGCATTAGCTGGCTCCATAGCCCAGCATGGCTGTTCTTATCTTCCTTCCCTCCCTCACTCCTTCCCTTCTTCCTTCCTTCTCTCCAGTATCAGAGGAGCATGCCTATTACATTAGGCGCTGTGGAACACAGGAAGGATGGTGCTGCTGTAGTCGTCTTGCTTGTGGGCCTCCTACAGGCACCTGGTTGGCAACTGTGTGAACAGACCACTGGACTTGATGGGGCTTAGTCTGATCAAGGAGGGCTGTTCTTATCTTCTTTCCTTCCCTCCTTCCCTTCTTCCTTGCTTTTCTCCAGTATCAGAGGAGCATGCCTATTATATCAGGTGCTGTGGAGCACAGGCAGGAGAATACTGCTGCAGTCGTCTTGTTTGTGGGTTTCCTAGAGGCCCCTGGTTGGCCACGGTGTGAACAGACTGCTGGACTTGATGGGCCTTGGTCTGATCCAGCAGGGCTTTTCTTTGGTTCCTATGTGCTTATGAAGCTTTGATGTCGAGCAGAGATTTCAACCTCTAGTCCCAACCCCTTTCACATTGCGCCACCTGCCAATTTGATGCTAACGTAAACCCCAGAAGGTTAGCCTTACCCGGCCTATGCTTCCTGTTTAAGCTACAGGTTCATGAGTCTGAAGTACTGCGTCAGTGGAGGGGAGCCTCTGAACCCTGAAGTGTTGGAGCAGTGGAAAAGCAAGACGGGGCTGGACATCTTTGAAGTGTATGGACAGACAGAAACAGTAGGTGCACACAAACTCAGTCTCTTCTTATGCCTTGGGGGAAGGCCTTTCATGCCATCTGATGCAGCTTATTTCTAGTGAGATGGCCTGGTTCTGTCTACATTGAAGGGTGGCTGCTCTCAAGTCAATTCACTTGAGTTTAAATTGAACATGCCAAGGACCAAAATGGGCCAGTCACAGCTCTCTTAGAGCTCTCTCAGCCCCACCTACCTCACAGGGTGTCTGTTGTGGGGAGGGGAAGGTGGTTGTAAGCCGGTTTGAGTCTCCCTTAAGTGGTAGAGAAAGTCGGCATATAAAAACCAACTCTTCTTCTTCTTCTTCCCTTGCTGCTGCTTCGTGGGGCGCGTGCTCGGCTTGGGGCCTTGCTACAAGGCCAGCCCTGTTCAGAGACATTAAATAGGAAGTAGGAAAAATGAAATGCCTATTTGCCTAAGCCCTATGCTAGCTAAATATTCTACAGCTCTATGCATACTTACTTTGGACTCAGGGTAAACCCTGTTGAAATAAGAGTAAATGTGCTTGGGATTGGCCTTCGCATGTCCTTGAGACCACTGAGAAAAAATGCTCTTCTCTCAAATAGGGTATGACTTGTTCGACTCTCAGAGGGATGAAAATCAAACCTGGCTCAATGGGAAAGGCATGTGCCCCATACGATGTCCAGGTTAGTTAAATATATTTACTTTTTTTTTAAAAAAAAAAAGTGTATTAAATTTTAACTGGTCTTAACAGGCTGGAACAAATGGGGTTTGAACCAGTTCTGTACTTCTCTTCTTCCAGATCGTAGATGAAGACGCAAACGTTCTGCCTCCGGAAAAGGAAGGGACTATTGCCATCAAAGTGAAGCCCGAGAGACCGCTCGGTCTTTTCTCATGCTACGTTGTAAGAAATCCAGCATGGTGTAGTGGTTAAGAGCGGTGGTTTGGAGCGGTGGACTCTGATCTGGAGAACCGGGTTCAATTCCCCACTCCTCCACATGAGTGGCACACACTAATCTGGTGAACTGGATTGGTTTCCCCACTCCTCCACATGAAGACAGCTGGGTGACCTTGGGCAAGTCACAGCTCTATCAGCCCCACCTACCTCACGGGGTGTCTGTTGTGGGGAGGGGGAGGGAAGGTGATTGTAAGCCAGATTGATTCTTCCTTAAGTGGTAGAGAAAGTTGGCATATAAAAACCAGCTCTTCCTCTTCTATACACTGGAGAATAGCAACATTATAGGACATGTGAAGGACCTGTACATTTTCTAGCTTGTTGTGGTTGTGGGTTAATGCCAGGTGCAGAAACGATACCAGTACGCATGCCATCTTCAAGGACCTCAGATGGATCCAGTTCACACTAGTGATAACACTATGATCGTCACATCCTTCCATCTCCTAAGTACAATACGGTTTACAACTTCCAAAACAGAGGAAAACTTGCAGTCGTTCAAAAAAAAAAATCCTAAGATTTTCGATTTTTTCCTCCCCAAATGAAAATGATACATGGGTTTCTTGATTTATCTTAGAGATAACTCGGCTTTTGCGACCCTGTCCTTTTCGCCCTAGAGGTTACGTTGTCCACAGATCTGAGCTGTGGGTGCCTGACTCTGTTTTAGAGAATGATTTGGCCATTTGGAAATGCCTCGCGGCTGCCTGTTCCAGCGGCACCGTGGACCCGCGGGCTTTTTAAATGACCAAATACTTCTCTGCATTGGGGTCCACAGCTCAGACCTGTGGATGTCATAACGTCTAATTTGGACAGACAAAGCATCTAATTCCTTGGGCTGGGCCATTCCAGTTTTACACAGACTGCAACTGAGTTGGTGATTCAAATGTGCTGATGAAGCTTTGATGTCGATGGTTTGATGGTTAATCCTCCCCTTTCTGACATGTTTCATTAGGACAACCCAGAGAAAACCGCGGCAACAGAACGTGGGTCTTTCTACATTACAGGGGACAGAGGAAAGAAAGATAAGGATGGATACGTTTGGTTTGTTGGAAGAGATGACGATATCATCAATGCTTCAGGGTTCGTTTTAGTCATATAGAAGGGTGGGTTTCCTTTGGGGGTGTTTGCGTAACCAACCTAGTGTTTTCATATTTCACTTTAGATTTATTTGTGTGTTTCAAAACACTTTTATACCACTTTTCTTCGCCCAAAGGAAATTCAAGTTGGGCTGACAATAAACAGGATGTCCTGAAGTACCATAACAATAATTCAGCCCAACACATGAACACATGAAAGCTGCCTTATACTGAATCAGACCCTTGGTCTATCAAAGTCAGTCTTGTCTACTCTGACTGGCAGCAGCTCTCCAGGGTCTCAGGTAGAGGTCTTTCACATCACCTACTTGCCTAATCCCTTTAACTGGAGATGTCGGAGATTGAACCTGGGACCTTCTCCATGCCAAGCAGATGCTCTGCCACTGAGCCACAGCCCCTCCTCCAGCAGCAATTATCAGATTTTTAAAAGTTTCAAAATCTGTTGTGTGACCACATCTTTAAGGTAACACCATAAATTAACTTTTGGATCCTGAGGAACCTGTCTTCTATACTTTCATAAGGACATAAGAACATAAGAAAAGCCAATGCATAAAGAGCATATGAAAAGCACAAAACGAACATCAAGATAATGAAACTAACTTAAAACAAGTGTGTAAAACTCATTTTAGCCAGAAGAGAATGGACATTTCCTTGATTAAAAAATACCATTGAGCTCTCAACTAGCTCAACTCATGATTATCTCTTCCCCCCCACCCCAAATTCTTGGAAACATCTCGGGTCTTCCCAAGCTTTTCCATGAATACTGAGCCTCTTGAAGCTTCTCCTTGGGACCCCCCACCTGATCCCCCCTTCCTTTGCAGTCAAACATTCTTGGAGAGGAGGAACTAGTGGTAGAAAAAGGACACTGCAAACTGCAGGAACCATGTAGACCTCGGAGCATTCAGTCCAGAGAATCATAGAATTGGAAGGGACCACCAGGGATCATCTAGTCCAACCCCCTGCACAATGCAGGAAATTCACAACTACCTCCCCTACACACACACATACCTCCCCAGAAGATGGCATGAATCCACAGCCTGTTTAGCACCAGGCTGGTCTGCAAAATGGAGCCACAATTCCTTTTGGACATAACACAACTCTGTAGGGCCCCTACGCCTCCCAAGGTGTAACAAACGCCGCCGAAAACATTCTTCCTTTTTAAACCTCTGTCAAGATACATGCTCCAGATAAAAAGGTAAAAATGCTGCACATTTCCTCTAGCTCGTCGATTTCCCCTCCATGTCGATTGTGCTTCCTTTCCTTTCTTAGGTATCGCATCGGACCATTCGAGGTGGAAAGCGCTCTTCTAGAGCACCCGGCGGTCACCGAAGCGGCGGCAGTGAGCAGCCCCGACCCGCTCAGAGGAGAGGTAATGAGCATGCCCAGTGGCCCCTCTGGCTCTCTGCTCCACCCTCTGGCGCTAAACCGGGAAGAAACGCGGGCGGAAACCCACCTCATCCTCATGCTCAAATGCCTGGGAACCAATGGTGCAAATGACACTTGGTCCCAGCTTGCTGGGGGTAAAGTGTCAACGACCGGGGAAGGCAATGGCAAACCACTCTATAAGCATAGTCTGCCTAGTAAATGTCACACATGAAAGCTGCCTTATACTGAATCAGAGCCTTGGCCCATCAAAGTCAGTATTGTCCACTCCGACCGGCAGTGGCTCTCCAGGGTCTCAGGCTGAGGTCTTTCACATCACCTACTTGCCTAGTCCCTTTAACTGGAGATGCCGGGGATTGAACCTGGGACCTTCTGTGTGCCAAACAGAGGCTCTACCAGAGTTGCTTCTGCCAACTTTTTCTTGCAGGTAGTGAAGGCTTTCGTCGTCTTGTCTCTGAAATACACCTCCCAGGATAAGGAAAAATTAACTCACGAGCTTCAGGAACACGTCAAGAAGGTCACCGCTCCGTATAAATATCCAAGGAAGGTAAGTGTGCCCGGCAAATGGGGGCATATCCAGATACAGGGGTGGACAGCCTAGAGCCCATCAGTTCATGACTTCCTTATCAAACAAAGCATCAACGGATTTCCTTTCACCCAAGAAAGCCGGAGGTTGGCATTCCTCTTAAGGCATGCAGAAAACCAGAAGGAATCTTTGCTGCAGGCGGGTAGCTGTGTTGGGTCTGAGGTAGAAGAGCAAAGGTTGAGTCCCTGTAGCTCCTTAGAGACCGACAAAATTTCTATGGCATGAGCTCCTTTCATCAGTTATCTGTCACAGGGAACTTTGACCCTCTAAAGCTGCAAATCTTGTTGGCCTTTAAGGTGCTACTGGGCTCAAACCAATCTCTAAAAGGAATCTTGCGGCATTTCAAAGATGGCCACATTTATTGCAGCATTAGCTTTCATGCACCAGATTCATCTCGGGCCCTAGGACCTCAATTTATTATTATTTTTAATTATTCGAGAAAGCACTGTAAACTGGCATCCCTGCTCCACACACACACACACCTGAAGTTACTTCTGTCCACTATCTATTTAAAATATTTATATCCTCCTTTTCTCCCGATCAACGGGACTCAGAGCGACGCCACCACTCTAGAACAGTGAACCCCCGGGGCAGGCCCACCAGCCATTAGGAACCACGTTTTGCTCAACAGTAATCGTCGGTGGCTCTTTTCTACACGACGAACAGTCAAAAGTATTTGTTCCTTTGTTTTCCCAGGTGGAGTTTGTCCAGGAGTTGCCGAAGACGATCACTGGGAAAATCAGAAGGAACGAGTTAAGGAAGAAAGAATGGGGAGATGTCTGATGTGTGGGCAGATCCCTATAACAAAGGAAATTGTCCGAGTCACGTTGATGTTGGCATTACCTGTCTCTTTCTCCGTTGGGCTCTGGGCTCCGGGCTAAAGGTCAAGGGGGTTATAAATTATGATTAGGGACAAAGAGGGAGGGAGCTGAGCAGTTCCTTTGCTGAGGAAGGATTTGGAATAAAGACGGTGGAATCTGTGGATCTGCTCTGCCAATGACTTCACTGTCCCCTGGCCCAAAGACACTTTTGAGAGAGCCAGCATGGTGTAGCGGTTAAGACCGGTGGTTTGGAGCAGTGGAGTCTGATCTGGAGAACCGGGTTTGATTCCCCACTCCTCCACATGAGCGGTGGAAGCTAATCTGGTGAACTGGGTTTGTTTCCCCCACTCCTCCACATAAAACCAGCTGGGTGACCTTGGACTAGTCACAGGTCTCTCTGTCCCACCTAGCTCACAGGGTGTCTGTTGTGGGGAGGGGAAGGTGATTGTAAGCCGGTTTGATTCTGCCTTAAGTGATAGAGAAAGTCGGCATATAAAAAACCAACTCTTCTTCTCTTCTTCTCATGCAAGAGGTCTCTTGCGCCAAGGATGGAGGCTGCCTGAGCCAAAGTTAACTGAGCCACCGTTAACAGAGCAGATCTATCTGATCCAACCCAATCAGCTTTTGCATCGCTCTGGTTAGCAATGCACTGAGAAGCAGGGATGATTCTGAGTTTCTCACCTCTGCTACTTGTGTCCCTGTTTCGATCTCGCTTCTCCCTCATGCAAATTGTAGTCATCGTTCTTTATTTTCACCCAACTGCTTCCTTGTACCTTGTCAAAGGCATGCATTTTCCGACATTAAACACAAGACAAGAAATCAGAACGACATCTGCCTATTGTGTATATAAGTTATGTATGACAAGAACTACATAAATTGCATATAATACCACACAGCGTACACACACATGGCTATTGCAGCGTAGTGGTTTCGGGTGCTGGACTAGGACTAGAGAGACCTGGGTTCAGACCCCCACTCAGTCACAAAGCTTGTGACTGGTTATTCTCTCTCACCCAGGTCTGCCTCGCAGGGTTCTTGTGAGGACAAAATGGAGGAGGGGGAAAACATTGATGCAGCTCTGAGCTCCTGGGAGGAAGGGAGGGATAAAAGTGTCACAGACAGACAA
This sequence comes from Euleptes europaea, assembly GCF_029931775.1. NCBI lineage: Eukaryota > Metazoa > Chordata > Lepidosauria > Squamata > Sphaerodactylidae > Euleptes > Euleptes europaea. Next base: position 10,201,367 of record NC_079332.1, read on the forward strand.
ATACAATACGGACAAAACCAAACCAAAAGTGAAAAGTCAAGAACTGAACTGATGAAATAAGGAACTCTGGATTGTTCCTGGTTTTGAACACGCCTTAACCGTTTGTCCATTTTCCCCTTGTCAGAAACCTGTTTACTGGTATGCAAATGTGAAATTTTCCTTGTCACCTCAAATCTGCATCAAATGGCCTTGCGCATATTTAATTTCCCTCTGCCAGAATTCCCCAAGTGCAAATGATAATCCAGGACCTCACAGGGCTGTAGTGACAGCAAATCAAAGAAAGACTGACTGTTAGGTATGCCAGCTTCCAGATGGGACCTGGGAACCCCCCGGAATTACAGCTCCCCTCCAGACTACAAAGATCAGTTCCCCTGGAGGAAATGGATGTTTTGGAGGGTGGACTCTACGGCATTGTACCCCGTGAGGTCCCTGTCCTCCCCAGGCTCCACCCCCAAATCTCCACGAGTTTCCTAACCTGAAAACACTACTCCCCCCCCCCCATCCCCTGCCGGAGGCCAGGGAGTACCTGGCAACCCAACAAACTGTGCAATTCCATGCAGAGATCTTCCAGGCTTAAATCTGCTAAGGCTTGCACTGGAAGGCTTTCTCCTGCTGCATCTTCCCACAGTACAGGAGAGGGGAGCGGCGTACAGGGCAGGTGCCATCTTCCGACCTCCCCGTGGCTCAGGGGTGCCATCTTTCCTATTCCCTGCAACGGGGGGGGGGGGAGGCAGCTTGGGTGCCCTACCTTCGGGCACCCAAAATCTTTGGCCCAGCCCTGCCACCGATCTCCCCGTAGGGTCTGAGGGCGGTGTGTTCCGGCGGACGCTCATCTGCAGTTCCCCCATTTGAACTGGGGCAAAAAAAACCCGAGTCATGCTCGGCATGAGCAAGATGTTATGCAAACGTCCCCTTTAAACACAAACCCTTCTTGCTGGGGGTGGCTGGGTGGGATGTCCCAGTGTGGAAGCACCCTTTCTCCACTTTCTCCGCATGGTCAAAGTCTGACCGGTGACATTTTCCAGCTGTCTCTCTTTCAAAAGACGTCTGCATTTTTTTTTTTGAAACCGTGACTTGGAGAACAGACAAGGAATGGGTATTTCAGTCCCGAATAGCTGACCCGGCGGTTCTGAACTTTAGACGCAGAGCTGTTCCAAACATTAACAGGGGCGAAAGGAAGACACCTTCGGCCCATGTAAGGAAGGATACTAAGACACGGAGCCTCGAGGAGGAGTCTACCTCGCAAAAGGCTCTGATCTATAACCTTCGCCAGTTTGATTATTAAATATCAGTAACCGAGCACGATCGAAAGCAAGAGGGAGATTAAAAGGCAAGGAATGTTGGACAAAATCAGGACACAGGTCCAATATTCTGTCTACATCTATGCCTGGCGCCATGTATGTCAGTTCAAACGTCACATAGCCTAGGCTGCCAACCTCCAGGTACTAGCTGGAGATCTCCTGGGACTACAACTGATCTCAGAAAAACACATAAAGCTGCCTTCTACTGAATCAGACCCTTGGTCCATCAAAGTCAGTATTGTCTACTCAGACCGGCAGTGGCTCTCCAGGGTCTCAAGTGGAGGTCTTTGACATCACCTACTTGCCTAGTCCCTTTAACTGTGGATGCCGGGGGTTGAACCTGGGACCTTCTGCATGCCAAGCAGATGCTCTACCACTGAGCCACAGCCAGGGTCTCAGGCAGAGGTCTTTCACATAATTTACCTGCCTGGTCCCTTTAACTGGAGGTGCCGGGGATTGAACCTGGGACCTTCTGCATGCCAAGCAGATGCTCTACCACTGAGCCACGGCTCCTCTCCAGGCAACAGGATCAGTTCATCTGGAGAAAATGGCCGCTTTGGACGGTGGACTCTACAGCATCATACCCCACTGAAGCCCCTCCCCTCACCAAACCATGCCCTCCTCAGGCTCTGCCCTGAAAATCTCCAGGTATTTCCCAACCCCAGAGCTGACAACCCTACCTACAAAGTTATCAAAATATCAAAGGACAAGGGGGGATTATAACATCATGGGTTGGATCTAGCCAGCTTTTCCAGTCTCACTTAATTCATCAACTTCCTACAGCGCCCATTCCACATGGCTTTTGTCTATGGAGCCCCCATAATTCCCAGCACAGCCTTTTGGTTGGCCAAAGGGGACCCATTCCTCTCCCTAGAGAGGAGACGTTTGAGAGGTGATATGATAGCCATCTTCAAGTACTTGAAGGGCTGTCATAGAGAGGATGTTGCTTTCTGTTGCCCCAGAAGTTAGACCAGAACCAACGGGTGGAAATTAAATCAAAAGAGTGTTCAGCTAAATATTAGGAAGAACTTCCTGACAAAGTGGCTCCTAGGTGGAGCAGGCTTCCAACAAGTGGTGGTGAGCTCTCCTTCTTGGAAGGTTTTTAAGCAGAGGCTAGACGGACATCTGATAGCAAGGCTGATTCTGTGGACTTAGGCAGATCGTGAGAGAAAGGGCAGGAAAGGATGAGGCAGTGCTCGGCTCTCGTGGCCCTTTCTTACATGCCCAGGGTAATGCCGATTCCACTTTGGGGTCAGGAAGGAATTTCCCCCCAGGCCAGATGGGTCAGGGACCCTGGAGGGTTTTTGCCTTCCTCTGGGCATGCAGCAGGGGTCACTGGGGGAGAGGGGACCTTCCACATGCAAACCAGATGCTCCACCACTAAGCTGGTAAATGCCGATCTGAAAGCATGCAATGGGAGGCTTGCAAATTTCACAGCTACATGTATGCACAGGCGTGCACACATGTGCCCCCAATGGCCAGCCCCTCCCTTTCCTCGAGCTACAAAACTTACTTTTCCAAAGGGACAGAGGAATAACTTCCCATTAATCTGGTAAATTCTGGTCTTCCAGACAATTGCTTATGTGATGATAAAATCTGCGGATGCAAACACACTAAAAACACTGCTCGTTTTAAATTGAATAGCATGTAAATTTGAACTTCACCCATGCTATTTGCCCGGATCTGCAGCAATGAGGAATTACAACTGTGGTTGGACAAGGGAACTGGAATTGCAACATAAATTAATATAAAATTTAACCAGTACAGTTAGGGAAAAGTTGGGGAACAGGGGGTGGGCGTGTGGTCAAAGGTTTACACTGAACTGCAGAACTGTAGACAAGGCAGACAATTTGCCTTTTTTCAGATTACAGATTAAAAGTTAATATTTACTGATTTGTACTGAGTGCTAGCTACTTCTCCAAGTACCTTTCTGCAGATTTTCGTTTTTGGGTCTCTACCATCTGGCATGCGGGACTTGAATATTAGGTAAGATACCTGCACACTTCTTCTTTTTGCTCCAATTTAAGAATATAACCTTTTCTCTTTAGTTTTGGGGTGGGTTGATATAGTAACAACAACCAGAAGAGTCCAGACTAGCCTAAACTCGTCAGAGTTTGGAAGCTAAGCCGGGTTACTGCTTGGATGGGAGACAACCAAGGAAGCCCAGGGTTGCTATGCAGAGGCAGGCAATGGCAAACCACCTCTGCTCATTTCCTGCCTTGAAAACCCCATGAGGGGTTGCCGTAAATTAGTTGTGATTTGATGGAATTCAACTATTACTACTGTATAATAATGTCCTGATTTGTTTCTCAACTAGGGCTGAAATTATAAAGATAAAATGATCTAATGATCCAAAACAAAACATGGGTGCCATTGGACATCTGTCCTTATTTAATGAGGTTTTTAAGGTGCTTTATCCTACTTTATTGTATTATATGTTTATATGCTTTGTGAGCTGCTCTGAGCCTGGCTAGGGAGAGCGGGGTCAAAATTTGATATAATAAATAAATAAAATAAAGTCACAAAAGCAACGGGATTTAACATCCCCATGACGCCATGTAACAAAGCCGGTTGTGCCACGGGCCCAAGCAGAAGGAGAAGAGGGTGGCCGTTACTCATCACAGCCACATGGAGTTAGTGTGGTGTGGCGGTTAAGAGGGGCGGGGCTCTAATCCGGAGAACTGGGTTCGATTCCCCACTCCTCCACAAGAAGCCTGCTGGGTGACCACGGGCCGGTCACAATTCTCTCTAACCTCTCTCAGCCCGCGGGGAGGCAGGCACTGGCAAACCACCTCCCGGTGTCCCTTGCCTTGAAAACCCTACGGGGTGGCCATAAGTCAGCTGTAACTTGTCAAAACACCTACACCCACATAAAGATGCACCATGTATCTTTTGGAGCACGTTCATGGACAGGCGGCTTTCACTCATGCTAACTCTGCCCATATGGTGAACCGGGGGGGGGGGGGGCATGAACAAGCTGAGAGAGCCAGCGTGGTGTAGTGGTTACGACTGGTGGTTTGGAGCGGCGGGCTCTGATCTGGAGAACCGGGTTTGATTTCCCCTTCCTCCACATGAGCGGTGGATGCTAATCTGGTGAACTGGGTTGGCTTCCCCACTCCTACATGAAGCCAGCTGGGTGAGTAACATCAGCCCCACCTACCCGGGGAGGAGAAGGTGATTATAAGCTGGTTTGAGCCTTCCTTAAGCGGTAGAGAAAGTCAGCATATAAAAAAACAACTCTCCTTTTTCTTTTTCCTCTTCAGGAGATTATATTCTAGGGTCAGAATTCCTACCTTTGGTTGACTGGATAAATAAAATGTTTGAACTAGCAGAAATGGCTAAACTTACTGCTTTAGTAAATCAAAAAGACAATGAAGAATATGTGAGAGAATGGGAGGCATGGATAACATATTGTGAAAACGAATTAAATATGGGAAATGTTAAAGGCTATGACTTAATCTAATTCAATTGATTAATGTTGAAAGGATGAAGTATTTAATAATTAAAGTATATAGGATGATAATATGTAGTTTATCGAAATGGTACAATGAATTATAATGAATTAGAAAACAAATACAGAGGGGATTATATAGATATTAATATGATAGAGGAGGGGAGAGGGGAAGTCAGAAAAAGTCAATACTGATTAGACTGATTAGTTTGAAACTGTTTTATTTTATGTAACTTTGAAGATGACAATATTGAAATTGTATGTGACTTAATAAGAAAATTTAAAAAATGTATATATATAAAAAAAGAATTCCTACCTTTGGGAAGCTACCGACTGAAATCCAGTGGAACAAGCTGAATGAAATTACTTTCCAGCTACCCAAGACATCAGAGTTTGGTTTCGAAGCAGAAGAGGGAAGGGAGCTTTCCGTCCTGTCTTCCTCTGAAAGGCCAAATAAGCCACCATGGGTAGTATGAAGCTTCTCACCAGACTGCCGGTCCTCGGGTCTTTCGGTGCCTCCGGGGTGCCTTACAGAACCAGGAGTTGCAGCGGAGTGGCGTCTGCAGGTTTCACAGATTACGCCTTCCTCAGGGACGCGCCTGAGCATTTTAATTTCGCGAGTGACGTGCTGGATGAATGGAGCCAAAAAGAAAAGGTATGCTGGGTTGTTTCCGCTGGTCTTCATGAAAGGTGTGACAAAACCGAACCAACGGGCTGACCAGAACCAGCGGGTTGAAATTAAATCAAGAGTTTTCGTCCAGACATCAGGAAGAATTTTCTAACAGTTGGAGCAGTTCCTCAGTGGAACAGGCTTCCTCGGGAGGTGGTGGGCTCTCCTTCCCTGGAGGTTTTGAAGCAGAGGCTAGATGGCCATCTGTCAGCAATGCTGATTCTATGACCTTAGGCAGTTCATGAGAGGGAGGGCATCTTGGCCATCTTCTGGGCACTGGAGGAGTGCGGGGGGAGGTAGTTGTGAATTTCCTGCATTGTGCAGGGGGTTGGACTAGATGACCCTGGTGGTCCCTTCAACTCTCTATGATTCTATGATTCTATTAACAGCGATATTGTTTTGGGGATTGGCTATGGACCAAGGTGACTACTTACGTTCTTTGTCTACTTCGGAGATACCTGAATTTCACTGTTAAAGGCAGGCATTTTTCTCACTTCAGGGAAAAGAACTTGGGTAATACTACCCCAATTTCGCTTCTGTTAACTCTTTAATTTCAGTTGATGGGCTATTTAAGGTAGGTCAGGCTGAGAGAGGGACGGGACCAAAGTCACCCAGTTTGCTTCCAGGCTGAGCAGGGATGTGAACTTGGGCTTCTCGCAACACTTAACTTTATTTATTTGCTTCATTTATATCCCGTCTTTTTCCCAAAGGGGACTCGAGGTGGCTGATGTCGTTCTCCTCGCCTCTGTCCCTGTGAGGTATGTTAGACTGAGAGTCTGTGAGTGGCCCAAGGACACCCTGTCCTTGAGTCCCACCACCCTAATTTCTCTAGGCCTTTCAGAGTTAAGACCCTACAGCAAGACCAGGCATGGGAACAGTCTGATAACATCAGAGAAGATTTCTTCATTGTGTCCTACATCCCTTTCCTTTAAATACATGAAGCTGACTTATACTGAATCAGACACTTGGTCCATCCAAGTCAGTACTGCCTACTCAGACTGGCAGCAGCTCTCCAGGGTCTCAGGCAGGGGTCTTTCACATCACCTACTTGCCTAGTATGGGCCCCGTGGCACAGAGTGGTAAGCTGCAGTACTGCAGTCCAAGCTCTGCTCACAACCTGAGTTCGATCCCGATGGAAGTTGGTTTTAGGTAGCCAGCTCAAGGTTGACTCAGCCTTCCATCCTTCTGAGGTCGGTCAAATGAGTACCCAGCTTGCTGGGAGTGAAGGGAAGACGACTGGGGAAGGCACTGGCAAATCACCCCATAAAAGTCTGCCTAGAAAACGTCGGGATGTGATGCCACCCCATGGGTCAGGAATGACCCGGTGCTTGCACAGGGGACGTTTACCTTTTTTACTTGCCTAGTCCCCTTAACTGGAGATGCCGGGGATTGGACCTGGGACCCTTCTGCATGCCAAGCAGATGCTCTACCACTGAGTCAGACTCCCCATAATGTGCGTCCGACAGGATGGAAAGAGACCTTCCAAGCCGGCGCTGTGGTGGATAAGTGGCAAAGGAGAGGAGGTGCGGTGGAGCTTCGAGGAGCTGGGAGTCTTATCCAGGAAAGCCGCCAACGTGCTCTCCGGCCCTTGCGACCTGCACAAAGGAGACAGGGTCATTGTCATCCTGCCACGGACACCGGAGTGGTGGATCGTAACCGTGGGCTGCATGAGAGCAGGTCAGCACCTTTCCTTTCCTTTATCCCTTCGAAGCTCCTTGATCCATTGATCTTGAGCAGCGTAAATCTAATGTTTGAGGGATAATAAGGACTGACAGCAATCTTGCCACTGACAACGTTGCCTTGGGATCTCTGTCCCTTAATAAAAAAAGGGATTATGTCAGACACAGAGGCTTTAGATTTATATGTTAAAAGGGGAGAGATATAACGTGATCTTAGTTCCTCATAGAAGCGGCATTCCAAGAGGGCGTGAGCTAATGAATCAATAGAGCCAGAAGAGCAAGGACAGGTCCTGTCTGGGTATGGTATGTTCCAAATCCTGCCCAGCATAACCATAGAGGGGTTGTCATTCAGTCTAGCTGAACAGAAGGCTCTAGAAAGACGAGGAGTTGTCAAATAGTAAGTATAAGCGGGCAAACCACGTGGTGGTGGTACTCCGAAGAACTGAGATGAACAAACGTGGCGAGCACGAAAAGTAGTGATGTTATAATCCAGCTCTTACAGGTCGGTACCAACACCACAAGCTCTGAATTAGGAGGGAGGACCGGTGGGACTGGGTTGCATCGGATCATGGCTTTCTTCCTTTTAATTACACTTTGCTTCGCTTCTAGGCATCGTCTTTCTTCCTGCCACAGTCCTGTTGACTGCGAAAGACGTTCTGTATAGGCTTCAAGCCTCCAAAGCCAAGAGTGTCGTCACGAATGATGCTTTGGCACCGCTGGTGGATTCCGTCGTGTCCGACTGCCACTTCCTGAAAAGCCGGATCCTGATCTCCGGAAGCAGGAGAGAAGGATGGCTGCATTTCCACGACCTGCTCAAGTGAATGTCGCTCCTGTCCCAAATGACATCTCGCTGTGGGGAGGGGAGGGGGGGAGAGGTCAAGAAAAAAAATACCTGGCAACTGTGCGTGCTGATAGCATGCACCAGTCATGAGGCTCGTGAAATGCATGTCTGTGATATTGTCTGAATAGGGTTAGCGCTCCTATTTTGCATGTGTGTACAGCTTGGTGTAGTGGTTAAGAGCAGTGGTTTGGAGCGGTAGACTCTAATCTGGAGAGCCATGTTTGATTCCCCACTCCTCCACGTGAGCGGCGGAGGCTAATCTGGTGAACCGGGTTGGTTTCCCCACTCCTGCACGTGAAGCCAGCTGGGTGACCTTGGGCTAGTCACCCATCTCTTAGAGCTCTCTCATCCCCACCTACCTCACAGGGTGTCTGTTGTGGGGAAGGGCAGGGAAGGTGATTGTAAGTTGGTTTGATTCTTCCTTAAGTGGTAGAGGAAGTCGGCATATAAAAACCAACTCTCCTTCTTCTTCTTTTCTACTTTAAAGAGCCGCGTCTGACAAGCATCAGCCTGTCAAAACAAGGGGCCGGGACCCGATGACCATCTATTTCACCAGTGGCACCACAGGCTATCCCAAAATGGTGGAGCACTCCTGTTGCAGTCTCGGACTGGGACTGGCAGTTGCCGGAAGGTATCGCTTTCCGTTTCCGGAGAGGGGAAGGCCCGGGTAGGGCCGTTGCAGTCCCTTCAAGACCAAAGGATCGATGGTGGCGTGAGATTTGGTGGGCTGGACGCCGCTTTGTCTGATGCTCTGGTCCTTAGATACAGCACAAAACAGGGGCCAGCTATGTTCTGGACCTGGCTACTCAACTGCATGGCTATCGAGGAGCACGCTCAATTGCCTAATCCAGAACCATCCTTGAGTGAAAATTGTGACTGAAAGCTCAAGAGATAGAGAGGAGCGTTTGCAGATATTGGGGTGGGGTGGGGATCCGGTGTGGTGTAGTGGTTAAGAGCAGTGGTTTGGAGCAGTGGACTTCAATCTGGAGAACCAGGTTTGATTCCCCGCTCCTCCACATGAGCGGTGGAGGCTAATCTGGTGAACTGGGTTGGTTTCCCCACTCCTCCACACGAAGCCAGCTGGGTGACCTTGGGCAAGTCACAGATCTGTTAGAGCTCTCTCAGCCCCACCTACCTCACAGGGTGTCTGTTGTGGGGAGGGGAAGGCGATTGTAAGCCGGTTTGAGTCTCCCTTAAGTGGTAGAGAAAGTCGAAACCTCCTCCTCCTCCTCTTCTTCTTCCTCTTCTTCCTCCTCCTCTTCCTCCTCCTCTTCTTCTTACTCCTCCTCTTCCTCCTCTTCCTCTTCCTCCTCCAAACTATGGCCCACCAGTGTAGGGAGCCTTCTCATCCAGAATACAAAAGTTTGTTTGTTTTTAATTAGACTGAATTAGGGGTTGTGAAGGGCTCAGGTCAGCTCCCTGACCCCAATGGAACATCCAGAAGTAAACATGGACATGAAAGGAGAGATTAGCCCCCTTTACAGGTCCGAGGCCCTGACCTGGATGGCCAGGTTGCCCAGACCTCGTCAGAACACAGGAGCCGAGCAGGGTCGACCCTGGCTAGCATTTGGATGAAAGAAAACCAAGGAACACCAGGGTCACTATGCAGAGGAAAGCAACGGCAAACCACCTTTGTCAGTCTCTGGCCTTGAAAACCCTACAGGGTCACCCTAAGTCGGCTGCGACTTGACGGCGCTTTATGCACACACGGGATGGCCCCGGCGAGCCCAGTCTTGCCCCATCTCAGAAGCTGAGCAGCATCGGCCACAGTTAGTACTTAAGACGGGAGACCACCGAGGACAACTGGGGTCGCTATGCAGAGGCAGGCCATGGCAAACCACCCCTTGAAAACCCTACGTGGTCACCACGAGTGACAGCTGCGACTTCATGGCACTTTCCACCACCACCAGACCCCAAGCCTACCTGGCCCACCAATTGCTTAATGTCAAATTGGCCCTTGGGTCAACAAGTTTGGACGTCCCTTTCATAGAAGCTGTCTTCCCACATGAACTGCAGCTCAGTAAAATCACCTGACTGCTGTCAATTATTGATTCAGCTATTGTCACTCCGATGCAAGTTAAGTTGAGAGCCAGCGAGGTATAGTGGATAAGAGCAGAGGTTTGGAGCAGTGGAGTCTGATCTGGAGAACCGGGTTCGATTCCCCACTCCTTCACATGAGCGGTGGACGCTAATCTGGTGAACTGGGTTGGTTTCCCCACTCCTACACATGAAGCCAGCTGGGGGACCTTGGGCTAGTCACAGCTCTCTCAGCCCCACCTACCTCACAGGGTGTCTGTTGTGGGGAGGGGAAGGGAAGGTGATTGTAAGCCGGTTTGATTCTCCCTTAAGTGGCAGAGAAAGCCGGCACATAAAAAACGAACTCTCCTCCTCTCTTCTTCTTAAAAAACCTGCTAACAAAACTCATTGTTTTTGCTTCCTTATCAACAGGGACTGGATGGGACTGGATCCTGAGGGGATGATGTGGGGTCTGTCCGATACCGGCTGGGTAAAGTTTGTGTTTGGCAGCGTGTTCGCCTCTTGGACTCAGGGGTCCTGTGTCTTTGCTCACGGCAAGATGCAGTTTGAGCCAACCACGGTTCTAAATGTAAGGACGCCCTCACCTCCTCGGTTTGGTATCAAGCGGTCAAACGGCAAAACACAGGCTTGGACCTTTAGCACCCCGTTTTCCACTTGCAGAAGGGGAGCGGCACTGTCAGCAGACATGCACCCACAGGAGCCCCCACCCTTTCACTTCTCTGATATTCGTGAAGTGTCCACTGACCCAAAGGGCCACAATTTCAGAGGGCATAGGAGAATGTCGGAGGAAAGAGGTGGGAAAAGTGCCTCATTATGTTAGGGTCCCGCTATTACAGCTGATCTCCAGGCGACAGAGATCAGTTCCCCTGGAGAAAATGGCTGCTTTGAAAGGTGGACTCTATGACATTGTACCCACTGAAGTCCCTCCCCTCCCCAAACCCCACCCACCTCAGGCTCCACACACATACACAAAAAAATCTCCAGGTATTTCCCAGTCCGGAGCTGGCAACCCTACCTTATGTACACACCTCCACTCGAATTGCATTACAGCCAAACCAAATTATTAGACACTCATCGCATTTAGACACACAATTCAGTTTAGTGGGTGTTGTCTTAAGATGTCCTGGTACTGGGATTTAGGAAAGACGCATGCCCCTTTCTAGATGTGGGAACTTCAAGCGTGAAGTCAAACGTGCGCACTCCAAAGCAGCTCACAAAAAAGATTCCATCAACAAAACAGTTATTAAAGCCGACTGCTGAAACTAGTCAGATCATCGAGAGTATCAACATTTTTTTAAAATCCAGAATGACACAAATGTACTGATAATAAAAAACAGGAGTACCAGCCCAATATGTCTGTTCCACCTGACAGCGGTTTACCAACTGCAATTTGACAACCACGGTGCAGATTAAGATATTGCAACAACCCCAAGGTGTGGAAACCCCTGTACTTTTTCAGCCCTGGCCCCTGCCTAGTAGACTAGCTTCTCTAGTGAGACCAGGCCCTGCGGGACCTTGGAGCTATTCCACCTGGCCTATGGTTGAGGCCAGCTACGGTTCCCTTATATATAAACGCCGGCCTCCCCTAACCTCCACTGCGATTACTTTCCCCCCTATATCCAGCTTGGGATCCTAGCCATCTGCTTGCCTGGATATAGCTGTATGTTATACCTCAGAGGCACCTTAGATAATTTAGGACATTTCTGTTTTGTATGACTGTTTTATAGGGCTATTTTAAATATTGTTTGAAGGGTTTTAAAGGCTTTTATCTATTTAATTGGGATGTTATACCCCTTTGTAAGCAGCTCTGAGCCCGGCTTTGGGCAGGGAGAGAGGGGTAGAAAGTTGGAAAACATGAATGAATGAATGAATAAACACACACTGCTAGATTTAAGGCCAGCCCAATCCAGACTCTTCTTTCAGAGGAAATTTGGCATGCCATAAATATGCAATTGCTTGCCATGAACTCTATGCAGTTTGCAGAAAAGGTGAAAATCAAAGTAGTAAAAAGCGAGACCTCTTGAATCATACCGTTTATCAAGCTTTTTCTGTCATTCCCAGACTCTTGCCCATTATCCTGTAACAACCTTCTGTGGCACGCCGACTATTTTTCGCATGCTTCTGCAGCACAACGTGAGCAGGTAGGCATCGTGTGGTAAGAGAACCAAAATAAGACACGCAGCAACGGAAGCCCCGGGGCAATCCTTATTTATGTATTATCCCATCTTTCTGCTCCAAAATAAGTGCCCTCCAAAGCAGCTCACAAAAAAAATTGCATCAACAAAACAGTTATTAATAGGGTTGCCAACCTCCAGGTACTGATTAAATAACACGTATGCTGATATAACGTAGTTGAGAGAACCCACAGCACCAGCTCAATATTTATCCAAAAATTAATAAAAATCAATTCAATTTCAAGTCTCGTATTATTAATATATATCAGAATAAATCACTGAATACATGTAGATAACAACACCACAATATGAAAGGTAAGCAAACAAAAATTGGTTGTTTCACCACAAAATAATCAATCAAGGGTCATGAAATGCACTGGGTGGTAGAAAGTTCACCAGGTTCAAAAAATGAAAGTCCAAACGACTGTTGAAAATCACAGATTTCTATACAAGGTATAAAGTTCATTCTTGTATTCCAAGGAAAATCATTTTTCTTGGAATACAAGAATGAACTTTATACCTTGTATAGAAATCTGTGATTTTCAACAGTCGTTTGGACTTTCATTTTTTGAACCTGGTGAACTTTCTACCACCCAGTGCATTTCATGACCCTTGATTATTTTGTGATGAAACAACCAATTTTTGTTTGCTTACCTTTCATATTGTGGTGTTGTTATCTACATGTATTCAGTGATTTATTCTGATATATATTAATAATACGAGACTTGAAATTGAATTGATTTTTATTAATTTTTGGATAAATATTGAGCTGGTGCTGTGGGTTCTTTCAACCTCCAGGTACTAGCTGGAGATCTCCCACTATTAAAACTGATCTCCAGCCGACAGAGATCAGTTCCCCTGGAGAAAAGGGCCGCTTTGGCCATTGGACACTAGGGCATTGAAGTCCCTCCCCTCCCCAAACCCCTTCCTCCTCAGGCTCCACCCCAAAAACCTCCTGCCTGTGGCAAAGAGAGAACCTGGAACCCAAGTTATTAAAGCCAACAACTGAAACAGCAGATTTGTCAATAGCATTTAGCAAACATCAGATTTGTCAATAGCAACTATTTAGACAACTCTCTATAAAAGCAAAGGCAAAACTTCAACGAATGCAAACAAACAACAAAACGCTTACCTTATTCCAGCTCCTCTTTGGGACCTGGCTTCTGTCCCTTCAGTGGATGACGGCAAACTGTGCCCGAAGGAAGTCCATCGCTTGCTGGCTTGGTGCATACCTGAAATAAAGCATATTTATTGAAAAGGCAGTAAGAGGCAGCAGAATAACTGCATAGACTAGTGCAGGGGTCCCCAACCTTTTTGAGCCTGCGTCCACATTTGCAATTCTGACAGCTCCCCCGGAGAAAATGGCTGCTTTGGAAGGCGGACTCTATGGTATTATGCACCCCAGAAGTCCCTCCCCACCTCAAACTCTGCCCTCCTCAGGTTCCACCCCCCCCCAAACTCCAGGGATTTCCTAGCCCAGAGCTGGCAACTCTATTTACCATAGATAGATGGATAGGGTTGCCTGGTCCCTCTTCAACACCGGCGGGAGGTTTTGGGGGTGGAGCCTGAGGAGGGCGGGGTTTGGGGAGGGGAAGGGCTTCAAGGCCATAGAGTCCAATGGCCAAGGCGGCCGTTTTCTCCAGGGGAACTGATCTCTATCGGCTGGAGACCAGTTGCAATAGCAGGAGATCTCCAGCTAGTACCTGGAGGTTGGCAACCTTATAGATGGATGTTTTTCCCCCTGTGTGTTTATTCAGCTACCACTTCAAGAGTCTGAAGTTCTGTCTAAGTGGTGGGGAGCCAATGAACCCTGAAACGATGGAAGAGTGGAAGGCCCAGACAGGACTGGACATCCAGGAAGGCTACGGGCAGACGGAGACTGTACGTTGACACACACAAATGTTTGCACATTGAGGGCTGCAAAATATCACAGGCGGGCCGGACAGATAATAAACTAAGCAATTCCCCCTCCCTATAGTGCGGTGGCGTAAAATGATTGTAGCGCTCTGGAACAATGTGAGGACATTCTCGCCTAGACCCTAAATCCTAGGGGTACGGTATTTGTTCCCCGCCTCATGCTGTAGGGAAGAATTTGAGAAGATCCATTTGTGATTTTTCCAATGTCCCACCTAGTTTGGTATCCGATTACCCTGTTTGTTATGTTCATGCAAAAATCCAGTTTGGAAGATCTACACCACAAGAGCAGAAGCATTTATTAGACTTGTTGGCAGACATATTAGAAGCAGCATGCATCACATGACACATTAATACCCATGAAGCTGCCGTATACTGAACCAGATCCTTGGTCCATCAAAGTCAGTATTGTCTACTCAGACCAGCAGCGGCTCTCCAGGGTCTCAGGCAGAAGTCTTTCACGTCACCTACTTGCCTAGTCCCCTTAACTGGAGATGCTGGGGATTGAACCAGGGACCTTGTGCATGCCAAGCAGTTGCTCTACCACTGAGCCACAGCCCCTCTATCGGGCTGCACACTAGGGTTGCTAACCTCCAGTTGTGGCCTGGAGATCTCCCAGAATTAGAACTGATCTCCAGGCTGCAGAGATCAGTTGCCCAGGATAAAATGCCGGCTTTGGTGTGGGTGGACTAGACTGCATCCCGTCCCTGCTGAGTCTTTTCTTCCTATCTAAACTCTGACTCCCCACACTCCCAAATCTCCAGGAGTTGGCAACCCTGCTGCACACGCCTGCCCTTTATTTTCACAGACCATGCTATGTGCAACATTGACTGGGATGAAAGTCAAACCAGGTTTCATGGGAAAGCCAAGCCCTCCTTTCGATGTCCAGGTTGGTATTTTTAAAACCAGGGGAACACCTATGATCAGATCACCTTACACTTTACTACATGTCAAGTCAAGTTTATTAATACGGTCAACTGACCAATCACAACTTAACTACATGTGTTAACATATAGTCCACACATGAACACATGAAGCTGCCTTATACTGAATCAGATCCTTGGTCCATCAAAGTCAGTATTGTCTACTCTGATAGGCATTGGCTCTCCAGGGTCTCAGGCGAAGGTATTTCACATCGCCTACTTGCCTGGTCCCTTTAACTGGAGATGCCAGGGATTGAACCTGGGGCCTTCTGCATGCCAAGCAGATGCTTTGCCACTGAGCCACGACCTCTTTCCAAGGCTCTCCGGGGTCTCAGGCTGAGGCCTTTCACATCGCCTACTTGCCTGGTCCCTTTAACTGGAGATGCCAGGGATTGAACCTGGGACCGTCTGCATGCCAAGCAGATGCTCTACCACTGGGCCACAGCCCCTCCCCAAGGTGTAGTAAGGTGTAAGGTGAAATGGTATGGCTGCCCTTCCAATTAACCCACAAACCCTCTACCAAAGGGAGTGGAAGAAACTCCTTGAATGTCCGACTGACAACTCTCCTTCTTTCTAGATAATCGACGAACACGGGAATCGCCTGCCTTCTGGGGAAGAAGGAGACATTGCAGTCAGGATCAAACCTAACAGGCCCTTGGGTCTCTTCACCGGCTATGTGGTAAGAAAGAAGCAGGCTTCAAGAAACAATCATATCTGGAAAGGGGGGCATGCAAGTCAACCATGGAGTGATCGAGTAAAAAGCTCACGAGTTTGGGAAGATCAGTCTGCGAGAAGCCATTTCATTGTTTTTCAGGATGACCCAGAGAAAACAGCCTCGACAGAACATGGAGACTTCTACATTACTGGAGACAGAGGACTGGCAGACGAAGAGGGATATATCCGGTTTATTGCCCGGGCTGACGACATTATCTTATCTTCTGGGTATGCTGCTTTTTGGTCATCAAATCACATGAACACATGAAGCTGCCTTATGCTGAATCAGACCATGGGTCCATCAAAGTAAGCATTGTCTACTCAGACCGACAGCGGCTCTCCAGGGTCTCAAGCAGAGGTCTTTCCCATTACCTGCTTGCCTAGTCCCTTTAACTGAAGATGCCAGGGATTGAACCTGGGACCTTCTGCATGCCAAGCAGAGGCTCTACCACTGAGCCACGGCCCCTCCCCAAAACACAAGGTAGTAGGTGAACACACATGAACACATGAAGCTGCCTTATACTGAATCAGACTCTTGGTCCATCAAAGTCAGTATTGTCAGACGGGCAGCAGCTCTCCAGGGTTTCAGTCGGGGGTCTTTCACATCACCTACTTGCTTGGTCCCTTTAACTGAAGATGCCGGGGATTGAACCTGGGACCTTCTGCATGCCAAGCAGATGCTCTACCACTGAGCCACAGCCTTTAATCATATCAGTCATGCAAGACTTTGCTTCCAGGCGATCGTTGGCCAAGATCAAAACTTTCCCTTTAAAAATCAGGTATCGCATTGGACCATTCGAAGTGGAAAACGCCCTGGCAGAGCACCCAGCCGTGGGAGACTCAGCTGTCGTCAGCAGTCCGGACCCCATCAGAGGAGAGGTAACATGGCCGATGCGATGCTCGGAAAAGCGGAAGGCAGCAGGGAAACAGGCAGACCCAACGTGAGATGGATCGACCCAGTCAAGGAAGCCTCGGCCCTCAGCTGGCAAGACCTGAACAAGGCTGTTGACGCTGTGGACTTTGTGGGGGACATTGATCTGTAGGGTCACCATGAGTCGGAAGCAACTTGACGGCACTTTACACGCACACAACATGACCAATAGGAACGCCAGTGCCAGAATAGTGAATAGGACACCATCACCAAGCTTGTTCTGTGTCCCCCCACCCCAGCTACAGACGGGAAGCAGCTGATCAGGGAAATGCATTTCACAGTTGGCAAACCCTCTTGTCGGGATGTGGAATGGTATCATACAGCCGAGTCTCATCAGATCTTACGAGATCTGACGAGCTGGGTCGGTACTTGGAAGGGAGACCACCAAGGAAGACTCTGCAGAGGAAGGCAATGGCAAACCACCTCTGCTTAATCCCTTGCCTTGAAAGGCCCTCAATGGGGGTCGCCATAAGTTGGCTGCGACTTGATGGCACTTTATGCGCATACACATACCTTCCGGGATCCTGGACCCAAGCAGTATCAGGCTTTAAGCTTAGTGGTACCTACTTATCAATCACATTTTCCTTCTTCCAGTTAGTTCAGGACAGTATCTGTGGTTCTTCCTTCCTCCAGTCTGCCCTCGCAACAAGCCTGTGAGGAAGGTTCAGCTCCATAAATGAATATTGCTAATGTCTAAATAATTGCTAATAAATTGCCAATGGACTAATCCCAAGGGCAGATAGCAAAAGAATCACAACCAGAGTAAACGGGGAGGAAAACTGATTTTTATAGTGTGATAGAGAAAACAATGCTCAAGATCACATACAACCTTGGTTCTTTATCCTCCATTTTGTAGCGGTAGAAATATACTCTTATTAAGAACGAAAAGAAGCACAGATTTCAATGTTACTAATGGATCTTCCGCTTGATTTGGTTCCAGGTAGTGAAGGCGTTCATCGTCCTGTCTCCTGCCTATCAGTCACACGATAAAGAGAAATTAATTCTGGAACTGCAGGAGCACGTCCGAAAAGTTACCGCTCCATACAAATACCCTCGGAAGGCAAGTACAGCACCACTGGTTCTCAGTAGCACGCTGCCAGGGTTGTTGGGCTGGAGGCGGGGCGTGCTCCGTTTGCTGCAGCGGCACACAGAAGCGACTTTTGGAAGCAAAAAGGAAACTGGAACAGAGTAGGAGAAACCTGCCCTCCCCTACTAAAAGCACAGGAGCCTTGCCCGGGGGAAAAGAAGAAACAGTTGGCAATCTTCTTTCATTTCAGCCTCGTCTTAAAGGTCTTTTATGCAAGGTTGTTTCATTCACGGTCACCCCTCCAATGACTTCGGGACATTGTGCTGATTATGCATGCCGTTTCTGACCGTCAGAGGTCTCCTCGCTCTCCCCGAGTTTCCCTGCGTCTCGCCCACGTTTTCAAATTCGAGATAAAACGAGTCTCTGAAAACACGGGATAAACGCAGGGAAAGGCAGAGGGAGAGCGAGGCGACCTCTGACAGTTGGAAATGTAATGCATAATCAACACAAAGACCCAAAATCGTCTGAGGGTTGACTGCGAGGGAAACGGCCATGCATAAAAGACCAAAGACACCTCTAGCCATCACAAACAATTTTTTTTCAAGAATTCACAACTGATGACTGCGACTGCAAATCCAAGTTAATGTGCTCAGATTCTCTCCTTTTTTCCTTTCTCTTTTTTCAAATTAGATAGAGTTTGTTCAACAACTACCCAAGACGATCACTGGCAAAACCCAAAGGAAGCTGCTGAGGAAGAAAGAGTGGGGAATGGCCTAAGTGAACTTCCCTTGTAAAAACGGAATGGAGCAGATATTGCTACGTCCCAGGGTCAGAGACCGCAATGAATTCAAACTACCCCAAGGTTTCTGCCGCTGGCAGATTTAAGATACTTGCTAGCATAAATGTACAAATGCATCTCCGACAAACAATCTGAAGCAAGCAAACCAAGAAACAGGACAGGTTTTTCTCTGCCACTTTGGTTGTCCCTACAGTTATTTTGAAGTTATCATTAACAAATCCGTTATCGGGGTGTGTGTGTAATAGAATATTCATTCTTTATTGACACTAGTCAATTACCATTTGCTAGAGCTGAGCATATGGGAACACATGATTTTCAGTCCTACCAGAGTTGCTCTCAGGCTGTGAGACAGGGCCCCCCACTCAATTGGGGGGAATAGGACACCTCAAAGCGAGGAACGTATCATTGCAGTGGTGGATAATTCCCAAAGCAAATGGGGCCTTCCTCACTTCCTCAGTCAAGATCTGCATTGGTTACATCCCCACAGCAGACCCTCACTGAACCCTCACTGCCCATCATCCCAACCTGATTTGGGGGAAAGGAGAGCTCAAGCTGTGCTTGAAAGAGAATTTCCTTTGAAAAGAGAAGCCCTTTTCTAACCCCCATGTTCTATTAGCGCTCCATCTGCAGGTCCCTTGTGGCAGCAGGTGACTGTGTGCAACAGCATGTGATAATTGCCATACCTACGGAACAATGGGGCACAGTTCAGGGAATAGGCTGTGTGTGTGTTAAGTGCCGTCAAGTCGCTTCCGACTCATGGTGACCCTATGAATGAGAGTCCTCCAAAATGTCCTGTCTTTGACAGCCTTGCTCAGATCTTGCAAACAGGGCTGTGGCTTCCTTTATTGAGTCAATCCATCTCTTGTTGGGTCTTCCTCTTTTCCTGCTGCCTTCAACTTTTCCTAGCATGACTGTCTTTTCTAGTGACTCTTGCCTTCTCATAATGTGACCAAAATATGATAGCCTCAGTTTAGTCATTTTAGCTTCTAGGGTCCGTTCAGTCTTAATTTGATCTAAAACCCACTGATTGGGGGGGGCAGTCCAGGGTATCCGTAACACTCTCCTCCAACACCACATTTCAAAGGAGTCTACTTTGTTCCTGTCAGGCTAGAAGGTGATATTTCCTTTAGATGACACACACTTAGGGGGTATTAGCAATATTTGCTTGCTTGGCAGGTGCAGAGGCAAAGCCTCTTGGAAATGAGCAGACCCCTAAAGACAAGAAGCAGAGAAAGAGAACCCCTGAACACCAAGGGGTTGAAGCCTACCAGGGGGTGTCATCTTGCCCAGTTTCTCTCCTCACTGAGTTCTTGCTTTCTGTCCATGCAGTTTCCCCAATACCCAGCAAAACCTTCCTCTTGAACCAGTGGAAAAGTTGGGAGGATCCAGCGCAACGTGCTTCATCTTCAGCCAACTAGCACTCCTAATGTCAAACTGCAAAGATGGCTCCAAACATTTTCTCCGCCCCTTCCCATTAGCCTGGAGAGTATCGTCTTTCAAATATTCCAGATATTCAATGAAATGAACAGCCTGGAGTAAGACTCCTTAGGATCACACTCGAAAAGAGCAAAAGTCCAGTAGCACCTTAAAGACTAACCAAATTTCTGGCAGGGTATGAGCTTTTTGCACTTTAAACACCTGAAAAACTACACATTAAAACTACCTGGGGGGAAAGGATGGAGCACGGCCGCCACCCCATGGTCACAACCGGCTACAGCATCCCTGCCGAATCTCCATGTTTAGGACTTTATTGAAATTTACTAAAAGAAAACTGGCTGGAGAACGGCTTCATGGGGATTACTGAAGAATGCGATTCAAGTGTGGCATAATATTAAGACAATCCTCAACCAGATGCATTTGGGTGGACATTCCAAACACAAGATTGGCAAGACAGGGATTTTGGTCAGAAGTTCAGTGGTATCCGTCGAGACCTAACCCAGAATTTGGGTTCCTTCTCTCGGCTTCAGAGCTGAGACTAGCAGCACAATCCAGGGTAGAGTTACTCCAGATTCACTGTTAACACTTAAAAGCAAAAACAAGACTTTAATACTACCAGAGGAAACACGGTGGAGCGCGACCGCCAGAATCGACTGGTCGCAATCGGCTACAGCAATCTTATAGAGTCCACATTTGGGGTGCCACTAAATTCATGAAAAGTACACCCGCTGGAGCGCCCATTTGAACCTTTTTGGGTGCACTAGAGTCACTTCTTCGGATGCTAGGGGTGGAATTGCCCTCTGTAGATGTTTTTAGCCAGGAGGTATAAAATATAAAACGCCAAAGTGTGAACTGGTAAAGGCAGGAGGCACAGGGTCAAATGTCACTTGAGCTTGGCATGATTGCTTTATGCCTCCTTCCTGTGTTTGGGCCCTTTGGCTCCACTGTTTGTTTTCTCCAGCCTCTGACATAACATATCTGCCTCCTAGGGGTGCCATCTCTGGGTTGGGACATTCCTGGAGACTTTGGGGGTGGAGCCTGGGGAGGGTGGGATTTGGGGGAGGGAACCTCAGTAGAATCCAGAGTCCACCCTCCAAAAGAGCCATTTCCCTCAGGGCACCTCTGCAATCTGGAGATCAATCGTCATCAGGCTTACCTGGAGTTCGGCAACCTGGCAAAAGATCCAGCCTCCACCTCTGAAGAAGTGGGCTTTGAGATCTGCGAATACTTGCTAGGCTTTAAAGGTGTACCCCCAAGATTTCTGGGGTGTTTTATTGTTTTTTATTTGCTGCAGACTAATACAGCCACCCCACCCAGTTTATTCGGCAAAGCAAGCAGGCTTGTGCGTGTGAAGGGCCGTCAAGTCGCTTTTGACTTATGGCAACCCTATGAATAAATGACCTCCGAAACATCCTATCATTAATAGCCTTGCTTAAGTTTTGCAAACTGAGGGCCTTGATTGAGCCAATCCATCTCATGTTGGGTCTTCCTCTTCTGCTGCCTTCAACTTTCCCCAGCATTATTGTCTTTTCCAGTGTGTCTTTTCTTCTCACAATGTGACCAAAGTACGATAGCCTCACTTTAGTCATTTTAGATTCTAGGGACAGTTCAGGCTTGATTTGATGTAGGAGCTGCTGATTTGTCTTTTTGGCGGTCCACGGGATCCGTAAAGTTCTCCTTCAACACCAAGTTTCAAAGGAACCTACTTTCTTCCTGTCAGCCCTCTTCATTGTCCAACTTTCACACCCAACACATAGAAATCCGGATTAGTGTAAATTGGCTGTTTGCATTTAATTAGAGGAACTGACTGGTACAGGGATTGCCATCTCAATTATGGGCCATTCGCTGGTTTGCCTTTCACCCGCCTAAAGAGGAAGTCAGCTTGCGGCTTGTGTTTTTCACAGCCCGGCGTGCAAGCCCTGAAAACAGAGCCTGGGAAAATGGCAAAACGGGTTTCGATTGCAAAGCCGCCGATTCCCTTTCAGCCCAGTTAATTGAGGGGGTGAACTGGGAAGCCAAGCATGGTTCCCAGGAGAAAGGGTGCCAAGCAGCGGAGCCAAACAGCCCAATCCCTTTGAGCTTTGTCAGGCGGAACACCCTGCTGTGAGGGTGGCTAAGCCTTTAATTGCTGCTGGGGAGGTTGAGTTTCTCCATCGCTGCACCTGGGTGACTGGCCTGGTGGTGCCATGGAAATGGCCCTCACATCAGGCGGGTGAAGGGCCGATTCCCTGAGTTCTGCCCCTTGGACTCCCTCTGAAAGCGTGGAAGGAGAGGAGGAGGAGGAGGCGGAGGAGAAGAAGAAGAAGAAGAAGAAGGAGGAGGAGGAGGAGGAGGAGAGGAGGGAAGGAAGGAAGGAAGGAAGGAAGGAAGGAAGGAAGGAAGGAAGGAAGGAAGGAAGGAAGGAAGGAAGGAAGGAAGGAAGGAAGGAAGGAAGGAAGGAAGGAGAGAGAGTTGGCTTTTATATGCCGGCTTTCTCTCCCACTTAAGGAAGACTCAAACCGGCTTACAAGCATCTTCCCTTCCCCTCCCCACAACAGACACCTTGTGAGGTAGGTGGGGCTGAGAGAGCTTTAAGGGAGCCGTGACTAGCCCAAGGTCCCCCAGCAGGCTTCGTGTTTAGGAGCAGGGAAACAAATCCAGTTCACCAGATGAGCCTCCACCGCTCATGTGGAGGAGTGGGGAATCGAACCTGGTTCTCCAGATCAGACTCCACCGTTCCAAACCACCGCTCTTAACCACTACGCCATGCTGGCTCCCAGAGGGCTGATTCCCTGAGTTCTGCCCCTCGGGCTCCCTCTGAAAGAGCGGAAGGAGCACAGATGAGCCAGAGAGGGACATCCTCACTATTAATGAGTTCCCAGGGGGATGGGACTGCTTATTTGCTACCCAAACTGTGCCCTTTCCTACAGACGCCACCTTAACAACACAAAACAGAAAGGGGGGCTTTAATTCTCCAGCATCCTAGGGCGAGGCAAAATCAACGACAGGACCCAGACTTCAGGCTCATGGGCATTTTGCTGAGAGAGAGCTGCGGCTCGGTAACAAAGCACATCATGATGCAGAAAGTCCCCGGTTCAATTCCCGGGGCCTCCCCTTAAACGATTTCACAGCAGGGCAGGCAAAGACCTGCCAGCGTGGTGGAGTGGTTAAGAGCGGTGGACTCTGATCTGGAGAACAGGGTTCGATTCCCCACTCCTCCACATGAGCACTCAGATGACTGCCCTGGAGTCCAACACACCTATTATACATCAGGGGCTCTTAATGGCCAGCAGCAGATCCAAAGCACGTCCTTCCATGCTGCTGCCGATTATGAAGCCTTTAGGAAGTCAGAAATTCCCTTCACCCATGTGCAAGGTGCTGCATGAAGGCAATCTCCATGTTCCCATGGGACGGGCCCATCATGAAGCTGCTGACGCTTTGGAGCCGCTGACACTTAAAATCACAGAACTGGAAGAGACCACCAGGGTCATCTAGTCCAACCTCCTGCACAATGCAGGAAATTCACAATTACCGGTACCTCCCCCCACACACCTCCAGTGACCCTTACTCCATGCCCAGAAGAAGGACAAGATGCCCTCCTTCTCATGACCTGCCTAAGGTCATAGATGTGCCTTATCCACATCTACTTATGTGTGGCCAGCTGGTCTTCAATATTTGCCACCAACACCGGCACAGATTACTGCCTTAAAAGTTGCAGGTACTAGAGAAGAAGAAGAAGTTGGTTTTTATATGCCGACTTTATCACTTAAGGAAGAATCAAACCGGCTTACAATCGCCTCCCCCTCCCTGCAACAGACACCTTGTGATATAGGCAGGGCCGAAAGCGTGTGACTACCCCAAGGTCACCCAGCTGGCTTCGTGTGTAGGAGTGGGGAAACCAACCCAGCTCACCAGATTCTCCAGATCAGACTCTACCGCTCCGAACCACCGCTCTTAACCACGACACCACGCTGGCTCTCAAACTGAACTGCGCATTTTAAAGAGTCATTATCTCAGGTTAACACCAACAAGCCCCCCTGTTGCAAGCAGCCAGAGGTCCAGGAGCAGATCTCGCAGCCCCAGCTCCTCTTCCTCAGGCCGCTACTCCACAAACTGTCAAAACTGCGGCAGGTTCTGCCCCTACAGCAGTAGGTCCCAAACGTTTTTCGGGCCACTGCCCCCCTTGGTTCCACAAACTCAACCCCAGCACCCCCTTCCCTATCCTCTAAAAAGCATTATCCAAAATAGGGGTTTGCATGACTCACTAAAGAAGATAACGATAGAATTTCAAAACAGTAACAATTAATTGCACGTCTATTCCAAATCAAATTAAAACTTTTTAGTTGAAATTTGGTCAACGAAACTGACGGACGTGACCGAGTGGTACCAGCTCTTCAAAGCCTGGGAAAAAATCCAGATCGTTTCCACCAAATTTGCCAGCATGGTGCCATAGCTTGAACTACTGTAAATTCGTGAACAACACAGTTGAAAGGGCCCACCTCTAGCAGCCCCCTGCTGCCCCCTTGCCTCTTAGTGCCCCCCTAGGTAATCCCACCCACCCCCAGGGGGTGGTACTGCCCGCTTTGGGAACCACTGCCCTACGGAAAAGGCATAAAATGGGAGTGAGGGTGTTTCATCCTCACCTCCTCTGGAGGAAGGGTGAGAAACAGCACAGTACCTGAGATGTCCACCCCAAGAAATGATATGGTTACCACACACACGCTCCTCCTCTTGCCTTCATGGCTATTTATTAACGGCTAATTGGTGAAATGAAAACCTGCCTTCTCAGGGGGGAATAATCCTTCCCTCGGAAAGCCACGTACGGCACACACACAAGGACCATCTGGGTTTTAAAAGCCACAACGAGGAGGGGAGAGCTGGGAACTAGCTATTGCCAACGATCGGAGCAGAGGGACACGAATGAAGTAAAAGGCATTCCACCTACACACACGCCCCCCTCCAGGTAGGAACAGGGTGCTTTCTTACTATTCCTGTATTCCTTGCCCAGCATGCGTTGAAAATCCTTTCTTTCCCCCACAACAACCCTACAAGGTAGGGAGACTGCAGAAAAGGCGAGGTTCGCAAGCGTTACACTACAGCAAATGTAACTGTGCAGTTACGGGTTAATGGGCTTATTCTTGGTTAGTGCAAAGCAAAAAAGATTGCTTCCTATTACCTTTGAGCAATGTGTTATAATTATAGGATTGAACAATTTGAATGGGAAACGCTTTGTATAATGAAAGAGAGCTGAGCCGAAAGCGGGGAAGGGGTCTTTTCAGGGCCAATGATGGGAGCCGCCATGGTCGAGAACCACCCCTTGATAGACGGACCGCTCCTGACTGGAGATACTGGAGCATCTTCGGATCCTCCAACCTTCTGGAGCCTGTTTATGCTTTGGGAATTTTGAGAACAGTTAGAGGGCAAAGCTGCCACATAAAGGCTGCCATGGGTGAGAGGATGGCCAACCTCAAGATCGATGCCATGGGGAAGGGGCTGGTCACAAAATATTTGGGGGTTCCAACCCAGGCATCCTCTAATAGGCAGCTGCTTTAGAGTGGGTGCTCCTTGTGGAGCCAAAGGTGACTCTTTCTGGGGTCCTCTGAATGATCTCCTGCTCCAAAGAGAAGGAGGAAAGCCAGGATTGGCTCTTTGCTTTGAGGAAATTGGAAGTGGGCGCCAGGCACCAACAAACCAGCGGGCACAATGTTGGGGTGACTAGGGCCGACGTTCAATGGAATCAAAGCCTAGGCACCTAGGCAGGGTTTTGCATCGCTCGCCAACGTATTACGCCCAGATTATAGCCGATAATTATTTGCTTTCGGCCCGTTTCTTTTTCTGAAGGCCCCACCTGCACAATTCTGCCTGATCTTGGGGACGGGCGGCTTCGGTGATGAAAACGCTAGCCAAGCTCCAGGCTCTGAGGCCCATTTGGAACGCCAGGCTCCTTCGCAAGACATTCCATAATGACGGCAGGGCGTTTGTGCCGCTCAACCTTTCGAACTTCGAAGCCATTAACCGGTGTGAAAAGGAGGTCCCCGAGTACTTTAATTTTGCAAGCGACGTCCTGGACGTGTGGTCGCAGATAGAAAAGGTAAGTGCTTGCTTCCAGCGGAAGACAAAGAGCCCCCTGCTTTGCAAGGACGAGTTAATGCATTTCCAAATGGATAAGTGGTTTTATGCACCGATAGCGGGGGGGAGGGAGAGGGATTAAGAACGGAGCCAGAATTAAAAGGGGGCCGTGCCGGACCGCTGCCTGGGGAGGGGGCACACTTCTCTCTCAAGCTACCCTTCTCGACCAACGTCGGCGTAGGAAGGCAGGTGCATATGCAGCCACACAAACTCACCCATATTGGGTTCACATCAACCTAAAATAAAGTAGCTTAAACTCGACTCAAAGCCTGACTCAAACTTAACGTTCTCTCTTAGGTAGGGTTGCCGGGCTCCAGGTGGGACCTAGGGATGCCCTGGAACTATAGCTCATCTCCAGACTACAGAGATCAGTTCTGCTGGAGAAAAGGCATGTTTCGGAGGGTGGACCTCTGTGGCATTGTACGCCACTGAGGTCCCTGCATCCCCAGGCTCCATCCCCAAGTCTCCAGGAGTTTCCCAACCTGGATCTGGCAACCCTACTCTCAGGTCACGCTGAAAGAGAGAGAAAGCAACCGGCCCAGGCCAGCAGGTGAACTTTAGAATGACTGGGGATTTGAGCCCTGATCTCTCCCGTGTCCCATTCAGCCATCATGGCTCATAGCCATCAATGGACTTATCCACTGTGCTCAAATTGTGATTCTGGTTTCTGACGCTGCACTGCAGGAGGGGAACAGACCTCCCAACCCCGCCTTGTGGTGGATCAACGGGAAAGGGAACGAAGTGAGGTGGAGCTACGAAGAGCTGGGCGCCCTCTCGAGGAAAGCGGCCCACGTCCTCCTGGATCCGTGCGGTCTACGAAGAGGAGACAGAGCGATCCTCATTCTGCCTCGAGTGCCGGAATGGTGGCTGCTGAACGCCGCCTGCATTCGGACAGGTGAAAGCGGCGGCATCTTGACAGTGGCCGGAGGGGGTGTCTGAACTGGCTCTCCTCGTATGCCTTTTCTGAACTTTTCGCATTCTGTGTATGCGGGGGGTTTTTTTTAAGTGCAGCAACCAGAACCGGACACAGAGGGTTGGATCCTGCCAACAGTTTCTGTGGCTGGATTTTCATCCATGGAAGTGTGACTTCCCCGTCTCTCCCTGCAGCCCAAAATACTGCCCCCCAATACTGCTCAGTGGGGGTTGGAGGGTGCTACGGGGGACGACGACACTCACAGCAATAACAGTATATGTATATATACATGATATGTATGTATGTATGTATGTATGTATGTATGCATGCATGCATGTATTTTGCCGACCCCATAGGGTTTTCAAGGCAAGAGGTGTTCGGAAGTGGTCTGCCATGGCCTGCTTCCATGTCACGACCCTGGTATTCCTTGGAGGTCTCCTTTCCGAATACTTGCCAGGGTCGAGGCTGAGAGTGTCAGACTGGCCTCAGGTCACCCAGCGACCTTCCCTGGCAGAGTGGGGATTTGAACCTGGGTTTCCCAGGTCCTAGTCTGACACCTTAACCACTACACCACACTGGTTCTCATATACATCATCTTTGGGGCCAGGGATGGATGGATGGATGGGTAGGTGGGTAGATTGGATGGATGGATGGATGGACGGACGGACAGATGGCAAACACCTGGCCCCAAAGATGACTGTATTAATTCATTGCCCTCTAGGGGTTGTCTTCATCCCAGGGACACCTCTGCTGACAGCCAAAGACATCCTGTACCGACTCCAGGCCTCTAAGGCCAAATGCATTATCACGAACGAGAACTTGGCCCCCGCGGTGGATTCTGTTTCCTCGTCCTGCCCCTTCCTGAGGACAAAGCTGCTGGTCTCCGAAGGCAGGAGGGACGGGTGGCTGAACTTCAAGGAGCTCTTACAGTGAGTGCGCTGGCACAGTGACTTCCTAAGTAATAAGGAGGAAAGGGCACTCTTGTCAATAGCTGACCCATGAAGGAAAGGTAAAAAGAAAAATGAGGGGAGGGGTTGTGGCTCAGTGGTACAGCATCTGCTTGATATGCAGAAAGTCCCAGGTTCAATCCCCGGCATCTCCAGCTGAAGGGACCAGGCAAGTAGATGATGTGAAAGACCTCTGCCTGAGACCCTGGAGAGCCGCTGCCAGTCTGAGTAGACAATAGTGATTTTGATGGACCAAGGGTGTGATTCAGTATAAGGCAGCTTCGTGTGTTCGTCTTTTACATGTTTGGGAGTTTGCCCTAATTTATCTCCTGTGACATCTCTGCCTAGAGGAGCACAGAGGTGGTAAGTTCTCCTTCCCTGGAGGGTTTTCAAGCTGAGGCTAGATGGCCATCTGTCAGCAATGCTGATTCTATGACCTTATGCACATGAGAGGGAGGGCAATGCTGACTTTGATGGACCAAGGGTCTGATTCAGCATAAGGCGGCTTCATGTGTATGTGACCAAGAATGCCTTTTTAAATATAGTAAGTAAAGGTATGAGGTTCCCCTATCTCAACTACTTATAGCCCTCCCCCTGTGAAGGATTAGTCCCCCCCCCAAAAAAAATTCAACAGCATCTAAAAATGACCAAATTCTGGCATATGGGTTGCGCATGAAGGCTGGGCACGCACATATGCGCAGGGATTTCCAATGGTTGTTCCATGACCAACAGCAGTCATAGGAATAGGCCCCAGAGTTACAGGCTACTCCTTGTTATTCACATTGGGCTATACTATAAAGCTACTCCTTTTGGAGCCTGCAGGAACCTTTAAAAAATGGTTTCCGCAGGAGGCGGAGCCAAACACAATAACTCTCCCCTTGTGTGTG
Source organism: Euleptes europaea (assembly GCF_029931775.1). Classification (NCBI taxonomy): domain Eukaryota; kingdom Metazoa; phylum Chordata; class Lepidosauria; order Squamata; family Sphaerodactylidae; genus Euleptes; species Euleptes europaea. The sequence continues at coordinate 10,230,120 of NC_079332.1, forward strand.
TGTTAAGTGCCGTCAAGTCGCTTCCGACTCATGGCGACCCTATGAATGAAAGTCCTCCAAAATATCCTATCTTTGACAGCCTTGCTCAGATCTTGCAAATTGAAGGCCGTGGCTTCCTTTATTGAGTCCATCCATCTCTTGTTGGGTCTTCCTCTTCTCCTGCTGCCCTCCACTTTTCCTAGCATGACTGTCTTTTCCAGTGACTCTTGTCGTCTCATGACGTGACCAAAATACGATAGCCGCAGTTTAGTCATTTTAGCTTCTAGGGTCAGTTCAGGCTTGATTTGATCTATAACTCATTGATTTGTTTTTTTTGGAAGTCCACAGAATCCGTAACACTCTCCTCCAACACCACATTTCAAAGGAATCTATTTTCTTCCTATTAGCTTTCTTCCCTCTCCCCTTGCTTTGGGGGGGAAAAAAAGCAGGAGAATAAAAAGAAATGAAGGAGAGCCAGACAGAGGGAAGGAGGGAGAAAAAGAAGGAGGAATGAAAAGAAGGAAAGCCTAAAGGGGGATGGATCCTGGGTGCTTAACAGCCCTCCTGATCCTCTAGTAACTAGAGTCTAGTTACTGTAGCTGCTAAGGTAGCCGTGAAGCCCCTTTCATTTGAACGAGGGCAGCCGGTAATAAGCCCCACCTTACAATAACGCCACTCGCTTTCTGAAAAGCTCAGCAGATGCCCGGGGAAGTACTGGTTGAGTGCCACAATGGGGAACCCTTCTAACCAAGTGTCATGAATCAGCTTTGTTAAAAAAAAATTCCATCACACTTCCTTCTCTTCCTTTAAGAGCGGCCCCTTCCAGCCACGACTGCGTCAAAACAAAGAGCGACGAACCCATGACTATCTACTTCACCAGCGGAACCACGGGGCCTCCCAAGATGGCTGAGCACACCCACAGTAGCTATGGTATCGGATGTGCCTTAACGGCAAGGTATGCGCACGCGCTCTGAATCTCTTCCTGCCCACTTCCCCTTGGCCTTGCTTCAAATTGTTGGGGCTTTAATGAACGCGTGCGCCACCTCAGATGCCTTCAAACCTTCCTCCTATCAATGTCCTCCCTTAAGTCCCGCTGGTTTCCTACTGCTGGTGCTAGGGCCTTTTTGGTGTTGGGCCCAGCCTTATGGAATGGCCTCCCGGAGAACCCTGACGCTAACCTGGTACTACAAACACTATCATTTTTATTTAGATGTGCCTTTGTAGGGAATTTAGGACCTTCAGTGTGTGTTCTGGAAGATATTTTGGGACACTTAATTCTTGTAGCCAATGTCTTTTTCCAGGGCGCCGGCTTCTAAGCCTGCCTAGAATTTAAGTCTTAATAAAGTCAATAAATTAGTAAATAAACTGAATAAATCAGCGGTGAATCATTTATCGCGGTAAATAGAGAAATACTTAAATGCTGTGAATGACCTGGCTGAATGTCAACTGTTTTATTTTGTGCCGTCAAGTAGCAATTGACTTATGAAAGCCCCGTAGGGTTTTCAAGGCAAGAGATTTTCAGAGGTGGTTTGCCCTTGCCTGCCTCCATGTCACGACCCTGGTATTCCTTGAAAGTCTTCCTTTCAATATTAACCAGGGCCAGCCCTGCTTAGCTTCGGAGATCTGATGAGATTAGGCTAGCCTGGGGCAATCCAGGTAAGGGCAATTATATATGACAGTTATACCAATAGATAACTAGTATACAAGCCTATCGTGTTGGTACGCTTATATCCTTTCTAAATCTCTCTGGACACAGCTAAACATGCTGGAAGGGGGGTGTTTTATAACTTAGTCAGGCCCCCAACCCATTCCTTTCTGTGTTTCACAGGTACTGGCTGGATTTGAAGCCGTCAGACATCATGTGGAATATGTCCGACACAGGCTGGGTCAAGGCGGCCATAGGGAGCGTCTTTGCTCCGTGGCTTCGTGGCTCCAGCGTCTTCGTACACCATATGCCACAGTTCGATCCAAGAGAGACTCTGAATGTAAGACAAATCCTGTCACGTGGCTGGGTTGACTTTTCACACAGTTGGCCAAATAGGCCAACAGTTGGCCAAGTAGGCCAACATAACTGTCACGGGGGACCTAATCTGAGGGCAAAAATGACGGCCGTGTTGGGACACCCTGATTCATAATTTGCTGCGCAAACTCACAATATCTTTCGCGTGCTCTGTCTCTGAGAGAGCCAGCGTGGGGTGGTGGTTAAGAGCGGCGGACTCTAATCTGGAGAACGGGGTTTGATTCCTCATGCCTCCATGTGAATCATAGAATCATAGAGTTGGAATGACCATCAGGGTCATCTAATCCCACCCACCCCCGCACAAAGCAGGAAACTCACAACTACCTCCCCTACATACACCCAGTGCCCAGAAGATGGCCAAGATGCCCCCCTCCCATGAACTGCCCAAGTTCATAGAATCAGCATTGCTGACAGATTAGAGCGTCGGACTCTAATCTGGAGAGCCAGGTTAGATTCCCTGCTCCTCCATATAAAGCCTGTTGGGTGACACTGGGCTAGTCACAGTTCTCTCTGAACTCTCTTAGCTCCGCCTACCTCACAAGGTGCCTGTTGTGGGGAGGAGGAAGGGAAGGTGATTATAAGCCGCTTTGAGACTCCTTAATGGTAGGGGGGAAAAGGGGTATACAAACCAACTCTTCTTCTTCAGACTCTTGTCAGGTACCCAGTAACTACCATGTGCAGTGCTCCAACTGGTTATCGGATGCTGGTGCAACAGGATCTTACCAGGTACCCCTGACTCATTTACTGGCACCAGGGAACATACAGGCTCTGTTCTTCTGCACAGTTCTTCAGCTTTGCACTTAAAACCAATAAATACACCCCCCTCTTTTGTTGATCTATATCTGACCCACAGACTAATCTGCTCAAGCCCTCCATCTTAAAATACAAAATGAAGATGCCCGAAAATTAATCGGGCCACTGCTGCGGCTCCCTCTGTACCATGTGCATTGAGTGACAGTAGTGGTTAAGAGCGGTAGTTTGAAGCGGTGGAGTCAATCAATCATTTAATCAATAAATTTTACGGTCATTTGACCAAAAAAAGAACAGATATAATCAGGAGTAACATAAATTTACAATAAAAACAGTATCAATAAGTCAGAGAATCTGGTGGAGTCTGATCTGGAGAACCGGGTTTGATTCCCCGCTCCTCCACATGAGCGGCGGAGGCTAATCTGGTGAACTGGATTTGTTTCCCCACTCCTATACATGAAGCCAGCTGGGTGACCTGGGGCTAGTCGCACTCTCTCAGCCCCACCTACCTCACAGGGTGTCTGTTGTGGGAAGGGGAAGGGAAGGTGACTGTAAGCCGGTTGGAGCCTCACTTAAGTGGTAGAGAAAGTTGGCATACAAAAACCAACTCTTCTTCTTCTATAAGATTGTCTATTATGCAAATATTTCAATTTTTAATTATTATTTTTAAAAAACCCTGACCTCTGTGTTTTTTATAAACCTTAAGGTACAGGTTCAAGAGTCTAAGGCACTGCTTGACAGGAGGGGAGCCACTCAACCCTGAAGTGCTGATGCAGTGGAAAAAACAAACAGGGCTGGATCTCTATGAGGGCTACGGACAGACTGAAGTGGTAAGCCCACGTATGTAAAGAGCCGCCAAGTCGCAGCCGACTTATGGCGACCCTGTAAGGTTTTCAAGGCCAGAGGCGTTCAGAGGTGGTTTGCCATTGCCTTCCTCTGCATAGCGACCCTGGTATTCCTTGGTAGGTCTCTCATCCAGGTACCAACCATGTTTGACCCTGCTTAGCTACTGAGATCTGACGAGATCAGTCTAGGAGAGAGCTACTGAGTGATTCGGTAGATTCATTTCCCACCTTCCTAGTTTAAAAAACAAAAACATGCAGGCAGCTCACAAGATAAGAAATAAACCGATTAAACCAAGATAAAGAAAAAAAATAACAGGAATAAACCAAAGTAAAGAGCGGCAGCGGAAATCCACCTTGCTGCCCATCCAGATCTAACTCAACACTTTAGATTTAGAAACTTAAAGCAGCTATGATACAAAAATAAATGCAACAGCATCCGTGCAAATGTTAAAAATATAGCTTTCCAACAATCAAAAAAGCCTGTCTTAACCGATCTCCAGAAGGCTATCAATGAGAAAGCCATTCAAATCTGGAAGGACAGGGCATTCTAGAGCAGGGGGGGCAAACACAGAGAAGGCCTTATCCCACATGCTCATTAATCTTACCTCCCTCAAGGTCAGCAGGTGGAGAACGGTCAGCTCTAGAGGATTTAGGTCAAACATTCTCGTTGGGATTCTGTGTCCACTGCCAACAGGTTAACACGGGTCCTCTTTGGAATCTGTGAACATACATAATAGCATTCAGCCTTCACAGATCTCTCAAGAAATGGATGGATGCTCTTTTCCAGTCTAATATCCACCGGGCATTCCAGTCTCGGTCGTTTTCCTTGCCCTTTTCCCCCTTCCGCTTGTGGGGTTGCTGTCCCCATGTTGTTTCCATCTCCATCCGCTCTCCCTGCCCTAGGGTTGCCAGCTCTGGCTTGGGAAATACCTGGAGATTTTGGGGGTGAAGCCTGAGAAGGGTGGGGTTTGGAGGGGGAAGGACTTCAATGCCATAGAGTCCAATTGCCAAAGTTGCCCTTTTCTCCAGGGCAATTGATCTCTGTCGCCTGGAGATCAGTTGTAATAGCGGGAGATCTCCACCCACCACCTGGAGGTTGGCAACCCTACACTGCCCCCAGACTGAGGACATCGATAGTGGGCATATATAGTGTGTGTGTTAAGTGCCGTCAAGTCGCTTCCGACTCATGGCGACCCTATGAATCAATGTCCTCCAAAATGTCCTATCTTTGACAGCCTTGCTCAGATCTTGCAAATTGAAGTCTGTGGCTTCCTTTATTGAGTCAATCCATCCCTTGTTGGGGCTTCCTCTTTTCCTGCTGCCCTCAACTTTTCCTAGCATAACTGTGGATATATATATGGCCATCTGTAAAAAACATCTTCCTTGAGGTGGAGTATTTAGGTGCCATAAGGAAGAGATTGTTCGCTGAGTAATTATTTTAAATTGTTATTATATTTTATTCATATTTGATATATTATATTGTGTTTTATTTATTTATTTATTTATTAAATTTATACTCCACCCCCAGCCACTGCTGGGCCCAGGGCGGCTTCCAACAACAGATATACAGGCATAAATACATCAATTACAACATCACATTAAGACTATAAAATTAGACTCAATTGAAAACACATAGAAGGTGCCCTAATTCAACAGCTCCTATAAAAATATTCACTGGGGAGGTTGGCAAAGATGGAAATCAGCAAGGCTAAATCCCTCCAAGGGACCTACCAGCCCAAGGCCAGGAGGAGGAGGAGGAGGAGGAGGAGGAGGAAGAGTTAGTTTTTAATATGCTGACTTTCTCTGCCACTTAAGGCAGAATCAAACCAGCTTACAATCGCCTTCCCTTCCCCTCCCCACAACAGACACCCTGTGAAGTAGGGGGCCCCGAGAGAGCTCTAAGAGAGCTGTGACTAGCCCAAGGTCACCCAGCTGGCTTTGTGTGTAGGAGCGGGGAAACAAATCCAGTTCACCAGATCAGACTCCACCGCTCTTAACCACTACACCACGCTGGCTCTCAGGCAAACAGTAACAGGGATGAAGAAGGTACAGAAAGGAAAGGGTCAAAAACGGGCAGGATAGGAAATACGATGCTAGCTGCCCCGAGCCCAGCTTTGCTGGGAAAAGGTACAAATAACATTTATTTATTTATTTATCATCATTGTGGGGTAAAAGCTGTTTAAAAAATCACAGGTAGTTTAACATTTCATTTGCTGCAGGGGGTGATATCACTAACGGAGAGAGGAAAGGAAATTAAGCCCGGCTCCATGGGTAAGCCAGTTGCACCATACGACGTTCAGGTAAGGCAACAGCTTGTTCGCCTATCGGATGTGGAAAACAAGGATCAAGGACGGCCATACGTCACTCACACCAGCCGCCGTGTTTCCCATTTTCTAGATCATAGATGAAAATGGCAATATTCTGCCTCGCGGGGAGGAAGGAGAGATTGCAATCAGAATCCAATCCAAGTGGCCGTTTTGCTTTTTCACTCGCTACGTGGTAAGCAGTTTATATGTCACGCTTTCCCCTCTTCATCGTTCTTGTATGACGGCGCTCCACACAATGATATCACAACACCAGGTACGTCTACACACTATCGGTGGAGAGGAACGCACGGATGCCCTTTTAAGTGGCAGCCTTGCGTCACACATTAACACACAGGTCTGTTCTCATCTAAAATCAATACTGAGAGTCCAAGAGACTCTCGATCCATAAAATGGCACTGATTTTCTGAACATAAGAAATCAAACAGAGGGATAGCAAACTCTGCAATATTATCGGAGGGGATGTTTTCCTCACCTAAAAAAAAAACTTGCCCAAACACTAGAACATAAATTTTGATGGCCCATCCGGGAGCCGTACCGTTGACAGGAGCAAGTAGCAGAGATGTTGTGAGAAAGGAAGCAATGAAGAAAAAACCCCAAAGTGACTTTTCAAATAAATTGTCAATTGAAGGCCAGATATTTTAAAAAGATAATCATGTTGAAATTGGTTTATTCTTCTGAGGTTCAAAGCAGACCATGATTGCCTCTCTAGGATATAGAAAAGAGTAAGCATCCAGTAGCACTTGAAAGATTAACCAAATTTCTGGCAGGGTATGAGCTTGAATGTGAGCCCATCTATCCTTAAGTAGAGAAGAGTGAATTTAGACACCCAATGGCAAAAGATGGACTGACATTCTAGCTGTATCTGAAGAAGACAGCTGTGACTCACGTAAGCTCACACCCTGCCAGAAATTTCATTAGTCTTTAAGGTGCTGCTGGACTCTTGCTCTTTTCAGACAGACTAACACGGCTACTCATCGTGATCAATCTCTAGAATGTGTGTTGTATGTCTGTAAATAGCGGCAGGAAGCCCCCAATTTGAATCAGGACCATAGTGCAAGTCCTTGTTTCAAATTGTTTGTTGCAAGGATAATCCAGAGAAAACCGCCTCAACCTTCCGTGAGAATTTCTACATCACTGGAGACAGAGGGTGGATGGATGAAGACGGATATCTGTGGTTTGTCGCAAGAGCTGACGACGTCATTCTCTCTTCCGGGTTTGTACATTTCAGAGCCAAAAAATAATAATAATCACAAATTTATTCTGTTGTAGACCCAGATCGGTGTAGCCATGTTGATTCATGCTACAGTAAGGTCGGTGCTGAATTACTGCAACACACCCTACCTGGGGCTGTCCTTAAAGATTATAAGATTGGTCCAAAATGCTTTTACTGGAATGAATTGATGTAAACATATCTCACCTGTTCCTGAGCTTCTTGTTTCCAAGCTCAGCTTAAAGTGCTGGTTCTTAACTTTCATGGCCTGGGCCTTTATTTATTTATTTAGTGCTGTCAAATTGAAGGTAACTTTTGGTGACCCCCCATCCCAAAGAAGAACATAAACATTATATATATATTCTTTTAAAAATGAGAATCTGGCTACTTCTCCTCCTCTTCCTAGGTATCGTATTGGGCCCTTCGAAGTAGAAAATGCGTTAATTGAACATCCGGCGGTGGTGGAGTCTGCCGTGGTCAGCAGCCCAGATCTCATCAGAGGGGAGGTAATGAAGAATTTAAATTCTAACCCCTCACATTTATGGACTGTGATTTCATGAGGGCAAACCATTCCCCATCGAATGTCTTTCATGATCCTTTTATACTTTTGTCTGCCATCTCGGTTCTTGGCTTTTTGCTGTGTGGTTCGTAGGTTCATCTATCCCCGGTACACGATTTTAAACGCAATTTACACAGTATTTATACTAGGGATACTTCCACTTCTCATAGCCCTGCGCTTGTTCTCTTTACAAATTTTTAATTAATTTTTCAAACAGAAAACCACCACCCAAACAAACGATAACAAAAAAACCCTTTGAAAACATAGAAACAATATAATAAAAATACATAAAGTTGAATCAGATTATTGACAGAGGGCTTCGTATTTAACACATTTCAATTTATCTTACCATTACTTATAAGAAATTCATTAATGGCAACAGGGAGGTTTTTAAAAACAAACAAACAATCCTTTACATATTTTGGACTTAATTCCTTTTCTATAATCTGAGGAAGGGCTTCAATAGATGTTGCTTCTGCCTGGTGCAAATGCCACACCGTATTTCCAGCTTACGAAAGGATAAAAGACAGTCACAGGAGGGCATCCGTACCCCGAAGCTGTTAGGGGCACAGCCCCACGATTATTTTTTTCTCAGTTGCTCCAAAACTCTTCATCAGCTTAAAGCCAGTTCTTACCCGTTTGTTCTAGGGCGGTGACTCTTAACAGGGACCATATGCCCCCCTCCAGAGGGTGATTTGGGAGGGGGGCATTCAGAACTTTGGTGGGCAAACGTGGAAGGGGGCATCCGGGATTTCAGGCAGCCCCAACTTCCCACTTGCCGGGGCTTCCGACAGGCGGAGGAAATGAATTGTTTTATACTGCTCAGCTCGCCCTGAGGATAAAATCCCAAATCTCTTCTCCGGGCCCTTATAAAATGTAACCCACAGAAAACAGGAATTTCTCCTCACCTTAAGAATCTGGCTGACAGCCATCAGGGGCACGGGTCTCGCTGGCTGCATGCCGGATCTCTGTGGATGAAATGCATATATCATAAATAGACCTGAATAATTAAATCCGCCTTGCCCAGAGTTATGTTTTCGATTAAACAAAGGTTACAACCCGATTTTTCTTCCTAGGTGGTGAAAGCTTACGTGGTCTTGTCTCCTTCCTTCGCATCCCACGATAAGGAGAAGCTAACCCGGGAGCTCCAAGACCATGTCAAGAAAATTACGGCTCCCTACAAATATCCTAGAAAAGTAAGGACTATGCAAAGCCCCATGAAACAGGCAGGGCATCTAGGAAAAGGGTATTGTGTCTGTGTTAAGTGCTGTCAAGTTGCTTCCGACTCATGGCGACCCTATGAATCAAAGTCCTCCAAAATGTCCTATCTTTGACAGCCTTGTTCAGATCTTGCAAATTGAGGGCCGTGGCTTCCTTTGTCGAGTCCGTCCATCTCTTGTTGGGTCTTCCTCTTTTCCTGCTGCCCTCAACTTTTCCTAGCATGACCGTCTTTTCCAGTGACTAGGAAAAGGAATCTGAGCGGAATTACCGCTCAGGAAATTACCAATTATTTTTGTAAGCGCTTTCCTCTCAGACTTTCCCTGTTCCTGAGACGGACTCTCCCCTCCTGGGACGAAACCTCAGTCGCCTTTTTTTAAATCCACGCCCATAACACAATAATGATCGATTCCTGCCAAAACTGTCAAGTAGCAATGTTGCGACAGGAACAGGTCATGAACATATGAACACATGAAGCCGCCTCCTGCTGAATCAGACCCTCGGTCCATCCAAGTCAGTATTGTCTGCTCAGATGGGCAGCGGCTCTCCAGGGTCTCAGGCAGGGGCCTTTCACATCACCTGCTTGCCTAGTCCCATGAACTGGAGATGCCGGGGATTGAAATCTGGGACCCTTCTGCATGCCAAGCAGATGCCCTACCACTGAGCCACAGCCAGGGTCTCAGGCAGAGGTCTTACGAAGAGGTCTTTCACATCACCTATCTGCCTAGTCCCTTTAACTGGAGCTGCTGGGGATTGAACCTGGGCCCCTTCTGCATGCCATGCAGATGCTCTATCACTGAGCCATGGCCCCTCTCCATGGCTCTCCAGGGTCTCAGGCAGAGGTCTTTCACATCACCTCCTTGCCTGGCCCCTTTAACTGAAGACGCAGGGGATTGAACCTGGGCCCCTTCTGCATGCCAAGCAGATGCTCTACCACTGAGCTATGGCCCCTCTCCATGGCTCTCCAGGTACTCAGGCAGGGGTCTTTCCCATCACCCATCTGCCTGGTCCCTTTAACTGGAGCTGCTGGGGATTGAACCTGGGCCCCTTCTGCATGCCAAGCAGAGGCTCTACCACTGGGCCCCGGCCCCTCTCCATGGCTCTCCAGGGTCTCAGGCAGGGGTCTTTCACATCACCCATCTGCCTAGTCCCTTTCACTGGAGATGCGCAAAATGGCGGCTCCCACACCGTACCTATCGCCTGCAGTAAGGAGCGCGTGCAATCCTTTTGCGCGGCAATGGTTTCGCCTGCAACAAGGAACGTGCGCAACTACCACTGGCAGCTGCTTTGAAAGAAAGCCCGACCGGTAATTAATATCGATAATATCGATACACGGCCGACGGCCCTTCGGCTCAGGCCTCTCGGCCTACCCGCTTGGGCCTGCGACGCCTGGCGGGCGCCTGGGCCTAGCCTCCGTTTTGGGAGCGTCGTGCGCGCCGCCTCCTGAAGAGGCTTTCTGGAACCGGACCTTTCATAAGGCCGGTCCTGCTGACCGGAGAGCTAATTCCTGAGAAGGTCGCCCTTCGTGAAGGCTAATAGGAACAGAGCCCTAAGGATTCTGGGAAATGTAGTACGGCTGCCACAGAGTCCTGCCCTGTCTGGCAGGTGTTGGCATGGCAGGCAGACAGAAGGCTGAAGAGGGGGAGGGATCTGGGCTGCCAGCCTGCAGGTACTTCCAAAAAATTAAACCAAATTGCTGTAATACAGCAGTTAGCAAAACAAACAGCAAGCCAGCTCAAATTTTTACAAACAATCACTTACGTTTTATAAAGTGAATAGTGCAATAAATACTTATTATTATTTGCACAAATTTTACAAACATCAAACGAAGCTCTAGGAGATCTTTCACCAATGGAAGAGACCACAAAGATCACAAATTCAGTTCCCAAGGCGAGTTGGTAAGTATAAGGTTCAAAAGGAACGCCGAGGGGCAAGAGCAATCACATCAATGAAGATTTCAGCGTCGTTCCAAGAGTGCTTCTAAAGCTATCCAAGACGTCTTCACCTCCGCGGTGGAGGCAAGACCAAGCGGCCGGGCTCTCCCGCCTTGGGAATTGAATTTGTGATCTTTGTGGTCTCTTCCATTTGTGAAAGATCTCCTATAGCTTCATTTGATGTTTGTAAAATTTGTGTAAATAATAATAAGTATTTATTGCACTATTCACTTTATAAAACATAAGTGATTGTTTGTAAAAATTTGAGCTTGCTTGCTGTTTGTTTTGCTAACTAGCCTCCAGGTACTTAGCACAGGAATTTGGTACAAAAATGCACATAAACAGGTTGCAAAATAGCACATGTATAATAATGTATAATAAGTGATGAAGCTAGAAAGGACAAGTGTAAAACATGGAAACTTAACAACTAAGTAGCTAAATATATACAAATGTACGGTAAGTATGGAAAAGTCTTGTAGTATACATCTGGAGGTAAAAGTCCTCTTCTGGATTTCAAAGGTAATCAGTTCCACAGGATATCCAATATAGGTATAAATCCAAGAAAATGGGGGTTTCTTCAGCCCCATAGTATATCATCCATTTTGTAATAAATCAATTACATAGAAAAATAGTCTATTTCAATTCAACATTCTGCAGCAGTGATGTCAACAGGTTCCCAATGGGATAGCCCGTGCTAATTTCCAAACCTTTTCGGTACAGGCACGGAGGTGCCCTTTGTTTTTTATTTGCTTAGCCTCCAGGTACTAGCTGGAGATCTCCCGCTGTTACAACAGATCCTCCAGCCGATAGAGATCAGTTCCCCTGGAGAGAATGGGCAGCTTTTGGGAGATGATATATACAGAAATAAGGTTGATTTTACAACAAAACATCCCTAAAACACCTGAAATGATGCTATTAAGTATGATACCGGATGCCATTTTTACTCACAGAACCTTTTTGATTTATTCCACCACGGCTGCACGATTGATATATGCAGCTAAATGGAAGACAGTAGAGATACCAGACAAAAAAGACTGGATAAAAAAGATGCTGGAATTGACCGAGACGGCGAAGCTTACAGCTTTGATAAACCAGAATGACAATGTACAATTTTGGGGGGAATGGGAGGCTTGGAGAATTTACTGCGAAAATTATTTTTTAACGGGTCAATTTAAAGGATACTTTTTGATCTAATCCCTTATTTATACTTTGTATTAATTTTTATATTAGGTATTGATTTAATAATGTTGGATATGACAAGAATAGGTTAATTAAAATAATATTGGAATTAGCTCCGTTAGCAAAAGTTTATGCAATTTATTTTTAGATGGAAGAGGGAGAGGGGGAAGTCATTTTATTGTTAAATTAGAGATATTACTGTTTTTCTTTTTATTATTTCTATTATATTGTTTTTGTTGATATATTAAATGAAGAAAATAAAAATTATTAAAAAAAGAGAAAATGGGCAGCTTTGGCCATTGGACTCTACAGCATCGAAGTCCCTCCCTGCCCCAAAAACCTCCCACTGGTGGCAGCTTTGGCCATTGGACTCTACGGCATCGAAGTCCCTCCCTGCCCCAAAAACCTCCCACTGGTGGAGAAGAGGGACCTGGCAACCCTAGGGAGGGAGCCCACTAGGGTTGCCAGCTCCGGATTGGGATATACCTGGAGATTTTGGGGGTGGAGCCTGAGGAGGGCAGGGTTTGGAGAGGGGAGGGACTTCGGTGGCATAGAGTGCTATTGCCAAAGCGGCCATTTTCTCCAGGGGAACTGCTCTCTGTCACCTGGAGATCAGTTGTAATAGGAGATCTCCAGCCACCACCTGGAGGTTGGCAACCCTAGAGCCTGCACTAAGCACCAGTGGCAGATTTTGGGTGCTGGCCTGCGATTTGCCCAGCAGCCTGCTGGAAAAGAGAGAGCTAACAGTGCAATCTAGGGTTGCCAGCCTCCAGGTGGTGGCTAGAGATCTCCCGCTATTACAGCTGATCTCCAGGCGACAGAGAACAGTTCCCCTGGAGAAAATGGCAATTGGACTCTATGGCATTGCAGTCCCTCCCCTCCCCAAACCCCGCCCTCCTCAGGCTCCACCCCCAACACCTCCAGGTGTTTCCCAACCCAGAGCTGGAAACCCTAGTGAAATCCTGTGCAGAGTTGCTCCACGCTACGGGCCTGGGTTGAAATACGTTTAGGCTGGAGTCAGTCTGGGTTGCAAGGGCTAGTTTCACAGGAAGAAGTTGCTTCGAGTCCTGCGTGACAGCTGCAGCTCAGCAGGGTTGCCAACTCCGGGTTGGGAAATTCCTGGAGACGTTGGGGGTGGAGCCTGCGCAGGGCAGGGTTTGGCAGTGATACTTTTGTAAAAAAAAGGAAGTTAAGTTATTCCGTGGTTATAAAACAGACTAAGGTGTGCCCATCCTTGAAACAGGTATCTCTTATTAATTCTGTGACCATCTTGCCTTTTCTTTTTTCTTCAATCAGGTGGAGTTTGTCCAGCAGCTGCCAAAAACTATCAGCGGCAAAATCAGAAGAAATGAATTAAGGAAAAAGGAATGGGGACAGATATAGCATTGCATTTGCTAAAAGTTCTCCACCAACCTGGGCAGAATTAGGTAGGCAAGTTCAAGGAGACACCAAATATTTGCGATACATATATGTAAGCTTCACATTTTAGGAGTTATTGAGGGGGAAAATGGGAAAGGGGTTAAACGAGGACTCAATTCTAAACTACGGTAGTTCCTTGCGAGTTGAAGCCTTATGAGGAATTCTAGTGTTAATTCAAAGGCCGTGTTAAGAAGGGATAAGGGCACAAAGGCACATACACACAGAAATCTGACATTTGCACCTCTTACAAGAAGATGCCTGAAGAAAAAGCAACTGCCTATAGCAGGGGGAAAAACCAGACTACCCCAGTCCATTCCTATTGCTTGTCCCGATTTCCCCCACTTTCAGAACAGATGAACGGCACCAGGGAAGGGGCACGACTCCGTATGCAGTCCCTTGTATGAAAGTTTGAGCCCCCAGTTACAATCTGTAAAGAGAACTGGCTCTTTCCCAATTTTCTACTGAGTCGATTTTAATGTGAATGCATTTGTACAATTTTGGTTTGCTAGCAACAGATGGAAAGATGGAACAGAAATCTAAAATAAAGGCGCTCACATGAGGACCAACTATTTAAAATGGACAGATCGTTGCCTATATGCAAAGAATACTCTTAAACATCTGCAGCTGCCTTGTACTAAATCAGAGCACAGATCCATGAAGGTCAGGTCAGTAGCTCTCTAGAGTCTCAAGCTTTTCCCAAATCCTGCTTTCTAGACTCCTTAACCAGAGCTGTCCAGGATTGAGCTGGGGATGGTCTCTACTCAAAGATCTCGGTCTCCGAGGTGACTGAGATCCACTGTCAGTCAGAATAGACAACCCTGGGACCAACAACCTACACTTGTGCAAGGCAACTTTGCTACATTACCTTGGTACCAAACCCCCCCCCCAATAAATACTCATGCTGAATTTTTTACAATTTCTTTTTACAAAATTCAAACCCAAATCAAACAGAAAATTCACCAACAAATGCCAGGTTCAAAGGGAAACAAAACGTTTTATTTTTATTTTAAAAACCAAGGTACAGACGACAATATACACAACAGAAACATTTTACCTCTCAGTAGATGTTTGAAATGACAAGGATTCTTTTCTGGAAAGATGCTCCGAAGCCAAATGAAAAGCCGAGTGCGCGCTGACTCTTTTTTTTTTTTAACTGAGTCTACAAAACCCAACTTTAAAGCTGTTCACAAAAAAATGTTATGTTTGGGTGGGTGGGCAGGGTAGGAAACCTCTCAAAAACACGTCTGCACCGAGTTACTAGAAGATGCTTGCAAAATCCTTTTGGAAGGCAGGGTATAAATCATTTTTTGAAAGGACCCTCCAAATCTCCTGCTGTAGGTGCATTTTGCCACTCACCTGTGCAGGTAACAGTTGCTCCATCCCTTCCAAGAAAGCAAAGCAGCAGCAGCACTGACACCTTTCCCTTGCAGTGTTATCCCTGCGGCTGTTAGGCCAAGGAAGGCACAGAGGGCGACCACTTCCTGGCGCTGCAGGGCTATGTTGGCTGCCTCTCCCAGTTTCCATGAGCCACAAGAGGCAGCCAGAGGGAGCGCTGAGGGAATCAGTCGTGTACAAAAGCCAGCTAAGACCAGTTTCCCAGAGGAGGAGCGAGGGAACACAAGAACTCAGCGACCTTGCTGCATTCTTGCTCATTGCTGACAAGCAGAGGTTTGTTATGATATCTGAATGCCTCTTGCTGTCCCACAAGTGGATCAGTATGCAGAAAGGTTGTCACATCTCGTGGGGGGGTGGGGAATCTAGGAAATCAGGAAAGAACAACACTGGGACGCATCTCCACACTGCTACATCATCCCCCTGAACCCCTTTCAGCTGAGAGTTTGTAAGAACTTGTCTGCTGCACCTCCACTCCTGGAACAAACGGAGGGCCTCGCCATTATCCTGCCAGCTAGAGGCTTGCTAAAATGGTGCACAAGAAGAGGGGGGGGGGTAAAGAGTAAACAAAACCTCTTTCCCATAATGCTTCCCTTGGCCCCTTGGGTGTGTGATGCTAGCTGGCTACTTCCCAGTTTCCAGCAAATCACAGTCCACCATTACATCAGACCTGGAAAAAGTTGCAACGGGAAGGAACTGTTGCTTCTGATATGGATGCCAGGACAAAAGACTGACTTGGCAAAGAAGCCAAACTGGAACTGACGCTAGGTCTATCCAAGAACAGAACGAAGCGGTAGAACGGGCTGTACAACTTCAGAATACAGGTGGGGGTGTGTGCCATTTTTCAAATGCTCCCCGCATGCAAAAAAATAAAATTCACGGCAGGTTGATGGAAGGTGGCACAGTGGGGAGAAAGGTTCTAGAGCAACCCAATCCCTCCTCTGCTGGTTTTCCGCTTACGGCATTTAGGGCAGCATTTGAAGCTTGACTTTTACTCCATAGTTTAGAGGCCTCCCTCCCCTTCAGAAAAAGGTTCTGAATGTACACTGAATGGACCACCATTCAGAAACCTGAATCCGTTTGGAAGATCCGCCGAGGCAAAGCTCTGCAAAACCTGCAAGACGGCCCATCTGTTTGAGAGTGGAGCCATTTATGTCTAAAACACGAGAAGTAAGAGCAACGAGGCAGTTGCTTTTAACTGGGCTTGGATCAATCAGCACACAGCTCGGATTCGGCAAAGGCTGAGTTGTGAGCACATGGGGAAAGCCCCGTGGTGTTCAGCGTTCCAACTGCTGTGGGGTTCCCATCCCAATTTACCTGCTTTTCTAGCAATGGAGGGGGGGGAACGGGACAGCGGGCAACTGCCAGGAAAGGAGGAAGGCATTCCCCCATCTCTGTTGATCACCCGTCCCCGTCCCAAGGCCACAGCAGAGTGGCAGGTAGCAATCTTCTCTGGCCAGATTTTAGGGGCTGCTGTCCTCGCCCTGAATGACGGGCAGGCTTTACGAGCAGCTGAAGCCGACCCCCCTCGCGCACGGAATATGAACTTCAGAAGCCTCGCCGGAAGTAACCGTTACCAGCCATGTCTGCGAAACCCAACGGCAGTAGCAACGCAACTGGATACCAGGTGGCAAACAACTCGGCTTCAGGGGGGCAGCTGAATTTTAGCACCCACTCTGGAAGCCCACAGGAAACAAGAGCACCGGAACGCGGCCCTTAATACCTTCAGGGGGAAAACGCAAGAAGAGTTAGTCCCGTGAAACATTGCAAACGAGGCGTTGACAACGTGGCTTCGATTGCAGTGCTCTCAGCGGAGACTAACTTTTGCTGGGCACCACCTGGACAGCTTAAAACGAGTTAACCCCGCCACCCCACCCTGAGCCACTGGCTCTTCTAACGGTCTGCTGTCCTTCTCTCTCCCAAAGCCCGTTAATGGTCACCGTCCTTGTGATTGTCGCTGGCCTCTTCCTTGGCTGCCTCCGTGTTAAGGTTTTTGTCTTCTGTCTTCTCCTTAGCCAGGATGGCCCCTTCCAAGCTGCCCTCCTGCGGCGCCTTCGGGGCACCCAGTGGCCTCTCCCCTTGGTTGCCCTTCACCACCTCCTGGAGGTTGTATTTTCGGAAGAGGACGTAGTCCTTGACCACGCTCAGGCAGCAGATGTTTTTAATTATTTCCACCACGATGGTGAACTCAGGGTTACTCAGGTCGACTTTGTTTTCTGGGTTGAGGTGGCCGACCACTCCTGCGAGAAAGAAAAAGGCGATTGGGGGGAGGGGGGAAATAAGATCAAAATTGATAAAATTATGAATGGCGGGGAGACGGGGGAGAGGGAGAATTGGTTCCTTCCGCCGCAGCTAAATCTTAGGAGTGCTCACTGAAGCTGAAGGACAGGGGAGTTGCGTCAGACAAAAATGCCTCACAATGCAAAAAATAATCATCATCTTGGAACTCATAGCCGCAGGCTAGCTCAACGGAACGTATCTTCTCGAATGTCCACAGGCTAGCTCAATGGAACGCGTATCCCCAAACTCACACTTGCAGGCTGGAAAGTATCTCCTGGAACCCAGGGCTGCAGGCTAGCTCAATGGAACCACAGGCTAGCACAATGGAACGTATCTCCTGGACTCCACGACTACAGGCTAGCTCAATGGAACTTATCTCCTGGAACTTATGACTACAGGCTAGCACAATGGAACATATCTTATGACCACAGGCTAGCACAATGGAACGTATCTCCTGGAACCCACGGCAGCAGGCTAGCTCAATGAAATGTATCTGCTGGAACTCAGATTGTCTCAATAGGCTTTAAAAAAGGAAAGCCAATACTTTGAGGGCTGGTCCATTGATAGCTATTCAGCACAATGCAGCCTAAGCGAAACCTCAAGGTTCAAAATCACTCTGCCTCTCAATGACAATTGCTCGTGGCAAGAGCCCTCTGTGCCTCTGCCCACAGGCCCTTCCAGGGCATCTGTTTGGCCGCTGTGGGAAACAAGGCTGCTGAACTTGATAGACCCTTGGTCTAATCCAGCAGGGCTGCTCTTCTCTTCTTATGAGGAGTGGGGGTAAAAACCATCGGATAAATGTGTAGGACAGCATGGGTGATCAGTTACAGATGGAGAGGCGGTGTAGCAGAGTGGCCAGCAAGGAAGTCCGAAACTCCACGATGGACTCACTACGTGGCTTCAGGCAGCTGCCGCCCTTTCAGCCCTAGACAGCTATCTGCAATGCAGTGCTAATAAGAACACTTATTACGGGAAGCACTTTGAACAAATGTGTACCCAGTTCTGAATGTAGATGCAGAATGCAGGTCAAAACGCCCACACCGTGGGGCAAGGAACAAGTGAGGTGACGTTTCAATAAACCCAGGGGAACTCCCCCTCCCAGTTTCCCAGAAAAATCCAAAACGTTTTTTTTTAAAGGTAAGGGAGCTTCATCGCCGAAACTGTTGCAAAATGACAGCCCATGATGCTAACATTGCGAAACCAATCGCCATTTAGTGGGTGACTTAGCAATCCCGGGAAAGCAACGCAGCAGCGTGACAGCAGTGGGGAAGAAACATGAAACGATGAGAAAGAACGACCGCATACCTGCCAATTCTTTGATGACTTCTTCCCGACTCAAGTGGCTGTTATTGCGAGCCTTGTAGACAATCTGGAAAGTGCCCTTCTGGGGAGCTTTAAACCAGGGCTCGAAGAAGGTCTCCGCGTAACGCTTCATGACCTCCAGGAAGGCTTTGCAAGTGCCGGAAACCGGTAACATGCGCAGAATGACTCTGGTTTTCTTCTTCTTGGTGGTGTGCATGTCCTTCAGGATGTGATGCACCAGCTTCTCGGGTTCTGCAAGAAGAAAGCGCACATTTTTCATTGGTATGACAGCAAATATAGAGCAGTGTGGCTAAAATAGTCCTGACCTGGATGGCTCAGGCTAGCCTGATCTCGTCAGATCTCATAAGCTAACCAGGTTTGGCTCTGGTTAGTATTTGGATGGGAGACCATGAAGGTATGCCAGGGTTGTTGTGTAGAGGAAGGCAACGGCAAACCACCTCTGAACGTCTCTTGCCTTGAAAACCCTACTGGGTTGCCATAAGGCGTCTGTGGCTTGACGGCACTTTACATGCACAAGGCTAAAATAACCAGCTAAAAAACATTTTTAGAAGAGAGAAAAACCCAGACACAGTCTGCAGGATACAATAATTAAAAATCTACAAAAGGCTGCAGGTAGCAACGCTTGTATGAGATCAAAAGAGACAACACTCCACACACTCACAAGCAAATATAAGCTATAGGAGAACACATATTTTAACTTTTACTGTTGCCCTGTGCAGCCATGCAAAGTTTCCCCTTTTCTCTTGTGTGTGTGTTAAGTGCCGTCAAGTCGCTTCTGACTCACGGCGACCATATGAATCAAAGTCCTCCAAAATGTCCTATCTTTGACAGCCTTGCTCAGATCTTGCAAACTGAGGGCTGTGCCTTCCTTTATTGAGTCAATCCATCTCTTGTTGGGTCTTCCTCTTTTCCTGCTGCCCTCAACTTTTCCTAGCATGACTGTCTTTTCCAGTGACTCTTCTCATGTCTTCTCTCTTAGCCCCTGTTCTTTCATCATCTTTTTTACAAATGAAAAGACCCGTTTGTTTTCATTCCTGTACCATGCCTAGTACATTGTAGGAACTAATTATAAGGATAGTAGCCCCCCCCCCCGGTTGTTTTTAGGTTGGGGAAGGTGGTGGCAGTATAACCTGTTTTCCCACACCTGTGACGGACATGAGGCGGCTGTGAGGGACTAGAAGAGAGCAAACTAAAGCTTAAACCAGACAGTTACGGAAATGTGGCAGGTTTCAACCTGCCCTTGATCTTTCTTCCCCAAAACAGCAAGCCACCATCTGGGTGACAGAGGTGACCCGAAGTGTGTTTTCCCAGCTCAAGCAAACCAGGCTCAGGGCGGCTAACAATAATTAAAACATAAATACATCCAATATAGATCAAGTACATCCTTAAAACCATAATCATTACAACCGGCCTACAATCTCAAACCGGCCTACAATCGCCTTCCCTTCCCCTCCCCACCCCGCAACAGAATCCTTGTGAGGTAGGTGGGGCTGAGAGAGTTCGGAGAGAACTGTGACTGGCCCAAGGTCACCCAGCAGGTTTCATGTGGAGGAGCAGGGAATCAAACCCAGTTCTCCAGATTAGAGTCTGCCGCTCTTAACCACTACACCATGCTGGCTCTTAACATGTGTAGTCTGACACCAGCTCACGCTGACAGGGCATGTTCATTAGACTATTGCTTTTGACAGCGCATGTATATACCTATGCCCAGAGTCCGGATGAAAACCACATTGTTGGCCCCGCTCTCCACGGACTGGAAGCGTCTCAGCTTCTGTTCTGTCGAAGTGCGGATCTGATCAACTTCCTTCCTCAGAGCAGCTTCAGCGTCGTCTTCCTCCTCTGCCTCCTCCTCGCTTCCTGATGCTCTGTTGTCGTCGTGGTCTGCAAACTGTCCACGCACAATTGTTTCATAATCAGAGCATGATCAAAAGCTAGAACTGTTTATTAAAACATTTGCAGACCACTCAGCAGGCCCCAAGATGGTTCACCGTATAATCAGAGAGGCAACCACTACAATAAAAACAGCAACACGATTATGCACTGCTTGGCAATTACGCATTATGATCAAAACAAGCAGCCCTAAAGTACAATGCGGGGGAAAGCTCTTCTAAACAGCACCTACAAATGTTTCTAAATCCAACTGGGAAGGCATCACAGGACCACTGGAACAGCAGACCACCCCAGAGCATTGAGGATGCTCCTGGCACTGATTTAATTAGTTACTAGTAATCAGGAGACGTACACAACTTTAAGATTGACAATGAGGAAATGGAAATTGTTGAAGACTTTCTATTCCTTGGTTCCATCATCAAGCAAAAGGGAGACTGCAGCCAAGAAATCAGAAAGACATTGAAATTGGGAAGGGCAGCCATGAAAGAGCTAGAAATGATTCTTAAGTGTAAGGATGTGTCACTGTCCACCATGATCAAATGAATTCATGCCATCGTATTCACCAATTACTATATATGGGTATAAAAGTTGGACATTGAAGAAAGTAGATTTTCTTATAAATGCGGTGTTGGAGGAAAGTGTTACAGATACCGTGGATGGCCAAAAAAAACAAATCAGTGGGTTATAGATCAAATCAAGCCTGAACTGACCCTAGAAGCTAAAATGACTCAACTGAGGCTATCGTATTTTGGCCACATTATGAGAAGACAAGAGACACTGGAAAAGACAATCATGACAGGAAAAGTAGAGGGCAGCAGGAAAAGGGGAAGACCCAACAAGAGATGGATTGACTCAATAAAGGAAGCCACAGCCCTCAATTTGCAAGACCTGAGCAAGAAGGCGGCGGAGGGGAGACATGACAGAGGTCTATAAAATTATGCATGGTTTGGAGAGAGTGGACAGGGAGACGTTTTTCTCCCCCTCCCATAATACTAGAACACAGGGTCATCTGCTAAAGCTGGAGGGTGACAGATTCAAAACAGATAAAAGGGAAAAAAATTCACACAACGCATAGTTAAATTATGGAACTCCCTGCCCCAGGATGTGGTGATGGCTGCCAGCTTGGAGGGCTTTAAGAGGGGAGTGGACGTATTCATGGAGGAGAGGGGTATTCATGGCTGTTAGTTAGAATGGAGACTAGTCGTGCTGCATAGCTATTCTCTCTAGTATCAGAGGAGCATGCCTATTATCTTGGGTGCTGTGGAACACAGGCAGGACAATGCTGCTGCACTCGTCATGTTAGTGGGCTCCCTAGAGGCCCCTGGCTGGCCCCTGTGTGAACAGCCTGCTGGACTTGATGGGCCTGGCTCTGATCCAGCAGGGCCTTTCTTATGTTCTTACGAGCAAGGCTGTCAAAGATAAGGACATTTTGGAGGACTTTCATTCATAGGGTCGCCCTGAGTCGGAAGCGACTTAACGGCACTTACACACACACACACACACAATCAGTTACTAGCTAAGATAGCTAAACGGAACCTCCATGCTCAGGAGCAGTGTACATCATTTAAGAATATTCGGGGCTATTTTACAACTTCGTGTCATTATAATTGATACTCTTACAATTGATACTCTTTTGTGTTTTCTTTTTAATTTTTTGTTATTATTGTGTTTGTTTATTTTGTTTTATATTATAAGAATAAAAAAATTACAATTAAAAAAAAAGAATATTCGGGGCTTTCCACTGGCATCTGGTTGGCCGCTGCTGGGAGGCCAGGCCAGGCCAGGCCAGGCCCGGCCCTCCCACCCACGCACCTGCTCGGGCCCGTAGAGCTGCTCCCCGTACTCGCCCAGCAGGCAGTAGGCTTCGGCCACGCACTTGCGCTCCTTCATGTTGCAGGTGATGAGGATGCCGCGCATGCCGGCCTCCAGCTGGCGCGCCGCCCCGGCCCGGGCCCGCTTGGCCGCCTGCACGTACTGCGCTTTGGGCCGCCGCTTGCGAGACGCCGCCGGGGCCTGCAGGGTAGCCATGGCAGCCGCCGCCAGACGGGGCCTCGCGACGCGCGCCGCCTCCCCGCCCTGGCCGCGGGCCGTGATGGCGTCACCCGGGCGCGCCGCGAGGAGGCGGCCAGGGCGACAAAGGAAACGGCTAGAGCGGACGTTTCCTGCGTCGACCCGACGGTCCTCGCTCGGAAAGCGCAGGGCGGCTTTCACCATAGAAATGCCAATGCATAGAGCGACCCGTAGAAAATCACAGCCATCTGTAGATTAAAAAAAAAAAATTAAACCGGAAGTTTAAAGGGAGAGTTTGGCGGTTTTGTCTCCATGACAACACTAACAGCCGCTCTCTCTCTCTCTCTCTCTCTCCCCCCCCCCACGACCGGCTGATTCTCAAGGGTTCCCGCGAGGTCCTAAACCCGGGCTGTTCTCCGCCCAGGAAACAAACAAACAAAAGAAAATTCGCAGTGGGTGGCCGTGTTAGTCTGTCTGCAGTCGTAGAAAAGGGCCAGAGTCCAGCAGCACCTTAAAGACGAACAAGAATATTTTCTGGCAGGGTAGGAGCTTTCGGGAGCCACAGCTCACTTCTTCAGATACAGCTAGAAGGTGAATCCATCGGCCTTTAAGTAGAGGAGAGTGAATTCAGACTAGCATTAGTATGTCAATGTTAACAGTATGTGAATGGGAATA
The DNA here is from genome assembly GCF_029931775.1 of Euleptes europaea. Lineage (NCBI taxonomy): Eukaryota > Metazoa > Chordata > Lepidosauria > Squamata > Sphaerodactylidae > Euleptes > Euleptes europaea. Next base: position 10,253,130 of record NC_079332.1, read on the forward strand.
GCAGGCGTGATGAGATTAGGTGTGGTCTGCAGAAGAGTCTGTGATGTCCAGGGGAGAGATGGGGGTGGAGAAACCAGCATTGGTCATGGGCCATGAATGCAAGGTCTTTATTCAGCCCAGGTAAATGCATTGACTTTCGTTTGAATATCATCTGTAATTCAGCAGTTTCTCTTTCCAATCTCCAATTTCCAAAGGAATTTCAAAGGGAGATTGGAAAGAGAAACTGCTGCATTACAGTTGATATTCAAACTAAAGTCAATGCATTTACCTGGGCTGAATAAAGACCTTGCATTCATGGCCCATTACCAAACTGCTGAATTATGAAAGCTCATACCCTACCAGAAAATATTTTTGTTTGTCTTTAAGGTGCTACTGGACTCTGGCCCTTTTTGACTACTGCAAACAGACTAACACGGCTACCCACTGTGAATTTGCTGAATTACAGTTGATATTCAAACTAAAGTCAATGCATTAACCTGGGCTGAATAAAGACCTTGCATTCATGGCTCATGACCAATGCTGATTTCTCCACCCCCATCTCTCCCCTGGACATCACAGACTCTTCTGCAGACCACACCTAATCCCATCAAGCCTGCTATTCACATTGACATACTGTTAACATTGACATACTAATGCTTGTCTGAATTCACTCTCCTCTTCTTAAAGACAGATGGATTCACCTTCTAGCTGTATCTGAAGAAGTGAGCTGTGGCTCACGAAAGCTCCTACCCTGCCAGAAAATATTTTTGTTAGTCTTTAAGGTGCTACTGGACTCTGGCCCTTTTCTACTAAAACAAAAGAAAGGGGCTGAGGGTCAGGGATTCCTCCGGGCCCTAAAGCGCGCCATTTTCTACCTCTGTTCCCCAAAGCAGCTTAAAAATTGAAATATAAATAAATATGTGCCCAACGAGCCAACGCGTTCGAGTAAGCATCTGCCTCGAGAAACACAATCAGCCATATGCCAGTTTTGAGCACTTCTGTAAATGCTGAGCAATCTGACACCATGCTGGGCGAGTCTCTAGAATGCAATCTCCTTGCAGGCAGGGACCTGTTCCTTTCCCCCCCACCCCCCAGCCAATGCATGTACGCTTATGGCACTGAAGTCTCCTTTTACCGCCTTGCTTTGTCATCCAGTTGGCTTGCTGAGACAAGTTTGTCCTTTTGTTGAGACAGAGTCATGCAATAGTATATTGGGATTATCTAGTTTCAGAGAGCAGCCGTGTTGGTCTGCAGCGGAAAAGCTCAATCCAAAACCAGTAGCAACAAATCTTGTTGGTTAGAGACCAAGAAGACATTCGGGGTCTATAAGCTTTCGAGAGTCAGTCCCTTTGTCAGATATTGATGAAGGAAGCTTTGCCTCTCAATACCTAGTACCTCCAAAATCTTATGGGGGGAAAATATGCCCTCAAGTCACATCTGACTTATGACGACCCCTGTTGGGGTTTTCAAGGCAAGAGACGTTTGGAGGTGGTTTTGCCATTGCCAGCCTCCACGTCATGACCCTGGTGTTCCTTGGAGGTCTCCCATCCAAACACTTGACCCTGCTTAGCTTCTGAGACCTGAAGAGCTCAGGCTAGCCAGTTCAGGACTATATTAATATTATTATTCATATTATTAATAATATCTATTATGACATACCCCCATATGCTTCATAATTATTATATATGATTAAGAACACATGAAGCTGCCTTCTACTGAACCAGACCCTTGGCCCATCAAAGTCAGTATTGTCTACTCAGACCGGCAGCGGCTCTCCAGGGTCTCAGGCAGAGGTCTTTCACATCACCTACTCGCTTAGTCCCTTGAACTGGAGATGCCAGGGATTGAACCTGGGCCCTTCTGCATGCCAAGCAGATGCTCTACCACTGAGCCATGGCTCCTCTCCATAGCTCTCCAGGGTCTCAGGCAGAGGTCTTTCACATCACCTGCTTGCCTGGTCCCTTTAACTGGAGATGCCTGGGATTGAGCCTGGGACCTTGAACACAGGAAGCTGCCTTCTACTGAATCCGACCCTTGGTCCATCAAAGTCGGTACTGCCTGCTCAGGTCGGCAGCGGCTCTCCAGGGTCTTAGGCAGAGGTCTTTCCCATCACCTACTTGCCTAGTCCCTTTAAGTGGAGATGCCGGGGATTGAACCTGGGACCTTCTGCATGCCAAGCAGATGCTCTACCACCGAGCCACCCCTTGACCCAGCCAGATATGGAATCCCAAATCCAAATGCAAGATCAATTACAACTCTAGAGCCAGAGGGTTTTTTTTTTTGTTGTTCTTCTCAGTTTTGTGCTCTCTCTCCAGCAGCACCTGCCCCAAGAGAGATGACAGCTTCGGCAAATCCTCAGGAGCCTCTCTTCCTCCCCAACCAGACCAGCCAGGCAGAGTGGGTGTGACTTGGCCTGGATCTCTGTGCCGGCCTCGCTCAGCGATCAGGGCCCCCCTGCGACAGTCGGAGGCAGAGCTTGGGGAAAGCACGGGAGACTCCTGCAAAGCTGGGAAGGGCTCGGCGACCCTTTCGCGTGAGTCTTTCCTTTGAGCATGTGTTTGGTTCTTGCTGTGTTCGTGACACCGGGCATCAGAATGAGGAGGCAGCGTAGTTTTAAATAGGAGCACGGTTTAATAAGCCCGGTTCTTTCTCTGTTGGAGCAGCAGTGGCAACTTCCTTTTTCTCTGCTCTTGCTCCCAGAAAGTCCTGGCGAGTCTAAATACTGGTCCGGATAAATGGAATAGAGGTGTCACAAATATCATAGTTATTTCTTTCTTGTTGTCTGACTGTTTTTCCGGGCTCAGAACGGGAAAATAACTTGATTTTAAGTGTCCCAGAAGAAAGCACCATAAATCACAATCCAAGGACACCCCCCCCCCCCAATAAAATATCATAGATAACTTCATTGTAAAATGCCGCCATTCTGTATCTCAATATGTTGAGATTCCCTGTGGGTGGCATGTTGGTATTCCTTTTACAGGCTGGCACAAAAACAGAAACGTAAACTGTTCCTTTTTCTTATTTTGAAGGGGGGATTCAAACCCTTGGATGTTGCTTTGACTGAGCAAGGATAATCAGGACGGTCTGTTTAAGGCTTTATAAGTCAAAACCAGAATCTTGATTTGGACTTGAAAACTAACCGGCCACCCACAGAGAAATCTTCAAATTGAATGAGCCAAAGGCAGACATCAGGACTCTGTACTGGGTGAATTGACCTCGAGGGCAGTCCCACGGGGAGTTTATTACAGTAATCTAACCATCCCAGATTTTGTACCAGGAAGGCCAGGGCCGCATTAAAAGCAACTTCTTTGCTAGAAAGATGTCATGGGCAACTTTTGTGTCCACAAGCCTGGCATGGCAAGCCAGCCTCCGCACCTCTGGGTCTGAGCAAGCAGCAATCTGGAACACTTGTGTATAAGCAGATGCACTACTCAAGAGGAGTCCAGTTTCCTACATGTCATAGCAGAATTACAAAGAGGAGCAGCAGAATCAGGATAATTTACATGCACTGAGCTTCAATTAAGGTAGATTATTCCAGCTCTATAATGCGTGCTTGGAGGGAGCCAGCATGGTATAGTGGTTAAGAGCAGTGGTTTGGAGCGGTGGACTCTGATCTGGAGAACCGGGTTTGTTTCCCCACTCCTCCACACGAAGCCAGCTGGGTGACCTTGGGCTAGTCACAGCTCTACCAGCCCCACCTACCTCACAGGGTGTCTGTTGTGGGGAGGGGAAGGTGATTGGAAGCCGGTTTGAGTCTCCCTTAAGTGGTAGAGAAAGTCGGCGTATAAAAACCAACTCTTCTTTTTCAGTCTTGCAAAATGTTGAATTGGCCTATGTAACTGATTAAAAAGCTTGGAGCCTTTTGCAAAGGGCGGCATTCGTTGTACAGCCCCGTGACATATTACCTGGTTTACCCCCTCACGGTTACTGGACTGTGCTGCACCAAGGTAACAGCCAAGAGAACTTTGACTGGATTATTTATAAATGACGGTTCATTCCTGTGACTGTCCCCAGTCTTCTGAGAGCCAGCGTAGTGTAGTGGTTCAGAGTGGCGGACTCTAATCTGGAGAACCGGCTTTGATTCCCCACCCCTCCACATGAAGCCTGCTGGGTGACCCTGGGCCAGTCACAGTTCTCTCCGAACTCTCTCAGCCCCACCGACCTCACAAGGTGTCTGTTGTGGGGAGAGGAAGGGAAGGCTTTGAGATGCCTTAAAGGTAGAGAAAATCGGGGTATAAAAACCCAACTCCTCTTCTTCTGTGTACCTGTTAGCACACACACACACAGAGTTCCCAGGCAAGGAATATTTGCTGCTTCCTAACCAAGGGGGGGTAGGTAGGCTACTGGGGGGCTGAGCATTTTTTAATCAATGAAATGATGTAAGGCAGGAAAAGCCTGATCCGTATTGTCCTCCTCGGGATTTGTCTTCGCAGATAAATTACAGGTTCGTGGAAATCTGATCGCATTCCCCAACATCGCACGTAGCCCGGCAGTTACTTCAGCGGTTGTATTTCACCACAGGTACCTCTAGATTATGAGTTGTCAAGCTGGGGCTGACGTGCAATCCGAGACTGGACAAAAAAAGCAGGCGACACCTTTCGTTCAGCCCCAACGCCGCCACGCAAAAAATAGCATGCAAACTTTAGAGCAGAATTCTTCGACAAGGACCAGTAGATGTTATGCACTCCGACCCTGAGCCTGAACTCCCCTGTCTGCATCTAGTATTGAATGCCAAACAGGTCTGAATAGAGAAAGCAGTGCTGGGTGAAGCTGGTATTGGGTTGCACCGTGGGCCTTCTACAAGAAAGAAAGGAGAAAAGAAGCCTGAAAGTCTAAAAACCGCACGTTGATCTCTCTAAAACCAGATGGAACATCCGGGTCCCCTAAAAGGCTGAGAGCAGAGGGGGAAACGTGGTAGTCCTCATATTAATAACGCTAGAGATTAATTTTAGGGAATGCCCTGGAGCCAACGTGGTGTAGTGGTTAAGAGGGGTGGACTCTGATCTGGAGAACTGGGTTCGATTCCCCGCTCCTCCACATGAGCGGCGGAGGCTCATCTGGTGAACCGGGTTGGTTTCCCCACTCCTACACATGAAGCCAGCTGGGTGACCTTGGGCTAGTCACAGCTCTCTTAGAGCTCTCTCAGCCCCACCTACCTCACAGGGCGTCTGTTGTGGGGAGGGGAAGGGAAGGTGATTGTAAGCCAGTTTGATTCTTAAGTGGTAGAGAAAGTCGGCATATAAAAACCAACTCCTACTCCTCCTCTTCTTCGTGAAGAGTCAGTGGAAGCCACACTGGATAATGTGACCTAGTTTCTTAATTCACCAGTTAAAATGAACAGCGCAGTCGGCATTCGGCAGTTTTGCTGTCGACGCTCAGTTGAGTGGGACTCGGCACAGTTATCTGGATGTGGTGGGGGCTCAGAGGGCCTCGTGAGCAAAACAGTGCCTTTCTCGTACATGACTCAGCCAAAGCATTTATCTTTTGGCATAAAGTCTTAAACATCAAGCCGTCTTTCATTCCTTGCAGCAGGAGTGAAAATATGCTTCAGAGAGGAGTTTAAGCGGGTTACTATTGTTTTTGGGGGGATTGCTTATTCCGGCACTGTGGCAGCTGGCAGCCCCCCTGTAGTTGTTGGACCTTTTCTGGTCTGAGCTCCTTTTGCAGTAGGGTAGGTATCCCCACGGAGCAAGCTAGTCCACAGGGACCCTTCCGCATTGGTATTTAATGGAAGTACCTTGGGGGTCCTAACGATGTAAGAAATGGCATTGCTGGATAAAGCAGCTTTAATACTTTGGATTTTGGCTTTGGTAATGAGTCATGTCTCTCAAACCCTGCTCCCCACCCCTCAACAGAACCGGAATGGCTAGGCGTTGTTATCATCAGGGACAGCCGGAGGGTGCCTGATCAGCCCTCTTTGAGCCCAAGGTGTTATCTCTCTTGCGGGGAGGGGGAAACCAAAAATGTTGCTTTGAAGGAACTTCACAAGCCTTTTGCAACTCTTCAAGCGACAGCTTGGTTTACAAAAAAAGTCCGTTTAAAAATACCTTTGCGCTTAATTTCTATAGCGCGTTCTAAATGGCAGACCTTTAAAGCCTCCAACAGAAGTTGAGCTAGAGGGACTTTTCTGTGGCTAGGGTGAGATTTGAACTCCGGTTCCGGACTGAAACTGTCCATAGGACCACCCTGACTCTGCGGCTGCTTCTTGGATATCCTGAAATGCTAGATGGCTGAAATAAAAGGCACAGCCGGGAGCATGAAGCCAGGCCTAGGCATGCAGCAGAACAAGTTGTAAAAACCTGAGATGGGAGGACCTTTTAAATTAAAGGACACTGAAATTCTTAGCATCTGGAGGAAGCCTATAGCTTCTTTACTAACCACGAGGCTGTTTCCATTATTCGTTTCAGATAGGAGATCTGTGAAAAACATCTGGAACCGAGGGCACTGCGGGAGCGCCCCACTATGGCCAGCGTCGTCATCATGCCAATATTATGGAAGACCCAGACCATTAAGGGTCTGTGGACTCTTGGCCAAGCTCCCACCAGACTCTTCAGCAAATGTCACCTGGCGCCGGCGGCTCAGAATTTTTCAGACTACGAATCCATACGAGAACAATACAAGCCGGAAGTGCCAGAGTACTTCAACTTCGCGAAAGATGTGCTTGACAAGTGGGCTGAGATGGAAAAGGTATCGTTTTGGCAGCTGGCTTTCGGGTGTTTAAAAGACAGGTGCACGGATTCTGCGCACGCGGTGGGCAGGCATTTGGATTTCACCAAGTCAGCGCATTGGCTGTAAGGAAAAGGAGGGGCGGAACATTTTAAAACACGGGCAGCGCTTTTAGACTTGGCCAGAAGCAGCGCTGAGCATCTGTGCCTTTGCAGAGCGTGGGTGGTCTGAACATTCCCACAAGCAATGCTCGGGATTTGGTTCATGTGCAATGTCAGACCGTAAGAAGAGCCTTGGTGGCTCAAAACGTTGTCGTGGCCACACGTGGTAAAGACCAAAGGCCCATCTCGTTGTTGTTATTCGTTTTCTTTGATTTCAACGGGAAAGCTGGACTGTCAGTTTCCTACCTCTTCCGCCTCTCTCTCTCTCCCCGTCTCCCTCTGGCCGTCACCGGAACTCGAACTGCTGCAGGAGCTGTTTGTCTTCACTGGCTGGAAAGCGTCGATATCAGTTTCATAAGTGCTGCTTCCCCCCCAGTCCTGCACTGATCTATCTAACCAGATTGCCAGTCGCTGGGGGAAATGCCGTTTGTTCATTTCAGTTTCCATCCGTGTTTTTGTTAACAGTGCATAATGCAATCAGTGAGTCTTCTTCAGTTCCCCCACCATTGTTGCGGTCAGGCAATGAACGCATATCCCTCCCATTTCGTCCAGAATGCCCCTGGATTGATACAGCAAGTCAGTTTGTCGTAACAGCTACAGGTACCTTCAAGATCCCAATCTTGAGGGTTTACATTGCGCTAAATTGTCCCTCCAGGAGGGAAGAGGACCTTCCAATCCAGCTCTTTGGTGGGTCGGGGACCGAGGAGAGGAAGTGAAATGGAGTTTCGAGGAGTTGGCGTCGGTATCCAAGAAAGCGGCCAACCTGCTTTCTGAGCAGTGCGGCCTCAAGAAGGGGGACCGAGTTATAGTGATCTTATCGCGGATTCCCGAATGGTGGCTCCTGAACGTGGCTTGTATGCGAACAGGTTAGCGATAACAATGTTGGTTTATTGAGCCAAGTGTCACTTGGAAAGGAAGGTTACGTGGCCCCATGAAAACACCGTAGAATGAATCAGACCACGGTCTATCAAGGTCACTATTGCCTGCACAGATTGGCAGTGGCTCTCCAGGGTCTCCGGCAGAGGCCTTCTTCATCAACTTTTAAGTGGAGGTGCCACGGATTGAACCTGGGACCTTCTGCATGCAAAGCTGATGCTCTACCACTGAGCCAGGGCTGCTCCTCTCACATATTCCATGTCCAAGGTAGGGGGAGGCAGGATGATTACTCTGAATGTGAATATGGGAGAAAGGTATTGTGTTTAGGACTGCCCTGTAAATTCTGTAGCTGTTCCCTCCAGAAGCAGGGAACACATTATCTTCCCAATTCAATCTCTCTCCATTAGGAACTGTTCTTATTCCCGGGACAACACAGCTGACCGCAAAAGACATCCTGCACAGACTGCAGGCCTCCCGGGCCAAGTGTATCATCACCGATCAAGTTTTGGCCCCTGCCGTAGACAGCGTGGCTTCCCAATGCCAGTCCCTTGCTTTCAAGCTCATCGTGTCAAGAGACCACAGGGACGGCTGGCTCAGTTTCCACGACTTGTTGAAGTACGTACCAGCTTTTCACTCCAGCTACATGGGCAGTTTCTGCCGGGAGACCGCGCCGAACAGAGGGCCAAGTCGCTTGCTGTTGGGTCAGTTCAGAGTTTGCTGACTGCACCCAGGCAACCCCCTTCCTGCTGACACCCAACCGAAAAGGTGGTTCCTTAACAACGTGACCTAGTGGTGTAGTGGTTAAAAGCGGTGGTTTGGAGCAGTGGAGTCTAATCTGGAGCACCGGGTTTGATTCCACACTCTTCCACATGAGCGGCGGATACTAATCTGGTGAACTGGATTTGTTTCCCCACTCCTACACATGAAGTCAGCTGGGTGACCTTGGACCAGTCACAGCTCTCTTAGAGCTCTCTCAGCCCCACCTACCTCACAGGGTGTCTGTAGTGGGGAGGGGAAGGGAAGGTGATTGTAAGCCGGTTTGAGTCTCCCTTAAGAGGTAGAGCAAGTTGGCATATAAAAACCACCTCTTCTTCTATGTTCGGGACAGCCGTGGTTTGATTCAGAAGTTTACATTTCTTTCACAGTTTGCGAACCCTCGGGAATATTCGTGTTCCTTTCCCCCAACACATTAACCAAAATTGATAGAATAAATGCTGTTAAAATGGATGACTCTTTTTCATCTGTTGCTTGTAAATGGCATACAGTGTAAAACAAACAAACAAAAACAGGATATTCACCAAGGAAGATAGGCAGGATGGGAAAGGACCATGCAACAAAAGGATGGGGGTACACATATTTGTGCACCCAGGTGTTCCCGTCAACTTTACAGCGGTCCCTGGGTACAGGCCAGGCTGGAAGAGGTTTCAGGCTGAGCAGATTGTGACAATTAAAAGGGTGGACAAAATCACATTTTCAACCCACCCTTTCTCCAAGGAATCCAAGGTGGCGTACATGGATCTCTCTTCCTCCATTTTAGCCTCACAACAACCCTGCAGGTTAGGTTACACTGAGAGCGACTGGGCTGAAGGTCACCCAGGGAAAGTCAAGACGAAGCGGAGATTCAAGCCCAGGTCTCCCAGTTCAACATTTCAACCGCTATGCCACGCTGGCTCTGCAGGCACGCTAGGAAATAGCCAAAAGGGTGGGACGGGCCTCGTGAAATTATCATAACCATTATCGCTGTTTCATAAACGCACGTGCTTTTATCTTCTGCGTCTCTACGTCCTGCAGCCTCGCGCCAGCCGACCACAACTGCGTGGCCACCAAGAGCCGTGAGCCGATGGCCATCTATTTCACCAGCGGCACCACCGGCGCTCCCAAGATGGCTGAGCATTCCCACAGCAGCCACGGAATTGGACTCGCTCTCAACGGAAGGTGCGTGAGGCTGGGGGCTGCGGGTGTGCGAGGGCTTCCGGCATCCTGACGCACAAACATTTCGGCAGCTGTCCCAACTGGACTTCCTAAGACCAGTACTGACACTCAGCATTTACGGAGCAGGTTTTAAAATTCGGATTGGTTCATGTACAGTACTGCAGTAATTCTTACAATAGCCCTATAAGGTAGACAATTATTAGCTGCATATTATAGATTGGGGAGGCGCTCAGGAGGGGTGGAGCACACGCTGTGTGGGGCCAGGTTCAATCCCCAGCCTCTCCTTTTTTTAAAAAAATAAGTTTTTATTATGTTTTTATGGGGTACAAAAGGGAAAAAAGGGAGGGAGGGAAGTTTTGCATCCGTTTGCAATAGACAATATTATCTCAATCATAATATACATGCATGAAATAAAAATTATGCTTGCTACAACTGATTCAGTACATTGGTTTCTATCCTGTTACTTAATTAAGAAGTAATCAAATATATTCTTAAACATATTAGACAGCCACTAGCATGGGGGGGGGGGAGAATAAAAGTAAAATAGCGTTATAGATATACCATGGTTTGAATTTCTCCAAAGGTTAATCATTATTATGGTAGTGTTATAGATATACCATAGTTTCGATTTCTCTAAAAGTTGATCATTATTAAGGTAAACCAGATGCATTGTACATGAAGAAAACATCTACTCACATAAAAAAGGAACTGAGCTAAATCTAAGTAGTTAAGGACATATGAATGGTAACCATTTCTCATTAAATTGCTCAACATTTTGTGTGTCGTCTGAATTCATCAAGTAAGTCATTTTAGCCATGTTTGCCTATTTTAACATCTTTTCTTTCCGTTCGTCAACTTCTGGTAAAGTCGTTTGTTTCCATCTCCTTGCAAGGACAACTCTCGCTGTCGTTGCGGCATATTTAAGCAAGTCTTTATATTTTATTGTCGAAGGCTTTCACGGTCAGAGTTCATTGGTTCTTGTAGGTTATCTGGGCTGTGTAACCGTGGTCTTGGAATTTTCTTTCCTGACATTTCGCCAGCAACTGTGGCAGGCATCTTCAGAGTAGTAACACTGAAGGACAGTGTCTCTCAGTGTCAAGGGTGTAGAAAGAGTAATATATTTATATTTTGCTGGTAAACCTGGTGGCACTATGCTCAATTAAAAAAAAAAAGTTTTGGATCCAAACTGAGTTTCAAATTGAGCATGGCCTGTTATCTCACCACAGATCTTTTCCCAATGTGTTTGTAATTTCGGGCAAGTCCACCAAACATGAAAGAACCATCTGTTTCTCGACATTTCCAACATGCCCCCTCTTTGCCCAAAACATTGCAAAGACATTGCAAGTTTGAGGACCACAGTCAGCCACACCAGTGCTGCCCAGCGGACCAATCAGGTGGAAAGCAGTGGCGTCCCTAAATTAAACAGGACGCCAAGGGGAGGGTCTGTGGCTCAGTGGAAGAGCCTCTGCTTGGCATGCAGAAGGTCCCAGGTTCAATCCCTGGCATCTCTAGCTAAAAGCATCCCGTGGTAGGTGAGATGAAAGCCCTCTGCCTGAAACCCCGGGAGAGCCACTGCCCATCTGAGTAGACAAGACGGACCTTAGTGGACCGGTGGTCTAATTCAGTATAAGGCAGCTTCATTGTGTGTCTTCATTTGTTACAGGGGTGTCAGACATAAGGCCCGCAGGCTGGATCAGGCCCCTTGGGAGCTCTTATCCGGCCCACAAGCCAGCCAAGGCAGCTAACACACACATCCACTCTTAATCTGGGCCTGCAAGGCATGGCCCATCCCAACCGAGTGGCATTTGTGTCATATCCGGCCCTCGTAACAATTGAGTTTGACACCCCTGCTCTAGAGACTCTAGGCTCACCCCCACGTTCTGTGTCCAAATCCTGCCCTGAATCTCGAAGCTGTTTCTCATTGGTGGTAGCCAAGTCAATAGTGTGTTCAATATTTTGCAAGTCAGGGGTTTGAGATTTGGAGCCTTGCTCTACGTGACAGTTCCCATTGTCTTTGCACCAGTTCACAGCAACACATTTCCTCTCCGTTTCGTAGGTACTGGCTTGACCTGACCCCCAAGGACATGATTTGGAACACTTCTGACACAGGCTGGGCCAAATCCGCGTGGAGCAGCGTTTTTGCGCCATGGAGCCAGGGGGCAGGCGTCTTCGTCCACGGCATGCCGCGTTTTGAGCCGAAGCCTGTCCTTGAAGTATGTGACAAGCCGATTAGCATTCCCCTAAGAACAGGGCTTTCCCTGAATGCCACAGTCAGTGAGAGTCAGACTGGGCTAGTGGTCAGACTAGGGTCCGAGTGCGAATCAGCACTGAGCCACAAAGCTCATTGGGTAAAGACTAGGCCTGTCAGAAGAGTTGGCTTTTATACTCTGTTTTTTCTATACCTTTAAGAAGTCTCAAAGCAGCTGACAATCGCCTTCCCATAACAGACACCTTGTGAGGTAGGTGGGTCTGAGTTCAGAGAGAACTGTGACGAACCCAAGGTCACCCTGCTGGCTTCATGAGGAGGAGCAGGGAATCAAACCCAGTTCTCCAGATTAGTCTGCCTCTCTTAATCACTACACCGTGCTGGTTCTCCCATTCAGCCTAATCCACCTCGCAGGGCTGTTGTAACAATAAAACAGGACAGAACTTTGCATGCCTCCCTGAGCTCCTCGCAAGAAGGACAGAATTCAAATGTGCTCCTCTGATACTATGGGGGTGAATCCTTACGCTCAAACTGGCATGTTAAGAATGTTGGTTGAACTGATCTCTAGTACTACTGGCTTGCCGATCTCGAGAACCTAAGCAGGGTCAGCCCTGGCCGGTTCTTGGATGGGAGACTGCCAAGTTCTGGTCACCACACCTAAAAAATGATATTACAGAGCTTGAGAAGGTGCAGAAAAGAGCAACCAAAATGATTAGGGGATTAGAGCAACTGTCCTATGGGGAGCGGTTAGGACACTTAGGGCTGTTTAGTTTGGAAAGGCGGCGGCTAAGGGGAGACATGATAGAGGTCTATAAAATTATGCATGGTTTGGAGAGAGTGGACAGGGAGCTTTTCTCCCTCTCCCATAATACTAGAATACGGGGTCATTTGCTAAAGCTGGAAGGTGAGAGATTCAAAACAGATAAAAGGAAGTATTTTTTCACACAACGCATAGTTAAATTGTGGAACTCCCTGCCCCAGGATGTGGTGATGGCTGCCAGCTTGGAGGGCTTTAAGAGGGGTGTGGACATGTTCATGGAGGAGAGGGGTATTCATGGCTACTGGTTGGAATGGATGCTGGTCATGCTTCATACCTGTTCTCTCTAGTATCAGAGGAGCATGCCTATTATTTTGGGTGCGGTGGAACACAGGCAGGATGGTGCTGCTGCAGTCGTCTTGTTTGTGGCTTCCTGGGGGCACCTGGTTGGCCACTGTGTGAACAGACTCCTGGACTTGATGGGCCTTGGTCTGATCCAGCAGGACCTCTCTTATGTTCTTAAGGCAGACCAGGCTCACTACACTGAGGCAGGCAAGGGCAAACGACCTCTGGTTGCCTTGAAAACCTTACGGGATCGCCATAAGTCAACTGCGACTTGACGGAGTCTTCCACCACAACCTCTGGCTTGAACTGAAGGCGTTAGGCTCTCTTCTTTCTCTTCCTCTCACTTCGGGAATGTGATGGTCTGTGTGTAAGTCTGATTTTGTCTCGTTAAACTTTCCGCTTTTTATAATCATCTAGACCTTGTCCAGGTTTCCCATAACGACTTTCTGTTCCGCACCTACTGCTTATCGGATGCTGATACGCCACAACTTAAGCAGGTAAAGGAATCCCTTAACCTTTTGCACTTTCAGTGCGGTTTGGTATTTCAATTTTAGTGGTGTGAAAATGAGATCTCAGCGGCACACGGTGCAGCTTTAAAGAAAGGCAACTCCCATCGAGCCAAAACTCTGAATTGAGCATGCCGCCTTACCGCCTTTTTATAAACATTTGAATCCCAGCCCAAGCACAGCTTTAGCATCATACCTAGCCAATATTTCAAATTCCAATCACAGATGGGCCTTTTCAAGGGCAAGATTTGATGCCTTTCCCTCCGCGGTTCTCTCTGGTAGATTTAGTCGAACCCCCATGTCTAGGAGAGTTTGCCCCTGTTCGGAAGACATGGTAGAGTCAATCTGTCACGTTTTATTTCATTGTCCTCTGCATGAAGCGGAAAGAAAATGGCTAATTGAACCCCTATTAAGGCGTCTTAATCCCCCCGGAACTTTCTCGCATCAAGCAGAAATTATATCTCTGAGAAATCTCTTGGAAGATAAGCATATATGGATATCACGTTTGGTGGCCAAATTTCTGTATATCGCAATTGCCAAACGAAAGTCATTTATAAACAGGTTAGGTTTTATGTAGATAGAATACCATTTAGTTTTAATTCCATTTCAGTGCTTAGCATCATATTTGGATTTTATTTGGTTAATCATGCTTAAGATAGTATATAATATATTGTACACTATCTGTGCTGGTTCATTTTGATCTCCGTTTTGGAATTTAATACCTTTTATTCTGCACATGTGACGGATATTTTACTGGTCATGGAGTTTTAATAAAACTGAACTGAAAACTCTGAATTAACTGCAACACACACACATATATATAACCAGCTGTCTGGTAAAGCCCTGAGTAATGCCTGAGATCTCACCTGCAGATATGTGTGAAATTTGGAATGGGTGCCGCCTAGCAGTTAAGAGAACGAGCTGTGATCCAGTGTCTCAAGCACAGCCTCTCGAGGATGTCCTTGGGCCACCCACTCTCAGGCCCTCCCAGCTGCAAGATGGGGACACAAATACAGGCCTGCCTCGCAGCGGTGTTGTAAGGGTCGCACAAAAAGCATGTACAAGCAGGGGATATTTCAGTTCGGGAAAGCGGCACGGGGAGAAGCTTAAACCATCCCTCTTCTTGTGCCGTGATCCCGATCCAAGCAGGGCCCTACTCACCTGAGAACCGAGTTTGAAAAAAAACCTCACCGGGCGCTACCACGTCCAGCACATGCTGGTTTGGTGCAGTGCATGTTTCTTTTAAGTTCTTGAACGAGTAACAATAATAGTAATGTAGAAGGGAAGACTGTAGCCACAAATTTTCTGGACCGCTGCAGCTGCACTCCTGACATCTCAAAACATAGACGTCTTACCCTGCTTCTCAAAATGGTAGGCCCCCCTCCTAAAGAAATCAAAACAAAACCGTTGGTCCTTTTCCGAACTGGCTTGTTAACCCTCGTCTCCTTTCCTTTCCATTTTCATCTGAAGCTACACCTTCCACAGCTTGAAGCACTGCGTGAGTGCCGGAGAGCCCATGAACCCTGAAGTCATGGAGGACTGGAAAAGAGAAACAGGCCTGGATATCTACGAAGGCTACGGGCAGACAGAAACGGTAGGCGGGGCGTGTTAGAAGTTGAAGGCACAGGTGGCGTCTCTGGGAAGGTTCATACAACTGTCGCTCGTCTTCGTGGGCTCTTATTTAAACAGCAATGGCTCAATGCTGATAGGAAGCTGTTTTCCACCTCCCTCTGAGCAGACCCCTTGGCAGAAAGGGAAGTGAGGAAGAGTTCACCCACCAGCATGGTGTAGTGGCTAAGAGCAGTGGTTTGGAGTGGTAGAGTCTGATCTGGAGAACCAGGTTTGATTCCCCCACTCCTCCACATGAGCGGCGGAGGCTAATCTGGTGAACTGGGCTGGTTTCTCCACTCCTCAACACGAAGCCAGCTGGGTGACCTTGGGCCAGTCACATTCTCTCAGCCCCACCCACCTCACAGGGTGTCTGTTGTGGGGAGGGGAAGGGAAGGTTGATTCTGCCTTAAATGGTAGAGAAAGTCGGCATACAAAAAACCAACTCTTCTTCTTCACCCAGTCCTCCTTCCTTGTAGCATTTTGTTCAGAAGGTGACCCCCCAATCAGCTTCTTGGAGACATTAGAGGCCTGCTGGGAGGAGGGAGATCACGACAAAGGCCCCCAAGCACCTGTTTGCAGTTCTGTAGATCTCTGCCTGATACGGTGCTCACATTTACCTCCCTCTTTATCATTATGAAACAGGTGCTGATCTGCGGAACTTTCAAGGGCATGAAAATTAAGCCCGGCTCTATGGGGAAGCATTCTCCTGCCTATGACACTAAGGTACCGTACCTCTGTAAGACCCAATGAATAGTGGAAGGCAGCAGTTCTCAAGTGTTTTGAAGCGAGAGCCCCATTCAGAGCATCATCTACTCTTGGGGACCCCAAGCCACTCCATGCGCCTTTCGCTGTCCTGCGGTGCCATGCCCCATCCTGAAGCATGCTGCGCCAGGACCTCTTCATTTTTAGGGCAGAGAGTGTTCTGTGTTCACTTTCAGATCATAGACGAGGACTGCAACATTTTGCCTCCTGGGAAAGAAGGTGATATTGCCATCAGGATAAAACCGACACGCCCATTTTGCCTTTTCACGCAATACACGGTAAGGCCCATTGGAGAATGTCAGCGTCACAGCCAGGTGAAAAACTGAACCAATTCAGATTGCAGGCAAGGGCTCTCCCACGTTGGAACGCTTTTTCATACAGAGCAATTCCTTGCATGTTAAAAAAGAAACCTGAGTACTCAGGAGGATGGGTTCGACCTTCTCAACAATATGCAAGTTTTCTGTGCAGGAACTGTTTTTCTTGGGAAGGCATTTCATCATGCCAGCCCCTCCTGTATACTGGAAGACTAAGAAGGTGCCCCCAGATTAATTGGACAGCAGGTTATTTTTTTAATTAAAATACCCTGCAGTACCAGCATAGTTAAGAGTGGTGGATTCTAATCTGGTGAACCAGGTGGGTTTCCCTACTCCTGCACATGAAGCCAGCTGGGTGACCTTGGGCTAGGCACAGTTCTCTCTGAACTCTCTCAGCCTCACCTTCCTCACAAGGTGTCTGTTGTGGGGAGGGGAAGGAAAGGAGATTGTAAGCCGGTTTGATTCCCCTTAAAAGTTACAGAAAATCAGCATATAAAAACCAACTCTTCTTCTACTATCACCCGAGGTGTCTTTGACTGGGTTACAGTCCTCCAGTTCACATTCGTACAACCCCCTTATCACTGTTTTGAGCAATATATGGATGGTGTGACAAACCAACGTTAACGCTGAAATCATACTTTTAGAATAAGCCAGCTTCCCTCGCAAAGGCTAATACTGGCGCGCTGATGCATCTGACAAATGTTTGTTAATAAATACCCCAGGAGGATCCTGAGAAGACCGCCTCCACCATACGCGGAAGTTACTATGTCACTGGAGACAGAGGGATTCGAGACGAAGAAGGCTACTTCTGGTTCGTGGGAAGAGCAGACGACGTCATCAATTCAGCGGGGTAATATCATTTGAGCGGCACGCCTGCTCAGCGCTACGGCTTCTCGACATATGTGGCGAGGTAACTCAGAGCCTGCTCTTCCTTCTCAAGGTACCGCATTGGGCCGTTTGAAGTCGAGAGCGCCTTGATAGAACATCCAGCCGTTGTGGAATCTGCTGTGGTCAGCAGCCCGGATTCCCTCAGAGGAGAGGTAAAGGGTTAGAGCACCTACTGTATCTTAAAGTAGAAACTTGCAGCCAAAGAGTGGACTTGATGTCCTGGACGCCAGAAGCTCATATTCCCTGTACAACTATCCTACTTTTCTGCCTATCATGGAACAGAGGGTGGTCACGGACAGGTAGGGGTCCTCCCACCTGCTTAGCTTTCGCAAGGATGCAGCATTGAGTGCCTTCCTGTGGTAGCCCCTCTCAGATATTTCCCTTGCAGCCCCAACTGCCCTTTTGCTTCCCCCGCAGAAGCTGCACTGATTGTCAACATTCCATGACTAAGTTGGAGCAGATATTGCATTTGCAGCGGGAACTGCCCTGGGAAAGGCCTCCCCACTAGCATGTAGAATGGGTCTCTGGCCTTCCTACTGGGTGTCTGTGTGCCTGCTCCACAAACCTGGCCACCACAGATACAAAGAGCCTTTCCTTTCCTTTATCCCTTAGAAGCTCCTTGATCCATTGATCTTGAGCAGTGTAATTTTCGATCTAATGTTTGAGGGTTATAAGGACTGAAATAAATCTTGCCACTGACAATGTAGCCTTGGGATCCCTGTCACTTAATAAAAAAGGCATAGTGTCAGACACAGAGGCATTAGATTTATATGTTAAAAGGGGAGAGATATAACGTGACCGAAGTTCCTCATAAAAGCGGCATTCCAAGAGGGCATGAGCTAATGAATCAATACAGCCATAAGAGCAAGGACAGGTCCCGTTTGGGTATTGGATATTCAAAATTCTGCCTTGCATGACCATAGAGGGGTTGGCATTCAGTCTAACTAAACAGAAGGCTCTAGAAAGATGAAGAATTGCCAAATAATAAGTATAAGCGGGCAAACCACATGGGGGTGGTATTCCGAAAAAAACTGCAATGAACAAACGCGGCGAGATACATAGAGCCATAACACGGTGGGCGCAACCAGCCAGCTATGCAGTTCTACACATTATAGTCCGAGTAGGGCTCACTCGAGAAGAGGAGGCAGCTCTGGGCAATCTCCTCCGAAGAATGCAGTATGCGTTCTTCAGTTGTTCATTCTTGGAAGGGAGGATGCCTGTAAACATCGCCTACCAGCCCAGCTCTTCACCCAGCAAACTGGAACGGGATCTGCAGGCAGCCTGCCATATTCCAAATTCTCTGGCTTTCTGAAGGAGGGCTGGACTGACAAGGAAAACCGAAACATTGAGAATCCCCCCCCCCCCAATAGTTCCACATTGTTCTCTTTCCTTAGAAAGCACGTGCAGGCCGCAAGCAATGCCTATCACAGACGGCTTGCCCCAATTTGAGTTTTTCGTTCTGGGATATACAAACAGGGACGCCTCCCTCCCCCCAACCCAAGGGAAGGTTGTCCGTCTGCCGGACGGCTTTTATTAACCTCCACAATCTGAAAGTTAATCCTCGACATGTTTGATTGTGAAGGTTGTGAAAGCCTTTGTCGTTTTGGCCCCCGATTACGTCTCACACGACCCCGAAGCGCTAACCCAGGAGCTGCAGGAGCATGTCAAAAAGGCCACCGCCCCATACAAGTACCCGAGAAAGGTAAGTCGGAACCTGTTCGCTTCACTGCCCATCAATGTATTATTAACCGCTGAGACTCTTACAGAGTTTCTGGTGTCTACTTAACCCAAGGACAGGCAGCGATAATTTCAGCCATAGGGGGGAAAAAAACTATTTGGATGCACGTGGTCTTATAAATGCAAACACACATACAAGTTTCTTTGCTGGGTCCCAGAGCAGACTTCCAGCTCCCTCTGGAAGACATCTGAAGGCCATTGCCCCCACATCTTACAATCACTACCTGTGCTGTGCGAAGAGGCAATTTGGCTCATCTTTCCCCACAAATATATTTGCTTCAAGTCCCTCGAGAAAAGTATAGAACAGTCTCCTGAATTTGACTCTGCAGTGTGAAATAAATTTACTTCCAAAGGAGACAAAGCCCTGACCTGGGTAGCCCCAGGCTAGCCTGATCGGGTCAGATCTCAGAAGCTAAGCAGGGTTGACCCGGGCAAGTAGTTGGATGGGAGACCTCCAAGGAATACCAGAGTCATGACAAGGAGGCAAGCAATGGCGAACCATCCCTGAATGTCTCTTGCCTTGAAAACCGTATGAGGTCGCCATAAGTCAGCTGTAACTTGACAGCTTAAAAAAAGGAGATAAAAGTAAAGATTTTAATGTCGGTCTAGACATTAGGAAGAATTTTCTAACGGTTAGAGCAGTTCCTCAGTGGAACAGGCTTCCTCGGGAGGTGGTAAGCTCCCCTTCCCTGGAGGTTTTTAAGCAGAGGCTAGATGGCCATCTGTCAGCAATGCTGATTCTATGACCTTAGGCAGTTCATGAGAGGGAGGGCATCTTGGCCATCTTCTGGGCATGGAGTAGGGGACACTGGGTGTGTGTGTGTGTGGGAATTAGTTGTGAATTTCCTGCATTGTGCAGGGGGTTGGACTAGATGACCCTGGTGGTCCCTTCCAACTCTATGATTCTATGATTTTAAAAAGCAAATGATTCTGGGAACATTTTAGTTGCTGGGGGTGGGGGGCTCTCTTTCATTGGTTTTGAGCTCCTTTTTCGCAACTCACATCCTTCCGACACTACCTGGATGACCATCTGCATTTGTTAGATCCGTGGCAGCAAGATGGCAACAGACTAATATGGCTAACCTTTTGGAGTTACATCTATTCCATGTATTTGCTGTGCTTCCGGATCATGCTTGGCCTCCTGTTCTTGGGCTGGTTGTAATTCCCGCTCTCGCTCAACAGGTGGAGTTTGTGCCACATCTGCCGAAGACCGTCAGCGGGAAGATCAGAAGGAACGAGTTGCGCAAGAAGGAGTGGGGGGAGGCTTAGAGCCCTGTGTCCGCTTCCAAGAGTTTGTTCCGAGAACAGAAAGTTTTCATATTGTTTCCTTGTGCGTGTCAGTTTCAGGCGTCTGTCCCTATCATCCCATAAGCAAACTCATCCAGGCAGGTAGCTGTGAAGCAGTAATACTTTATTAGGAGCAAAAAGACAGATTAAAGGACTGACTGCCTACAGGCAGGTGAGGCTAGTAATGGGGAACACAGGCAGGTTACATGCTTCAGACACTACAGACTGAAAAGGTAAACATTGCTAGGCAACCTCGAGATAAGTGGTTCCCAGGAAGACAGACTAAACATCACCACAGCTGCAGAAAACAGGATGAGCGAAACTGTACACAGACGTTCATAGGCATGAGAACCAAGGACTTGACGTGTGGCCAGAACCTGGCCTGACTCATGTCAAGAGCCTTTGCTCCAGCAAAAAAGGCAAAGGCCTGACAGTGCGTTGGCAGCCGACAGAAGACTCGCAAATCCACTTCCTCAGAAGGAGAGCGGAGGGATTACAACAAAGTACGGGGTCAGACCTCTGGGTGAGTAGGAGCGGTTGAGCCGCCTCCTCCAACTTCACAAGAAATCCCAAAGCATCCTGCCAGGTTAGCCAAAGTCAAGTTTTACTCTGCTTCCAGATGTTGACTTGCGTAAGAAGAACATTGCTCCCCCCCCCAAAAGCCGCAAACAGATTGGCTTTCAAAGTTAAACAGTGCTGTGAATCTGCTGCGGGTTCGAGGATGGAGCCAGATGTGTGATCAGACATTGAATCTGCTTCCTTCCTCCTACGCCAGGCAAGGAGATGGAAGGGGGACCAACTGATCCGCACAGGGCGTGTGCCCAGGAGAGGCCGTCCGTTCAGACTGCTTCCAACAGGATGATAACAATGATGGCATCCAATTCTAATCCCCCTTGAAGAGTTAAAACTGTAATAAGTCGGACTGGCAAAGCTATCTAGCGAACCCAAGCCATTTTAAGCGTGTTTAGTTTCAGCGGCTCGTAGACTGTACTTGCCTAGTCTCTCTGCATCACTGACATTTCAGTCTGAGTTCTTGCCCATTACAAATCTCTTTGCTTCACCTGAGCCCCTGTTCTACGTAGGCTAGGGAAATGAAGAGAACTGGGGGTGATCTGATGTATTTAACTATGTTTCTATGGTTGTTTGATATCTGAGTGAAATTTATATTAATTGTTACCTTACGCCATTAAAGGTTATTTGAATTTGGCTAGGGAAATGCTCAGCATAAAAATCTGGCTGCACCCCAATTTTAGCAAAGGAGACCCCCCTTCATTCTCAGCATTCCCAGTTCTTACTCATTACAAGTCTCTTTGCTCACCTGAGCCCCTGTTTTACATAGGCTAGGGAAACGCCCAGAATAAAAATCAGGCTGCACCCCAGTTTTAGCAAAGGAGACCCCCGCTTTGTTCTCAGCATTCCCACTTTTTGCCCATTACAAGTCTCTTTGCTCACTTGAGCCCATGTTCTACGTAGGCCATGGAAATGCACAGCATAAAAATCAGGCTGCACCCCAATTTTAGCAAAGGAGATTCCCCCCTCCTTCATTTATAAGTGTGCATACAAGATGACTGGAAAGAGTCCACACACCCCTCCCCCAAAAAGTGGCACAATACTTAAAGAGCATGAATACTCATGCTTTCCCCCCCTAGCTGGCTCCAGCAGATAACTAACACCACAGCCACACAAATAAGAGGGGATGTTTTCAGCATGTGGGGCAGAATCAAGCCAAAATTCAAGCTCCCCCCCCCCCCGATGTCAGCAGGAGAGTTCAATACACACAGCTCTCCCACTGAAACCCACGGAACCTGAATGCGTTTCCTACTGGCCAAATTACAGCTTCAAGATCATTAAAAAGCTCATGGAAGTGCCTGCATTATCTCCCTCCACCCCAAAATCGCCTTTAATTACATTTCTAGAATTATCGCTCACAACAGACGGAATATCAAAGATGGCAACTATGCACAAGCACCATTTACGTTAAAACTGCAAGTTTAAAAGTGACTAAAACGTTCACAGCAAGGTAATTTTTATAAGGTTTGTGAGCCCTTAATTCGTGCAGATTATATAAAATGATTTTAATGACGAAGTTCCCATTTAAAGCTTTCAGGGAGGAATCCACACTGCCTCTTTGCCTGAAAAAACAAGCTTGAGACGTAAAACCAGGCGCCACTCTTCATGCCTTTCACAGTAACGGATGTTGGCTGTCAAGCACAGAAGGCAGCCCCGCCAAATTGTTTTATAAGTTAAGCAACTCTTGCTAAGTCAGGGCTGAAGGCCGTTCCCCTAGGCATTCCAGGAGCAAACCACCTAGCGCTGTGAGCATCTGTTCCCTCTAAATGAACGGCCCAAGCTCCCCCTCCCCAGCTGATGACAAGTCTTGGAGTTCGCATGCCAGTTTTGAAAACAGGCAACGGGATCCTCCAGTTTAACAGCCAGCTGGTGCAACCGGCTGGGCTTTTCTAGGCCATGCAACGGCCTCTGACGCTACAGCAACGAGCTCGGTCAGTTCAACCAAAGTGAAGATACAGAAAGAACATTCCATCGGCCAAAAGGTTACTGGTTTTCCTTTGGCGTTGGTTGCCTTGTTGGGGAAAAAAAAGCCAACTAAGGATCAGTTTGTAAAGCGCCGTGCTTTTATTTCATTCCATTAATAAAGGACTAAAAAATTTAAAAAAGGTTCAAACCATGATAGCTGCCTTATATGTAACGTACGAAGGCGGAAACAGGGCCAAAGCCCTGTGGTACTGTCCTTTAAATCCAGGTTGTGCGCATGGTTCCAGTTAACTAGCAATGTCATTTGTACAGTCATAAAAAGGATCACACGATTGTAAGCTTGAAATGTCTGGAAAATAAGTACACCGCAATGGGCAAACCCAGGAGCTGTCCTTCGTTCCAATTAATCCTGACCACAGTGTCCAACCCCTACAGAGTCAGGAATGTTTACATGCCTCTCCCATTCTGGTCCATCCCTGCCCCTTTGTTTCTTGAAGGTCTGCACCATCAGCTACCTAAAATATTTCCCAGACAACCCGCAGGACAGTTATGCCCCTGGGGAACCAAAGTTAGCGACCTCCCAATTTACACAGTAAGCAATGTTGATGCCTTGTTAGGTTCGCATAGAAGGTCGTAGACCCAGGCATTTCTTTGGAACCTTTCCTGACAAATGCAAAATTGTCCCGGGGGACGATAGCCCTACCGTGCTGAAGGTAGGGGAAGGAAGCGTGAGTTTATCTTTTAGAAGTGTGTGCTCCCATTTGAAATAACCGCAACTCTTTCGGTTCCCTTCCTGTTTTCCCACCGGGCAGCTATAGAATGCTTTACCATTATTGGGACCCCCCTTGGACACCCGGAGCCTTCTAGCTCTCCGACCACATCTGCATAAAGGAGGGGTCACCTTCCCAGTTTCCGTACACCTGAAAGATTGGTTTTGATTGACAGAAGAGTTTAAGATGCCGCAGGGTGTTCGATGCGACCCTGAGCTTCTGGAAGAATTACTGGATGAAGCGCCTTTGTCTTCGTATATGATAAAGGGTGGCTTTTTCGCCGGAGGAACAGGTTGTGGACTGGAAGGCTTCCTCTTCAGAGCTTCGGAAGAAGAGGACGCACGGCAATCTCCGTTTGATGTCGCGGAAGCCACACTTGTCTTTGCAGCGGGGAGTTTAAAAACAGAAGCGTTTGAAGACTTACTCGGAGCTATGCCTTTGTGATAAATCGTTGTATTCGGGCTTTTGTACACAATAGAGAGTTTCTCATTCAGAGTCATTTCAGCAGCCCCTTGAGATGGCAAATTTGTCGCGTCTGACTCGCAGGCATCCGTTCTCTCTCCAGAGACCGGTGAACTCTGAATGCCCGAGTTGTCCTTCAGCTGTCGGAGTTCTGAACTCTGGTCATGTTGAGATTCCGGTATCAACGGGAAATCCTCCCAGTCAGCCAACATTGATAAACAGTCGGAAGTAGTACCAACGTCCATATCGGAAACACTGACGGAGGAAAGTGTAGTGGAGACCAGCACCAGGCCCGCGTTCTGGGCTGGGGAATTAGCCGTCAAGGGCCCGTTGCTTAGCCCACTCTGGATGCCGAAAGAGGATGTCTGAAGACAGCCGATAGGGGAACGGAGTCTGCCTGCATGTGGAGTCGAATAACTTGGGAGGCTGCCGCAGCCAGGGGTTTGGGGCCCATTTCTTGACGTCACGGGGAAGCTTTCATACAAACGCACAGGCACGTACTCCGGTTGTTCTTCTCCAGTATTGTTTGTGATCCCTTCAGTGCCTTCACAGCCCCTGTTTTTGTCCGAATCTGATGTTTTTGCACCACCGTTGCTTCCCAAAGCGCTGCCTTCAGTAGGGTTTGCACTGAAAAATCTGGCAATAGAGTTCTTTCCTGGAGCTGCCTAAAGATTCCATAAACAGGTGAGTAGGTTTTTTGAGGGAGGGGGAACTACAGAAAAAGAGAGTCTAGGACAACTGAGAGAAAATCTGCCTTGGAATCCTTTCACTATCAATATCAAAGTCAGAACACTGGAGTTTGTTGTTTCGGGAAAAAATCCTCACTCAGTCTGCGTTCTTCGAGGATAGGCGCCCAGAAGAAAGAAACCACTAACCTTATGCAAAGATTTAGTGATTTTCATCACGCATCCATCGCAGATCATCCGCCAGGCGAGGCGAGCCGTGTTCCGAGAATCATCCAGCCCTTCGGAAAACCAGGGATCGTACGGTTGTAAATGTCCACGTAAATTAAGCACGAGAAAGTAAAACGTGGCCCAGTAAACGGACACAAGGAGTAGCCGAATAGGAGTTTTGCAGAGCGGATTCAGAATTGTTAATCCTTAGCACCGTCAGCCTCGGTAAATTAAAAGCCACACGGGCTGACTGTTCCGTTTTCTGCTGCCTCGACCAATTTTCTATGAGTAGAGGGTGACAGGACCACAAGTTCAGCAAGAGAACATATACTTTTCATGCGGAAGGTCACAGGTACCACCAATGGCCCTGCTAGTTAAAAGGGGATCTCTCACGCAGCAGTGGCGCTAAGAAGCACTTTCTTGGTAACAGGCCCGCTGCCTGAGCTATCCTATCCCTTCCCCATTCCATTCCCATTCCATACAGCTTGGTTATTTTATACAGAGCTGGAAAATCCCCACACATGGTCACGGACCAGAAATGGTGGCAGAGGAATTCAAAGTAAGTTTCTCGGCTCTCTCTTGTGCCTTCGTCCGAGAAACATAAAAACAACACTCACCAGAATGCTCCCTTCCTGCAAAGACGATCCCCACGTCCTGCAAAGCGCCGTTTAATCCTTGGGGCTTCCTTGAGTAAAAGAGCTAGAAGGAGTTAAAATGCAATTGCTAGCTTAGTTGCTGTGCTCTTCATTTTGACCGCTGCAAGGTCTTGCAGACCCAGCACAGTGTTAAGCTCCAGGATATTAAAACGTTTTTACCCTCTTTGATCCTGACACCCCCCCTCCGATGGTTTACAATTAAAACGCTCAGTTAAAACTATGGGTTCCCCCTTCTGCTGTTCCTGAGGGTCCCCCGACCCCCAGAAGCAGAATTCTGGGGAGATCAAGGGCTGCAGTTAGAGGGGCAGGCAAGAAACTTCAGTTACGCTGACAGGAACACCTTCCATTCATGCACCACCATCACATATAAAACCAGTAGAAACTAAGAAAAAAGGGGGAGAGAAGTCAACCAGCAGATACACCAAAAACCCACCAGCACAAAATTTTTCTAACCAATGTTTTAAAAGCCAAGAGAATTCCAGCGCTGTGGCGATGCCAATGAAAAAGCCCAGGCCAGAAAAAAAGAATTGGAGGCAATCAGAATAATAATCTGATGGCTACAGTACCACTGGTGATCATTTATCTGCAGAAAATGAATACAAGTATTAAGTGATGCTTAACACAGTAGTTTACCATGCCAAAGCACGTGCTAAAGAAGGTCCAGAAAAATACCAACCCGGAAAGGTGACACAAACAATCAGTGGAAAAATACATTGATGATATAGCAAAAGAGAAATAAAAATGGTGAGAAGACAAGCAGACTGAAATAATTGTTACATATATCTAGAAACACCACTTTTCTCTAAAAATGTTATCCAGTTAAACATGCCTAGTTTTTTGAGAGGTAGATGAGCTCTATGTTATGACAGGAATACATTTGGGTGGCAGAGAACAAATCAATAAGTCTCTCGCAGATCCGTAAGCGTTTCCCAATCCACTAGTGCTTTTACCTTGTAAGTGGCCCTGAGGTCGATCCAGGAGTTTAAAATCTCTGGTTGACGCAACTGCTTCCTTTTGCATTCATACTGCAAGCAAACCCCCAGATCCCAATCTGTATGAGAAACAGAAATGTGTTGATGTAAACGTTTCATACTTGACTCCCATGGCAGTCAAATGGGTTTCATTTTGGTAGCTTGTATTCCGCACAAATGCTTGGAGCCCCTACGGCAGGGGTGGGGAACCTTTTTCCTGCCAAGGGCCATTTGCACATTTATAACATCATTCGGGGGCCATACCAGGTGTAGATCTCCCGGTGGGAGGGGGGTGGAGAGGCTAGGGTTGCCAGGTCTCCGGCCACTACCTGGAGGTTGGCAACCCCAGGGGAGGCCATGCAGAGAAGGCCTGGAGGGCGCCTCCGATCCTCCCCCTCCCAGGCAGGAAGACAGCCAGCGGTGGGCCCGAGCAAACGAGGCGCCGGGGGGGGGGGGCAGCCTGCGGTCGATTGGCAAGGGAGGAAGGAAGGAAAACAGAGAAAGAGGAAAAGGGAGAGAGGGAGAAAGAAATGGAAAGAGGGGGAGAAAGAAAAAGGAGGAGGGAGACAGACAAAGAAAGAGACAGAAAGAGAGGGAGAGAGAAAAGCCTTCCCCCCCCCACACACACACACGCCGGCCCCCGCGACCTGACCCCAGGCTCCATGCCTTTCCCCCCAGAGTCCACAAAAGGCCCCCCAAAGCCCGATCGGCTCCTGCGTGCATGCTCTGCCACCGGTAGCCACGGGCCTCTTTCCCCCCTCCCTTTCACTGCTCAACAGCTGACAGACAGCAAGAGGGGCTTACAGTGTGCCCCGGTGTTCCTGCACGCTATGGCTATAGGGGGCAGCCTTGGGGGAAGCGTCCCTCCCCCTCCTCTCTCCGACCAACAGCCGTCAGTCGGCAAGAGGCGGTCCAAAGGGTGCCGCAGCGCCCCTGCAAGCCGTGGCCCCAGGAACACCCTCAGGGAGGGCTGCCCTGTGCTGCGCCTCTGCGGCAGGGCCCCGGAGCTCCCGAGGGCCACAAAAAATGTCCTCGGGGGCCGCATACGGCCCCCGGGCCTGAGGTTCCCCATCCCTGCCCTATGGCTTTTGCGGAGTGCAAGGGTCACGCTTTTTTACTTTTTGAGAGGCAGATGCTGAGTGACATTGGGAATGTCTACCAGTCAGGAGATGGAGGTACCCTTTCCTCATAGCATAGCCTCTCCTCACAGCAGAAGTTTAAAAAAACCCTGCACAAAATAGACACAAGGAAATTTGTTTAATTTCTAGAACCTGTAGCATTCAGCTTTCCTGGCAATACATTTAGATTTGTTTTAAAGCCCGTATTGCACATAATACAAAAATCCAAATATAAGGTGTGATCAAATCAAACCCAAAGTCGACGGAAAAACAGAACTAAGAAGAATCAGCAGGACCGTTGCACAATCCAGACTCAGTGGCCGCCAGAAATTAAACAGCCCCAAATCACTGTTTTTACTTGATGCCAGGAGGCCTGCAAAAATGGGGCAGAGCAAATCTCTTTAAAAAGAGAAAGAGAGAGAGAGAGCTCCCAAACCTTGGTGCGCTCTGGACAGAGGAGGGGTAACATTAGGGAACATTTGTTGCACGCAGTTCCCACAGCCAGTGATGGACACCTAACAGTTACGTGGATGGGGGGCAGCCTAACACAAAACTGAAAATTGCAAAAATACAAACAGCAGGGATCAAATGAGCCAGAATGAGAGACGCCTGGACAGGATCCCAGGCGCACAAATATGTGTCTAGACAGAACTATGGCACAAACACAAAGCCACCGCAACGCTGTTAGTTAACTCTTCTCTGCATCAGGCCAGGTGATGACAAGCGCTATTACATTTAAGGAGGATAAATTTTAGGAGGATAAATCTGATTTTTTTAAATAATCCCACACCAAAAAATTTATAAGGCACTGTGAATTACCTGACCAGGTAACAAAGGCACATAATTTTCCTTCAGAAAGAGCAGCATTTGAACGCACAGAATCAAAAACAATTTTCTTCTCCTTTTGTATCTTTTGAATCCATTTAGAAAACTGAGACAGGCATATGGGCAAAGGGACTCCTTCATCAACTTGATTCTTAACAGAAGAGAACAAGAGACCTTTAAGTATCAGAGAGAAGTTTTTTTCCACCGGCAGTACCACCCAGCCTTGAAAATACTGTTATTCGCTAAATCCAACTTAAATTCAACATCAAGTTTCTGCTATTGGTGCCAACAAATCAGAATCAAAACTCACTTACCTGTCTGATGCCTGTTAGCTCAGTGCAAAATTCAGAGAGAATTGGATGCTCCTGAGGTTGGACGTACATATGGAATTCAGACTCAACCTTTCCATTTGAGGTGTTTAATAAAACTGCTGGAAATTCAACTGTGAGAAAAGCATATTGTCATAAACGCTTCCGTTTTACCTTAAGCTAGGGCTCAGTTTAACAGACAGTGAGGTTTGCAAGTCATATGATCTAGATATTTTTTCAGCATTGGGAACAATTTCGCTCATGTCTCAGGTTGTGCAAAAATATAGCATCTAGCATGTGGTATTTCATGTATCCACAGAAGTCCTACAAAGTTCAGGACTGCAGTCGCAATTGCCAACTGCTTTGAATGGGCAGATGAACTACAGCGTGGTGTAGAGCCAGGGTGGTGTAGTGGTTAAGAGCAGTGGTTTGGAGCGGTTGAGTCTGATCTGGAGATCCGGGTTTGATTCCCCACTCCTCCACATGAGCGGCGGAGGCTAATCTGGTGAACTGGATTTGTTTCCCCAGTCCTACACACGAAGCCAGCTGGGTGACCTTGGGCAAGTCACACTCTCTCAGCCTCACCTACCTCACAGGGTGTCTGTTGTGGGGAGGGGAAGGGAAGGTGACTGTAAGCCGGTTTGAGTCTCCCTTAAGTGATAGAGAAAGTCGGCATATAAAAACCAACTCTTCTTCTTCTACAACAAGGCATACCCGGAGAGAATTATCTTGAAAACAGCTCCACTGATCACTCGAGCACATCAAATATCAAGACACGAATATCATACTAAATTTGCAACACGGTGCCCTCACCTGGATGGCCCAGGCTAGCCTGATCTCGTCAGATCTCAGAAGCTAAGCAGGGTCAGCCCTGGTTAGTATTTGGATGGGAGACCACCAAGGAATACCAGGGTTGCTGTGCAGAGGAAGGCACTGGCAAACCACCTCTGTTAGTCTCTTGCCATGAAAACCCCAAAAGGGGTCGCCATAAGTCGGCTGCGACTTGAAGGCACTTTACACACACAGTCAGTAAAAACAAAGAATGTGCATGAATAATGTCTGAACAGATCCAGTTTGTCCAGAAACAATCTTCCAGAAGAATCAACCTCCACTTACTTATTTCTTGACTGTAATGTTTTCTGCCATCTCTCCAGCACGTAGACTCAAAATCAATGATGATTAAGTAGTCAAACACCTGCCCTGCAGCACAAAAGGGACCGCATGATGCTTTTATCAGGAACAGCAGGAGTGCTTAAACATTCACCGTGCGAAACAGACATGGTACTCACTCAGTTTGGGTCCGTGACTCTGACCATCAGGTGACGATTTGGAACTTCTTCTAAGAATACCAAGCTGCCTGTGAGGCAAACACACATAATAGTCTCAATCAAAATCACAGTTCTCAGAGGGATGAAAGGACAGACTTTTCCACATAAAACATTTGTTTCCAATATATGGATTGTTATATGCATTGTTAATAGCATTGTTTCCAATATATGTATCATATAGGTTCCCAGGGCTACACTAGACATGATGAAGAATCCATATGGACACATTTTATGAATCTGCCTGTTCCTGTAGAAAGATTTGGTTTTTATACCCCGTTTTTCTCTACCTTTAAGGAGTCTCAAAGTGGCTTACAATCTCCTTCTCCTCCCCTCCGCACAACAGACACCTTGCGAGGTCGGTGGGGCTGAGAGAGTTCAAAGAGAACTGTGACTAGCCTAAAGTCACCCAGCTGGCTTCATGTGTAGGAGTAGGGAAACCAACCTGGGCCACCAGATTAGAGTCCACTGCTCCTAACCACTAAACCACATTGTCTCACGGGGGAAGGGTATATTTTTGGAGACTAAACAGGGGGTTTAACCTCTGACTCACGACAAGTCTAATTTGTATCTCACTGAGGTAGTAAGCTGTGACCAAGCTATAGAAGAGAGCAAATGGGGGGGTACAAGTGACAGGGTTAAATCTGGGACACACACGGGAGAATGAAGTGGCAGAGTCCTGAAGACACACACATGTGGGAAGAAAAACTAGGAAAAGAGAAAAAAAAATTAAACCACAAAGTCAAAAGGCCAGGTAGGCCAAAGAGAGATGCAAGGATGTGAAATTCAATGTTGTGAAATTCAAGGGCAATGCAGAAAAGGGGAGACCATACACAATTACAGCAATTGGTAACAATGAAATCTCGGGTTTTGATGTGCTGCTATAATGCCTGTGAACCCCGAGGAATCCCAGGTTTGTGAGTTAACCAACCCATCGGGTCTACATTGACAGCCAGCGTTGCCCAATGGTTAGAGTATTGGACTAGGCACTGAGAGATAGGGTTGCCAGGTCCCTCTTCGCCACAGGCAGGAGGTTTTTAGGGAGGAGCCTGAGGAGGGCGGGGTCTGGGGAGGGGCTTCAATGCCGTAGAGTCCAATGGCCAAGGCGGCCCTTTTCTCCAGGGGAGCTTATCTCTACCGGCTGGAGATCAGTGGTAATAGCAAGAGATCTCCAGCTAGTACCTGGAGGTTGGCAACCCTACTGAGAGACCCAGGTTCAAATCCCCGGTCTGCCATGGAAGCTCGCTGAGTAGCCGTGGGCCCCACGCCCTTGCAGCCTAGCCTACCTCGCAGGGTTATTGCTGCAAGGATAAAACAGAGAAGGGCAGAGCCACAAAACATAACTCGGTTTTGGCACTGACGTGCTTGGGCAGTACAGGCCAGACATCACAGACTGAGGATAAAATGGAGGAGAGGGGGCTTTAGGCCCCCCAGTTGGGCAAAAACCGACTCAAATAGCTAAATAAATGCACTTATTTACAAGAAGCCATGCGTGGGACATCAGCCACCTCCTCCCTTCCACCCGAAAGCTAATACAAGCTCCCTCCCAGCCCACAGGTAGGTAAACAGGTAGAGAAGGCGTCGGGCCCTCCACTAGGCCTCACCTGGCCAGCCGTTTGGTCGCCATGGCTACGGCTCCCCCTGGCCCCGCCCACCCTCCTTCCGCCGGGCGCTCGGCCCTCCCCGCCCTCGGTTTCAAACCTCCCGCCGGGCCCTGTGCGCCCCGCCCCCCGATCGACGCCATCGGCGGCTCGGCTACTATTGCCTGCCCGCCCGGCTTCCGGGGAATTCTCAGGGAAACTGCGCGACTCGCCTCCGGGGCGAGCGGCTCAGGCAAAGGGAGCCGATTGCCGAGCCAGGCTTTCCCCCCCCTGGATTGCAGGTTCGCTGGTTGATTTTATTATAGGGAAGGGGCAAAACGGCTGATGGCGAAGATTTTTCTCTTGTAAACAGGTACCCTGTTTGTATACCTTTATTTGAATTGGGTGGGGGGCGGGCGGGCATGATTTCCCTTCAGAGGGGGAGGGGAAGAGCCAGGGGAACTCCCCTCCTCATGCACGTGGCTGCAGATCGCGGTGCATTCCGAAAGGCTTTCCGTGCCCCGCCCCCCAACACACACACACCTCAGATCTGGGATTTTATTTGCACCATGCCCGTAAATCCGTTTTAAACCCTTTGGATTTTTTTTTTAAAAAGATTCAATTAGGGTTGCCAACGTCCAGGTGGTGGCTGGAGATCTCCTGCCTTTGCAACTGATCTCCAGGCGACAGAGATTAGTCCCCGTGGAGAAAAGGGCTGCTTTGGCAATTGGACTCTATGGCATTGAAGTCCCTCCCCTCCCCAAACCCCACCCTCCTCAGGCTCCACCCCCCCCCCCAATCTCCAGGTATTCTCCGACCCAGAGCTGGCAACCCTAGAGTCAATTCATTTTATAATATAAGCGTTGCAATGTTTATGTGCATTTCTGTGCCCTGCGCTCCTCTTGTCCCCATTTAATAGGAACAATCCCGATTTTTTTTGTCCCGGGAGGGGAGATGGCTTGTTAAGAGTATACTTAGTGGGAAATTGCAAAGCTAAGAAAGGAGAAGAGCTCCTGTAGGGCTCATGCTTCTGGATAACTTTGCCTGGGATTGCATTGTAATAGCCCGATCCTATGCATGCTTGCCCAGAAGTATTCAACTGTGCTTACTCCCAGGTAATAGCACTGTCGTCTGTGTTGCTTGAGGAGGAAGAGGCTGTGGCTCGGGAAGCCTTTCACATCCAGAAGCCCCCGCGGCCACCCACCGACACACACACACACACAGTCGTTCTTTGAATTCTGGCCTCTGTAGTCAAAGGATCTGGGAGTAGCAGCATCCTTTATTCTGCAGGAGACCACGGCGAGCCCCTGCCAGTCACGACAGACAAGACACGCAGTGAGCTCAGGGTTGCCATCTCCGAGTTGAGACATACGCGGAGATTTCGGGGGCAGAGCCTGAGGAGGGCAGGGTTTGGGGAGGGGAGAAACTTCAGGGCCATAGAGTCCAATTGCCAAAGCGGCCATTTTCTCCTGGTGAACTGATCTCTATCAAACCTGGGTCTCTTGCACCACACCAGAGCTCTACAAATACCACTCCAGCCCTTTATGCAGAAGACAGAGTGGCTTTGCTCTCATGGAATTACCTACCGTTCACTTTTATGATTTCCCCTCCAGGTACGAGCCACCTTAAACAGTGCTTCCAAACAAAATGGCTCCAGCAATCCAAGCAACTAAAAGTAAAAGACCACGCGAAGATGAGAAAATTGCAGAAGAACAACGGGAGTCCAAAAAGAAAAGAAAACTTGGTGAAGAGGACACATGCCAAAACCAGTGTAAAGCTACGGTATTTGCTGGAGATCTCTCTTTTCTGTGTTTTCCTGCAATTTACAGGAGACAGTCCAGCGGGAAAGGCCTTTCCCCACACTAGCTGTCAGAGATCCTTGACGTGCCGGGGACTGAACCTGAGGCCTGCCGCATAGGAAGCATCTGCTCTACCACTACGCCATGGGCCACTTGCTGTTTGTGAGCCTCTTCCTCTTCAGAGCAAAGTGACTCCTGGTCAGATCCCCTCTTTGTTGCGCAGGCTGACCTCGAGCTAGATGCTTTCTCTTGGCCTAATTCACCTCACAGGGTTGTCATGAGGATAAAATGAGGGTGGGAGAACTATGCACACAGACCAGAGATCCTTAAATAAAAGGATAAAATGAGAGGCAAACACCGCTTAATTTCTGTTGCATCCATGTCTGCCTACTCAGGATCACTTCACATGCTGTATGCTCTTGCTTTGCAAAAGGCAAAACACAGTGGTGAACCCCTCCCCCCGATTCTAGTGGCAAGCAAAAATAGACCACTCAGGACAGAAGTAGGTGTCACCCTCCCTTAGAAGATGCTGAGGGATACCTAGGCTTCTTCCCCTGTGCAGGCAGGATAGTAGGGTACCTGGCTACCACTTTGGAGGGAAGCTGGGGGTGGGGGGGGGGAGTTTCAGCTTGAGCAGGGTCCTAGGAAAGAGACTTCCTCTCCAGTTTAGTATAGTGGTTAAGAGCGGTGGGCTCTAATCTGGAGAACTGGGTTTGATTCCTCACTCCTCCACATGAGCGGCGGACTCCAATCTGGTGAACCGGGTTGGTTCCCCCACTCCTGCACACGAAGCCAGCTGGATGACCTTAGGCCAGTCACAGTTCTCTCCGAACACTCTCAGCCCCGCCTACCTCGCAAGGTGTCTGTTGTGGGGAGAGGAAGGGAAGTAGATTGTAAGCTGGTTTGAGTCTCCTTAAAAGGTAGAGAAATCGGCATATAAAAAGCAACTCTTGCTATTATGGCCCTGGCTTTCACACCATCATATTGTGATGGGCTCCTCGGGGGAACCATAAGGAGAGTCTTGCTGGATCACACCAAAGGTCTATCTAATCCAATAGCCTTTTTCCCATCGTAGCCAACTAGACGCCTCCCACAAGCCTATAGGTCAAGCAACAGCCCTCCCCCTCCATTGTTTTGATGGTATATTTCCTCTGAACATGGAGGTTACACTTAATCACAAATGGGAAAAGTTCTGGATTTGGCCCATAAATGGCTAAGTGGAATGCAAAAGGCCATGTTATACCACTAATGACTGGCAGCGTCTTCTTTTTTTGATTTGCAAGATCCGGATGGTTTCTATCCCTCATGGATTCAAAGATAAGGCTGAATAACGTGACTCCAGTGGGTGTGGGGTTCCCTCCACCCTTCTTTAAGAAGTCGAGCAGCCAGAAGGCAGATCCTGTCTCAGAGAAAAAAACGTTTCATTTGTACATTTCATGATTTTTTAAAGAGCGGCTGTCTGTGCCTTTTCACATTTGAGGCTGTTCAGTCCAGATCACGGCTATGCCAACGGCTTGTCTGTCAGCAGTCTTTGGCATCCGCACTGTTTATGCAAAGCCTTTTCCGAGCGACATCAGCTGTGCGTAGCTAAAATCTTGCATGTTCGCCGTGCTCCCGGAGTCGTTTTTACTGTGCCCTTTTGTGCCAGACAGGCTCGTCTGCTTCTGGATTTCATTACTGTAAGGGGGCGGCTGGAATCCTGAAACTCTGCGTCTACGTAAACAATTCACAGCCTGTTCTCTCATTTCTCAGGAGAAGAAACCTCGCCTGTCGACCGAAGCCTTTGGAGGAGATTGCGAAATCAGCTACGACCAACTGCACGAATTCCTAAAATATGCCGCACTGGGGAGAGTCCAAAATGCTGCTAAGCCCAGGTAGGGGGCTCTTTTTATGTTCTATAAAGCATCCTGTATGTGCTGAAGAATCAAAGCTATTTATAGCCCCCATCCCCAGCAAACATGGTTCTAATATTCGCCGATGGGTTGTATGTTTTGGCACGGTCTTGCTTCCGTTATTAGATTTCCTCCTACTGAGGCTGCATTCAGACAGCCCAAACACACCACAAGGTTTTTGTGATCTTTATGAGCCTCAGGCGTGAGCATTCCTTCCCTTTCCTCTGCACCAAGACTACAAAAATTCCGGTTCTCTCCCATCCTAGTCCAGTGCTGTAACCACTACACCTCGCTGGCTGTCTAACAGGAAAAGTCCGCCTGTCAACTCTAGAATCATGCCAGCGGCCTGTTGTCTTCTTTGATTTGCAGATGGTGCCGCCTTCATCACCAAAGGCATCTGGCTGGCACGGTGGTGGTGGTTCTCCCCCAAATGAGTCAGCTCCACTTCTACAGGTTTTACACGCAGTTTAAGCATCTCCGCAAAACCTTCAGGCACGTAAGTGTGGCATTCTCTCCCCCCTCACACACACCATTTTCAAATCTGGATGAAACCTGGAGTTGTCTTAAGAACATAAGAAAGACCATGCTGGTTCAGACCAAGGCCCATCAATTCCAGCAGTCTGTTCACACAATAGCCAACCAGGTGCCTCTAGGAAGCCCACAAACCAGACAACTGCAGCAGCATTGTCCTGCTTGTCATCCAAAGCACCTAATATAATAGGCAGACTCCTCTGATCCTGGAGAGAATAGGTATTCATCATGACTAGGATCCATTTTGACTAGTAGCCATGGATAGCCCTCTCCTCCATGAACATGTCCACTCCCCTCTTAAAGTCTTCCAAGTTGGCAGCCATCACCATATCCTGGGGCAGGGAGTTCCACAATTCAACTATGCATTGTGTGAAGAAATACCCTTTTATCTGTTTTGAATCTCTCATACTCCAACTTCAGCAGATGACTCTGTGTTCTGAGAGTCTTAATCGTACTTTGCATTTATATAGCACTTTCAGTGTTCAAAATGCTTCATGGGTGCACAGTAATCTTCACAACAGCCCTGCAAGGTAGACCTGTTGGCAAAGGTGATCTTATTTATTGATACCCTGCTTCTCTCCCTAGTGGGGGACCAAAGTGGCATATGGCATCATTCTTTCCGGAGTTGCTGCATGGGAAATGAAAATGCTATTAGCAGAGAATACGCCTGAGCAGAGTGCTGAGCCAGGTGACGCTTTAAAAAAAGGCTGTTTCCCGAATCAAACAAAAGCCGCTTTTCACTTTCCTGCGGCTCTTTTTGTTTTTCTCCACAGGATGCTTTGACATTAATAATCCTCCCGGGAGGAGGAGGCGGGCACTTACCAGTAGCAGCCAAACATGACTTCTCCAGTTCAGAGCAGACTTTTCAGGAATAAAAGTCCACTTTGTCTGTCAACAGGAGGCTAGGCTGCGCTTTCCCCGGCCCCCCTGTCTGGAAGTCAAGGCCATTAACCCAATAAGCCGCCGGATGCAAGGTTTTAGTCACCAACAATTTCCTGAAATGTTGTCATCTCCTGCCCCCCCTCTTTTTTTTTTGCACAAATGAATTATTACGGTCAAACACCAGCGCAAAAGTAAACAGATGACCTTATGTTTGTTTCCTTTTTTTAAAAGCTCGAGCCCACAAAAAATGTCAGAGATCACAGGCTGCTCTGTAGAACGATTCTTAAAACAGTAGCCGTTTAATGCCTTAAAAAAAATCAGGACCGGTCAAAATATCACAGCACAATGAAGCTGGATCCATACATGGTTGGCTGTGGCACTGTTGTTGTGCTATAGTGACCATCCCCAGTGTGGTACCAGGAAACACCTTATTTCCTTCTTCCCCAAAGCAAAGGGCCAATCCTGGCTTTCCTCCCCGTCACTGGAGCAAGGAACTGCTCCAGAATAGCCCAGGAGGCATCTCCTTTGGGGCTGCTGACATGGTGAGGTTAAGATCAGTCGTTTGGAGCGGCGGACTCTGATCTGGAGAACCGGGTTCGATTCCCCACTCCTCCACATGAGCGGTGGAGGCTAATCTGGCGAACTGGATTTGTTTCCCCACTCCTACACATTAAGGCAGCTGGATGACCTTGGGCTAGTTACAGTTCTCTCTGAACTCTCTCAGCCTCACCTACCTCACAGGGTGTCTATTGTGGGGAGGGGAAGGGAAGGTGACTGTAAGCCTGTTTGATTCTGCCTTAAGTGGGAGAGAAAGTTGGCATCTAAAAAAACAACTCTTCTTCTTCTGCAAAGGCACACCCATTTGGAAAGGGCTCCCTCCGCCATAGGACAAAGCTTGGATGGGGTCCTCCAACCGTGTCGTGATTGGTCCCAGCTCGCAGGCATCCGTTTTGAAATCAGCTATGCCCATACTCCCTGTGGCAGCCATTATGTGGCACCCGCTACCTGTTCTCAACGTTGTAAGAGCGTCCACAGGCTCAACAACCTTAGGGACCCCTGTGCCATAGCAATTGTTGGCAACTGGACTTTTTTTTTTTGCAAAGACAAAACCAGCAGAACTATCACTATAGTATCACACATGAAGCTGCCTTATACTGAATCAGACCCTTGGTCCATTAAAGTCACTATTGTCTACTCAGACTGGGAGCAGCTCTCTTGGGTCTCAGGCAGAGGTCTTTCACATCACCTACTTGCCTAGTCCTTTTGACTGGAGATGCCAGGGATTGAACCTGGGACCTTGTGCATGCCAAGCAGAGGCTCTACCACTGAGCCACGGCCCCTCCCCATGGCACGATACTCAACACTTAACTTTTTTAAAACCAACCGGTTCACACAGGGATCTCCAAAGCAGTTTACTGTGTACTTTAAAATCTGTAAATCGTAGACCTCAAAACCAAATGGAAGTAGTAAACACGGCCTTCCCCGGACTTCTGTTTTTAAGTTTCAAAACAGGGAGAGGAGCAGGAGATCTAATGACACCTCTCCCGCACCAGCTTAGATGTGACTGCTGCTCTCTTTTCTGGCCTGTGCATTCTTGAAGATGTGTCGTGTTGTTTGTTAACAGCGCTTCTCTCTGCCACCCGCCTCTGGTTTGACGGAAAGACTTTGGGGAGCAGGAATCAATGACAATCCACAGTTCAGCCACAAAGGTAAAGTAGTCAGCTTTGCCCTGTGAATTTCCAAACACCATGCCATGGGGACCCGAGCCAAGGAGCTCAGAGTGGCAAACATAGTTTTCCCATTTCTTCCGTTTTATTCTCAAACTTTTTGGAGTGGGACCCTCCTCTAAACTTCCTGTAGTTTTCAGGTCCCACTTGGCGGAGGTAACTCCGTGCTACTTCCTTCCTCCCCAACACAGATCACAGGAATCTGACCACAGTTAACAGAGAATTTATACTTTACTTTCCGTACTCATAAATGTATAGCATTACTAAGCCTGTATTTCACGGCCATTTTGCCCTTAAGGAGAGGCAAAGCCAAATTTGCCACTAAGCTTCCAAGAGACTCCTTTTCCCACTCACCGTTTTCCTCCCCACCTTGCGTCCTGCGAGAGAATCACAACCCACTTCTGAACTCCACCCCAAGGTGGGAGTGACTTCCATCTCATTGAGAGAACTCCTGATAAGCTTTACAAGAAAGCCCAGTTTTTTTTCCAGAGGAGCTTTGAAGACATCTTTTTATATACTCGCATCCAGCCTTCCTGACTTGCTACTTATTTCAGAACTGCAGAAAGATCCGGTAATTCAGAAATATGGAGAAGAGAAGCGTGGGCTTTCCAGTTACGTTCTAACCCTGGAAGAGATGCGTCACTACAGCTACCCTCTAGAAGGTAACGGCCTGTCAGAATGTACACAAAGTTCTTTGAATGCATTAAAGTATTTTTTTAATGTTCTCCCAGGTATTCTGGTAAACTGAATAATCCCACTGATTTGAAAGGGATCAGCGGCAGAGTATGTGCAGAGTAAGGCCCTATATGAATGCCTGCTACACTCTACATCATGGGTAGGATAACCTAGAGAAAGAACAACTTGGAGTTGTCAAGATAGGGTTTGAACCAAGAACCCTGTTGATTGGCACTGGCTTCTTACGCCACCAGGGTGGCCACTGTTTAGAAGAAGAGTTGTTTTTTATATGCTGATTTTCTCTACCACTTAAGGAAGAATCAAACCGGCTTACAATCACCGTCCCTTCCCCTCCCCACAACAGACACCCTGTGAGGTAGGTGGGGCTGAGAGAGTGTGACTAGTCCAAGGTCACCCAGCTGGCTTCATGTGTAGGCACAAGGAAACAAATCCAGTTCACCAGATTAGAGTCCGCTGCTCATGTGGAGGACTGGGGAACACATGACGCTGCCTTATCCAGAATCAGACCTTTGGTCCATCAAAATCAGTACTGTCTACTCAGACCGGCAGCGGCTCTCCAGGCTCTCAGGCAGGGGTCTTTCACATGACCTACTTGCCTAGATGCCAGGGACTGAACCTGGGAACTTCTCCATGCCAAGCAGATACTCTACCACTGAGCCACAGCCCCTCCCAAACCCGGTTCTCTAGATCAGACTCCACCGCTCCAAACCACCGCTCTTAACCACTACACCATGCTGTCTCTCGGGAAGGAAACACCCAGGCAATTTCAGCCACAGCAGCCCCACAGTCCTCCTGGCCTGGGAAGTCAGGTGGTGCTGGAGGGCCAATCAGCGGCTGCTGAGGAATATAAAGACTCACAGACCTCTTTCCTGCCAGTCTGCCTTCAACGCCTCCTGCCCGAGCATCTCCATATGCTTCATTACTGAGCAGAGTTTGGGGTCCATATCCGTGGCCAGTTTGTCAGCCTCTGCCCCACACGCTGGCTCTTGTCATGGTTTACTTTGGGGGGGGGGAAATCTTTCTTTCTACAGGTGCCAGCGACTGCAGCCATTTCGTTTCCACCTGTCGCCATGTCCCACCTTCAGATGACAGCCCCCTTTTTGGACTGGATTGCGAAATGGTAATGATTTGCGTCCTTTCCCGACAAGTAACGGGTGACCTGTGCAAAACCTTGCATAAGAGACGTCAGAATCCAGTACGGATAGTGGATTTTTAAGAAGTTCCTGGTACAGGGAAGCCGCCTTGTGTTTGTTAGCAGTCGGGAGGTGTGACCCTCAATCGAAGCAAATCTCTCCTTGCTTTTAGAAACTACGGAGAACCAAAAAGGGCCGGATTATCCCTGTGGGGGGGTGGAGGGAAGGCTGCTGGCCCAATCGAGCAAGAGCCGTTCTAAACGCAGTCCCTTTTCTTTTTGCCCAGTGCCTCACTGATAAAGGATCTGAACTCGCGCGAATCTCCGTGGTGGATGCTGGCGGCCAGTGCGTCATGGACGAGCTGGTAAAGCCCTCGTTGCCAATAAGGGATTACCTCACGAGGTATGGTTTATAGACTTCGTCGAGGAAACTGTTTAGGATTTGCACGGATCGGAACCCACCACCCCAGAAGATCGTCATGTAATTTGCGGGCTGACGTGCAAGGCCAGATTTGGGGGTAGGTGGGCTGGGCAGTAGAATACTATCCTAAACCAACGAGAAACTGTTGGCCTTTTGAAACGAGCGGGACAGAAAACACCGGGCCAGATTCCGCGCCCGGGGATTCCTGCCCCACCATGGCCTGGGCTTGGTTATCTGTCCATTCCCCCAAGCCGCCAAATAGCTTCTTGATTGTCGTTTTGAAGGTACTCCGGGATCACCGAGGAGCTGCTTCTATCGGTCACCACCCGCCTCGCCGACGTCCAGGCCCGGCTGAGGAGGCTGCTTCCTCCCGACGCTGTTTTAGTGGGTCATTCTTTGAATTTTGACCTCCGAGCTTTAGAAGTGAGTATCTTCTTCACTTCAGAGCCAGTATGGTGTAGTGGTTAAGAGCGGTGGGCTCAAATCTGGAGAACTGCTTTTGATTCCCCACTTCTCCACATGAGCGGCAGACGCTAATCTGGTGAGCCGGGTTGGTTTCCACACTCCTATACATGAAGCCAGCTGGGTGACTTTGGGCTGGTCACACTCTCTCAGCCTCACCTACCTCACAGGATGTCTGTTGTGGGGAGAGGAAAGGAAGGTGATTGCAAGCCAGTTTGATTCTTGAGAGGTAGAGAAAGTTGGCATATAAAAACCAACTTCTGTGGATGAAGTGGGCAAATCAGATCAGGACCCGCAGTAACATTCGTTAAGGATGCAGGCCCCAAAAGAGCTCTTTGCATGATTTTGTGGAATGCATGGCCACATCGCATGGAGATTGTGTATGTGTGTGTGTGTGTGTGTGTGAGGTTTTTTTCCCCTACCTGTAGTTGAAGAACCTATTAAGAAGGAAATGGGGATGGAAAATAAAAGGGAAATCCCTCTTCAATGGTTATTTACGTAGCCTGTGTTTGTCAAAGGCGCCAACTATAGAAAGTTAATTGCAGTGTTACCTTTACAGCCACACGCTATGGGCTTCTGAGCCACATTTCTGACACCTGCTTTCCTCTTTCAGATGGTACATCCCAGTGTGATAGACACATCGCTCCTTTTTATCCGGAAGGGAGGCAAAAGATTCAGGCTGAAATTCTTAGCAGAAGCAGTTTTAGGGTAAGGCTATTTCGGCTCCACTCGTTGTTTCAGATGTCAAACAAGGGACCATGAGGGACCATGGACAGAGAGAAAAAAATAATTAGGATATCTTCTTCCTTCCTCCAGTCTCGCTTTCTTTGAACTACCTCACAGGGGTATTGCGTGAGATAAAATGAGGGAACGAAAAATCATACACTGTCCTGAGCTCCTTGGAAGAAGGATGTGATAAAAATATAATAAACATCTTGTGGCAGTGAGTTCCATAGAATTGGGATTTGTGTGCGGATGCACTTCCTTTTGGAGCCTGTAGTCAGTCGGTCTGACTAAGAGATCCCAAATGTGGAGTCCAGGAGTACCAAGTGTTTTTAGGAAGCGGGTGGGGCCAGGTAGGGCTTTTGTCCAGCGAGGATTCTCATTGCCTATTTGAAGATTTGATTGTCTGTGCAGGTTTTTTAAAACGTTGCTTCGGCGGCAGCCGCAACACAAAGATTTGCCCTGTGTTATGGAAGTTAAAGCTGCGGCAATCCTTTTGTGGCTGGCTCCGCCTCCTGTGGCAGCCATTTGGTGTCCGTGCTCGCTGTGCCGGGTCAGAATTCCAAAGTTGCCCACAAGCTTAAAAAAGTTAGAACAAGAGTTGGTTTTTATAAGCTAACTTTCTCTACCCCTTAGGGGAGACTCAAACCGGCTTACAACCGCCTTCCCTTCCCCACAACAGACGCCCTGTGAGGTAGGTGGGGCTGAGAGAGCTCTAAGAGAGCTGTGATTAGCCCAAGGTCACCCAGCTGGCTTCGTGTGCAGGAGTGGGGAAACAAATCCAGTTCACCAGGTTAGCCTTTGCCACTCGTGTGGAGGAGCTGGGAATCAAACCCGGTTCTCCAGATCTGAGTCCACCGCTCCAAACCACCGCTCTTAACCACTACACCATTCTGTGGACTAAGTGATTCCCTGCCATGCACAGAGCTCACTGATTTGAGCAGTAACCAGTTTTCATAAGGACAAGAATTCTCTCATTAAGTGGTGGTATTCTACGACAGAGTGTACCCTTGGTGGGCATGGAATGGTTTGTATATATCCCTGTACTTACCGCTATGCCTTCTGCTTTTTCTACATCCAAGGAAAGAAATCCAGCGCACAGACCAAGAGGGCCACGATCCAACTGAAGACGCTACGTGTGCCCTCGAACTGGCCCAATTTTTCATTAATCAGGGGCCCAGAAAGGTGTGTGACTTTCCATCATTTGTGTCCTTTTTAAATTTCGAAATCCAGAAGATGTTAAAACTCTGCCTGTAACAATCGCAGAGGAGAAAATTCCTGTCAGGGATGCCCCGCGAGTGACTTCTTTCTCTTATAAATGGTGCAGATTTGGGGTTTAGGAAAACAACTCACTACTCTGCCTTGCCTCGGGACTTCATGCCACATGCCAGGTTCAATCCCCGGCATCTCCAGTTCCAGAATCTCATGTAACAGCGAGTACAAAAGGCAGTTCTCTGCCCGACACCCTCAGCTAGGTGATCTGACACGGTGGCAAAATACCTACCTGGCATGCAGAAAGCTCCAAGGTTCAATCCCTGGCATCTCCAGCTATTTCTCTGTCTGATAGAGCCACTGGCCAGTCACAAGATACATTCAAGTGAAAAATAAGAGGTGTCTCCCCACTCCCCAGTTTCTGGTATTCCAATGATGTCCCATGTAACTGCTGTTAAATGTCATCCGAGCCTATTATATTAGGCGCTGTGGAACACAGGCAGGACAATGCTGCTGCAGCCGTCTTGCTTGTGGGCTTCCTAGAGGCACCTGGTTGGCCACTGTGTGAACAGACTGCTGGACTTGATGGGCCTGGGTCTGATCCAGCAGGGTTTTTCTTATCTTCCTTTCTTCCCTCCCTCCTTCCCTTCTTCCTTCCTTCTCTCCAATATCAGAGGAGCATGCCTATTAGGTGCTTTGGAACACAGGCAGGATGCTGCTGCTGCAGCCGTCTTGCTCGTGGGCTTCCTAGAGGCATCTGGTTGGCCACTGTATGAACAGACTGCTGGATTTGATGGGCCTTGGTTTGATCCAGCATGGTTTTTCTTATGTTCTTATGACTGTCCAATAGAGCCATCTAATACGACAGTCTTTATGTCATTATCCCCCCCCCCCCCATCAAGTCACATCTGACTTATGGTGACCCCTGGTGAGGTTAACAAGCAAGAGATGTTCGGAGGTGGTTTGCCATTGTCTGCCTCTGTGTCACAACCCTGGTATTCCTTAGAGGTCTCCCTGCTTAGCTTCTGAGATCTGACGAGATCAGGCTAATCAAGGCCTTTACTTCATAACCTGCATTAATTCCACTGACTACGGGACAGGGGTCTCCGGTAAGCTGGGATGCTGGTAGCTTATCCTCCCTTCCCAGGCTTTCCTGCTAAGTTGGAACTGGGTACCACAGTCACGTGGGAAATCTCTGTGAAATCCCAGAGGTTGCCAGCACAGCTCCGAAGCCCAGAGATATGTGACCCAGGCTCAATGTAAACTTTGGAGGAAGTGTTTTGTAAAACGAGTTGATTTCTTCCGAGGTAGCGGAACTGAACCTGGAAGCCCGATTGCTGCGGCAGAGCCAAGCAGGCAACTCAAAGAAGCTTGCCTTGCCAAAGCTGAAGAATGGGATCCCGAAGTGCATGAGGACCCCCATCCAAGGGTAAAGAGCTTTCCCTTCCTTCCGCTGTGTTTTGCATATATTTGCATGGACACATGAACTGCCTTATGTTGAATCAGACCATCCGTCCATCAAAGTCTGCTCAGACTGGCAGCTGCTCTCCAGGGTCTCAGGCGGAGGTCCTTCACATCACTTACTGCCTGGTCCTTTTAGCCGGATATGCCGGGATTGAACTTGGGACCTTCTGCATGCCAAGCAGATGCTCTACCACTGAGCCACAGCCCCTCTACTACATGGCTCCTTTAAAATAATTTCAGTATATAGCCAATCGAGTAACATCACTTT
Organism: Euleptes europaea; assembly: GCF_029931775.1. Taxonomy (NCBI): domain Eukaryota; kingdom Metazoa; phylum Chordata; class Lepidosauria; order Squamata; family Sphaerodactylidae; genus Euleptes; species Euleptes europaea. Next base: position 10,297,767 of record NC_079332.1, read on the forward strand.
TAAGCAACATATTACTTTCTGAAAATAGTACCCAGGGCAAATTAATTTTTTCCTGCAGTACAGTTCATTGCTGCCTCCTGTAACAGTGTAGCGGACCGGCTAAGAGACTTGAGCTTTGAGTTGGGAAGTCTCTGGTTCGAGTCTCACCTCTGCTAGGAAGATACTACGTGGTCTTGAACGTGTTATTGTCTCTCAGCCTCAGCCCCTTTGCCTCCTCTATATCATGGGTTTGGTAATACCAGCCTACCTGGCACAGTTGTAAGGAAGCGTGCCATGAACAATCTAAACCAAGGCTGTTTATTCTATAATCTAGGTGAGCACCCCTTTAAAAAAAGACTCTGCTTTCCTTTTTTGTCCCTTAGCCTTCTAGACGTCTTGCAGTCTCTCGGTCAAAAGACTCTGCTTCTGGGAGGACAGACTGACGCTTCTCCCGACAACAGCCCACACAAGCAAGTGAGTTATGAATGCCCTCATTCGTATGCTGGATTGGAGAAATGGAAGAATGAATCCCTGGGGATGGGGAAGAAGAGCAGCCCACCGTCCAGTTCCCGTGGCTTTCCACTGCAGTGGCCCCGTCCTGCTCCAGTGGTCACCGCCAGCCCTTATGGTAGCTCTCAAACCCTTTTGGTCCAGCTGTCTTCCAACTGTTCCAGACCCCGGGGGGCAAGTACGTTGGCAGGAAGTCATCGGCCACCAGCGTCACGTGACAGGAAGAGGGGGGAGCCAGAGTTATGGGTTCGCCAAGGGTCAAGGCCATGGGCAGAAGGAAACACAAACCAAGCGGCCGGAGGTGAACCACAGTCAGGAGCAAGCCAAGGAAGAATCCCATTACACACTTTGCAGCCTTTCCTCGCAGTACCGCACTGTGCATGGGAAGAGGCCCCTATGCGTTCATACTAGCCACAGGTCCTTCCAAAAATGGTGTCTTTATAGGGGTTCTGCAATCCCCTGGGGGGGTCCTATCCACTGAGTTCAAGACCTTGTCTGCTACTGGTGCTCCTCCAGGTACCTTGGGGGTTCTCAGACTGCCGACCTGCCGTCCTCGATCTTCAAGTCTCCTGTTCGAAATGTGTCCTTTTCAGATTCTCCAGCAAGCCTTGGAAGAGATCCCCGGATCGTCTTTCAGCGTCATTCAGTTCCCTTCGGATCCGCGGCACCTGACCTCCCACCTCGCGGCAGACCTCAGCGCAAAAGTAACTCTGCTTTGTCCTCGCGTCGTTTTGCCGAGAGGAGAGGAATCCGCTGGTTACCGGGCTCCTTTTCGTCTTTATGAAGTCTCACCTTTAACCCTTATTTCCATAGCTGCAGACTAAGCTGACCAACATGCTGACGGTTTACGCAGGTCCCTTCGGAAAGGGCGTCCGCCTGACAGCTTTGAAGAGGACCTTTGGGAACTATGGACATATTCTGTCGATTAGAGTCGTTACAGAAACCCTGAAGGTAAGTGGGCAGAAAGGGCCCCCTTTAAAATAGATGTGCTGGAACTCAACAGGGACTTGTTATAACATGGGCTGTCCACTAAATAGCCCAGTGTTTTGTTCTCCTTCCTTGTGTAAGCGATGAGGAGAACCTTGCAAAAGGATGGCGTCATGATACAGAATTATGGGACCCATGGGGTGTGGGGACATTTAAGACAGCACTTCTAGCTTCCCACCAGCACATATTGGGGTCCCTGGCCAGGGATAATTGGTTCAGGGGGAAATTTCCCCCAACATTTTTGGGCGGCCTTGAGCCAGTCGCTGTCACTCTCGACCTAGCCTACTTCACAGGGTTGTTGTGAAGAGGACGGTGGATCCCTCTATCCTGATGAACGTCTGCAATACAAATGTAATAAAATAAATGGAAATGCAGTCGGCTTGCCATTGTGGCGAGGTGCTCTGTTGTGATCCGTCTCTTTTTCTTAAGCCCCACCTCTGTATCCAGTATGAAGTCCTAGAGGCAGCTCAACTTGCTATAGAGAATCTGAATGGAGCGGAAGTTGCAGGATCCTGGATTAAGGTAGGCCCGTCTCCTGCCCTTGGAGAACGGTAGCTGGAAGCAGCCTTAGAAGGATATCTTGTACGCACAGCAGACGGACTCAGTAGAGGTATTCTGCACAGGTAGGAAGAGCTCCGTCCCATCTTGGTGTAGCCAGCGCGGTGTAGTGGTTAAGAGCGGTGGTTTGGAGCAGTGGACTCTGACCTGGAGAACTGGGTTTGATTACCCTCTCCTCCACATGAGCGGCGGAGGCTAATCTGGTGAACTAGATTTGTTTCCCCACTCCTCCACACGAAGCCAGCTGGGCGACCATGGGCTAGCCACAGTTCTCTTTGAACTCTCTCAGCCCCACCTACCTCGTAGGGGGAGTCTGTCGTGAGGAGGGGAAGGGAAAGTGATTGTAATCCGCTTTGTTTCTTCCTTAAGCGGTGGAGAAAGTCGGCATATAAAAACCAACTTTCTTCTTCTTCTGGTCCCCGAGATCTTTAAACGGGAGTTGCCGGGGACTGAACCAGGGACTTCCTAGCACCAGTCACAGCTCCCCTCCTGCGGGCAAGGCAGCATCCGCACAAGGCCTGCCAGTAACCACCGAGCTGTTCCACACTGCACACTTCAGCTGGAAACGGCTCCTGCTGAGCTCAGTCCCAACACGTTCTCTCTTGTACCAGACTCACAGCAGGAAGGATGCTCGGAAGCTGCTCGACATGATTGCAAGCGCTCGGTCGGGAGTTGCTTGCGCTACTGGGGTAATCGCGTGTTCGCTGCTTCCCCTGCCAGGTGCAAAGGCCCGTCACCGAAACGACGCTTGATTGCGAGAACCTCCTGAGACAGCTGGAAATGGATGCGGACAATGAAGGTGTGATTTACATGGCGGGATTGGAGGAGGCCCGCAGCGAGGCAGATTTGCGAGAGCAGTTGGGTTTCCTGAAAGAGCTGAAGGCTGTTTTCTGGCCAAGGGATCCCAGAAGTGGAAGACAGAGAAATTACTGTTTTCTCAGTAAGTACACGGCACTCGAGGGGCTCAGTCTGGGAAGCGTTCGATACTTGCAGAAGCAAAATAAGGAGGCTGTTTAGAGCTAACAAAGCACCTTAGGCCCAAAGAAATGTTTGACCGCTACGTTCCTAATCAGGGAGGATTTGCTAGTGTTTTTCAGAGACCGCAGAGGGGGTACCTTTCCTTGAAGGCTAATTGTCCCATTGCACAAGTCATCTCGAGAAATCGTTCAGGAGGTTATTCTTTCCCTCCGACTCTTTCAGAGGGCTTCAGCCAATGCGCCGGTTGAGGCGCACCGCAATCTAGTTTGCATAAGGTTGATCTGCACCAGCGGAGAGAGCTGACCCCTCACTTGAAGGTGGAACATTTGGAAACTGCACCCGGCAAGAGACTAACATTATTTATTAGTTCCTCACTTAGACTTTGGTATAAGCAACAGCTGCTGGACACTGGAGATCTGTAAATCCCCCACCAACATGGGTGGAATTGAGGCGGGGGCCCGGCATACCTAATCATTATTTTGCGTTGGATTAGCAGAAAATAATAGAACTGTTCTGAAGACTGAGATTTCAAGGGTTTATTTTATTGTGATCAAAAGCATCTCTGTGCTTGTGTGGCAAGCCATACTTAGTCAGGGCAAATGGAGCCTCCATCTATGGGGTCTTCTTTTATCTAGAATTAGAATTCTACTCCCAGCCCTTATCTTCTTTACAAAAAGTACCCCTGGCGTTTCAGAAGATCTACAATTTTAAAAGCTGCCCTGGTTGAGGAAATGAAAGGATCTTAAGCGGAGCACTTGAGGGCTGCTTTTCATTTCTGTTTCAGGATTCCCAACGGCGGAAAGTGCCTCCGCAGCCCTTAAAACCATAGAGGGGCAGACTGCCGGAGGCGGAACATTGCACGGCAGAGGTGCTTTGACACCTCCACATCTCCACCGGTGGATCTGCCACGAGAATCAAAACAGCGAACGGCCTGCTGCTCTGCAGCTGCCGCACGAGGCCGCCTGCCCGCCGAAGGAACAGCTGCTTGCTTCGGTGAGTCGGTTTCCCCGCTTTCGCCCTCTGAGACACAGTCGGTCTCTGCATTCCGTGGGGCAGAAGAGCCGGCGTGCAGAAGGTCCCGGGTTCAATCTCCGACTGCTCCATTGTAACGGTCTTAAGTAGCAGGTGAATGAAAGCTCAGTTAGTGCTAGAGCCCCCGGAGAACCATGAGCCGGAGTAAACACCATGGAGCTTGGCGGATCAGAAGATCTGGCTGTATGTAGCTCTAAGCAACAGCTTAAGAAGGAGCCGTGGCTCCTTAGCAGTGCATATGCATCCCAGGTTGCTCTTCAGTAGCAGGTCCCCCTGCTCTAGGGTCCTCTCTAGGGCCCTGCTCCTCTCTAGGGTCTAGTAGCAAGACCCTAGAAAGCCACCACCAATCAGAAGAAACTCTATCAAACTAGATGAGCTGCTTAAACATATGAACCTGCCTTATACTGAACCATTGGTCCATCAAGGTCAGTCTTGTTTCCTCTGCCTGGCAGCGGCTCTCCAGGGTCTCAGGCAGAGATCTGCCCCTACAACCTGATCCTTTTTTATCTGTAGATGGTAGGGATTGCACCTGGGACCTTTGCCATGCTAAGCAGGTGCTCTGCCCCGCGCCATGGCCCTCACCTTCCTAGTTTTGCTGAAACAAAAGAGTTCCATATCTGGGTTTTACTTTACTTGGTATGTCTGTCGCAGAAAAGTCTGTGGAATTTTACAGAAACCAGGGGCCTACCACACATTCCTCTCGCCTGTTGCAAAATAATTCTCAGTGAACCGACCGACTTATGAACCCCTTAACGCCAGCCTTTGCCTTCTTCTGACACAGGAGCAAGAGGTGAAGAGCGCCATGAAGGCATTCGACCGCCGGATCAAAAAGCTCTACAGAGGCTTGCCGAAGCGGACGCTCTGCGTCGTTCTGTTACCAGGAACAGAAAGGTAAAGAACCCTTCGCGTGTCTCCCGTCCCCACTCCTCTACCTGCCATTTCAAACAAACGGGGCGTGTGTTACATTTGAGCCTTGTTTCCACACAAACACACACACACACAGGCATTCCAAAGAAAGGGCAAGGCAGCTTGGAAAAAAGCACTAAAAGCGCCTGTAGTATTGATCAGTTTCTAACCGAGCGCAATCCGGGTGATGCGCAAACTGAGCTAATGTGCTTCATAAGACAAGCCCTGCTGGATCAGACCAAGGCCCATCCAGTCCAGCCATCTGTTCACACAGTGGCCAACCAGGTGCCTCTAGGAAGCCCACAAACACGACGACTGCAGCAGCATTGTCCTGCCTGTGTTCCACAGCACCTAACAAAACAGGCATGCTCCTCTGATCCTGGAGAAAATAGGTATGCATCATGACTAGTATCCATTTTGAGTGGTAGCCATGAATACTCTCTTCCATGAACATGTCCACTCCCCTCTTCAAGCCTTCTAGGTTGGCAGCCGTCACCACATCCTGGGGCAGGGAGTTCCACAATTTAACTATGCGTTGTGTAAAGAAACACTTCCTTTTATCTGTTTTGAATCTCTCCCCCTCCAGCTTCAGCAGATGACCCCGCGTTCTGGCATTATGAGAGGGAGAAACGCTTCTCCCTGCCCACTCTCTCCATACCATGCATAATTTTATAGACCTCTATCATGTCTCCCCTTAGCCGCCTTCTTTCCAGGCTACACAGCCCTAAGCGTTTTAGCCGCTCCTCATAGGGCAGTTGCTCTAGCCCCCTGATCATTTTGGTTGCTTCCCTCAGCGGGGCATCAGTTTGACTCCCTGCTCATGCAGTTCCAGCTTCTCAGATGCAGAGGGTCTTCCCCCCACCCCCAAGCTCAAATCCAAAAGCAGGCAGGTGAAGCAGCCTTATACCGAATCAGACCATTGGTTCCTCTAAGATTACTCCTTCTAGCAGTGGCTAGAATAGAGGGGTCCTTTAAGGGGAGATTCCAGGGATTGAACCTGGGGCCCTGTGTGCATAAGGCAGGAGCTCCGCCATGGCGCTGAGGCACCCTTTGACCTGGAAAACCGGGTTTGATTCCCCGCTCCTATACATGAGCGGCAGAGCCTAATCTGGGGAACTGGATTTGTTTCCCCCCTCTTCCACGTGAAGCCAGCTGGGTGACCTTGGGCCAGTCACAGCTCTCTTAAGAGCTCTCTTAGCCCCGCCTACCTCACAGGGTGTCTGTTGTGGGGAGGGGAAGGGAAGGCAAATTCCATGCTGGCCATAATTAGACAAGGAATAGAGAATAAAACTGCTGCTATCATATTGACCTTGTACAAATCTATGGTGGAATACTGCGTACACACTTGGAATACTGCGTACAGTTCTGGTCACCACACCTAAAAAAGGATATTACAGAGCTTGAGAAGGTGCAGAAAAGAGCAACCAAAATGATTAGGGGACTAGAGCAACTGTCCTATGGGAAGCGGTTAGGACACTTAGGGCTGTTTAGCTTGGAAAGAAGGCGGCTAAGGGGAGACATGATAGAGGTCTATAAAATGATGCATAGTTTGGAGAGAGTGGACAGGGAGACATTTTTCTCCCTCTCCCATAATACTAGAACACGGGGTCATCTGCTGAAGCTGGAGGGTGAGAGATTCAAAACAGATAAGAGGAAGTATTTTTTCACACAACGCATAATTAAATTGTGAAACTCCCTGCCCCAGGATGTGGTGATGGCTGCCTGCTTGGAGGGCTTTAAGAGGGGAGTGGACATATTCATGGAGGAGAGGGGTATTCATGGCTATTAGTTAGGCGATTGTAAGCCAGTTTGATTCTGTCTTAAGTGGTAGAGAAAGTCGGCATATAAAAACGACCTCTTCTTCCTCTTCTTCTAATTCCGTCAATCAGTCACCAAGGTATGGTGGTAAAAGTGAGGATAAGCTATTATAAGCCTTTAAAAAAAAAAAAAAAAAGAATCACTTTGCCTCTGGCCTTTGGTCCTAAGCTCCGACTGCTGATTATTTGGGGGGTTTGGGGTTGTTTCCAAGCAGTTCTTTGGCGGCTGGTAAGCCCGGAGCTGCAGACAGGATTTTGATTCATTCCTGTATTTTCCTGTTTTGTGTTAAAGCTTTGAAAACGTGCCAGCAACATCCTTTGTGCTGTGCATGTAACAGAGTTTGGAGCAACTGACCGGGAGGGGGGGAGAGTTGCCAGCAACTGCTCATGTCCATGCTTGAGCTGGGGGCCTTAGCAAGAAGAAGAGTTAGTTTTTATATGCCGACTTTCTCTACCACTTAAGGGAGACTCAAACCGGCTTACAATCGCCTTCCCCTCCCCACAACAGACACCCTGGGAGGTAGGTGGGTCTGAGAGCTGTGACTTGCCCAAGGTCACCCAGCTGGCTGTGTGTGTAGTGAGTGGGGAAACAAACCCAGTTCTCCAGATTCGCCTCTGCCGCTCATGTGGAGGAGGGGGGAATCGAACCCGGCTCTCCAGATCAGAGTACACCACTCCAAACCACCTCTTTTAATCACTACACCACGCTGGCTCTCAAGAACAATGCCGGGGGGGGAGGCTGGGGCCAGGCACCATCCTTGCCTCGCTTCTTAGATCAGCCAAGTGTTCAGCGTGGAAAACAACCAGGGTGGGGCTTCCCTCTGGCAATTCGCAGTGCGACTCCGGTGGCGACACTGAGCTCCAGGCGAGGATTGCTCTCCCGTCTTGTTCTGAGAGTGGCAGTTCTCATTCCTTCCAGATCTGGACCTAACCCTTGACTGATGTAAACTTTTACCAACTGGGTTGGTTTCCCCACTCCTACACACGAAGCCAGCTGGGTGACCTTGGGCTAGTCACAGCTCTCTTAGAGCTCTCTCTCAGCCCCGCCTACCTCACAGGCTATCTGTTGTAGGGACGGGGAGGTGATTGTAAGCCGGTTTGATTCTTCCTTAAGTGGTAGAGAAAGTCGGAATATAAAAACCAACTCTTCTTCTATTACTACTAAAGAAATATTTGTTTACATTTGCAAAATGTTACAGGTAGTCGAGTTCTGTTGTGCAGATCGGTCATAGTCCAGATTGGGGCGGTGGGGGGACTGTAACCTGGTTACCTGCAGCCCTCTAAGCTTTCATAGCAAAAAACGATCTTGGCAGGAAACCTTTAACGCATATTCCTGTCGCTTATCTTGCAGAGTGCCCGTATCGCTCCCCGGCTTCAGCCTCCTTGCAATCAAAGATGACGACGGCCCCGTCGCTGCCTCCCATTAACTCATCCGGTCGGCCCCCACCCCAGTTTGGCAAACGGATTCGACAAGATCCATCTTGGGCCTGGACACATGGTGCTATAAATCACTAGTTCAACCTCCACTGACGTATTATGCTTTAGCGTATGTCTCTTTCAGTGACGCTGCAGAATACAATCAGGAACCACTTCACAACTTCACAGCGGTGTAACGAAATGTCCTCAGGGGAGGATGAGAACAGTTAAAATTCAAATAAGTCAGTTAAAACCAAGGTTAAAAGAAAAAAGTAACTTGCAAGGTGTAGATCATAATGGTTCTATCCCGTAGTTGTCTTGCTTCGTCCTCAGCACAGAACAATGAAAAACACCTTAAATTAAAACCTTGCTTCTCAGCACTGTCTAAACATAATATCCTGCTCCACCCAGCGATAAGGGAGGATGAAGTTGTGAACAGCGACGACTAATCAGGTAAGAAAAATAAAAATAACTTGCAGTCTAAGAAGAACAGCATTACTGACTCGTCGCCATCTTGGGTGTCCGTCCCGCCCCCCCACCCCACGAACGATTGAAAAGGTGAAACGATTTCAGAAGAAGCCAGGCCAGTTGCTAAGACGAGTAAAACATCCCTGCTGTTTCGGCCGCTCTGCTGGCTGCGAACCAAGCGCTCTCGAGGGAAAGATGCCGGCGGCGGTTTGAGGGTCTGCGCGCGTGCGTTTGCGAACCGTGGAACAATTTGACCTGGAATGAAATGGCGAGTTTGCAGTGGGTTTTAAAAGGACCCGGTGGCGTTTTTGGCAACGTCGAGGAAAGCTCTGCATCCCCCCCACCCCGCCCCAGCCAGCCAGGGCAAAGCCCCTCCACAAAAGCAGCATTTTGGGTAACAAGGACTACCCACGATTCCCTGCCTGTTCAGCCCCCCCCCCCAATTCTCTCAGACGGCCTCTGCGTTTTTCACCACACAGAGTCGGAAGGAAACAGCACACTTCGGAGAAAAAGCGGGGGAAAGAAAACACAGCGATGTTTACCCGGAGGAGAATGGAATCTCTGATTCATAAATGTTTGGTCGCTTTCCATGCTCTTTGTGAAAGGAATGGTTTCAGCCCGAGAGAGGTGAAAGAGAGGAAGGGAGAAACTGTGACCGAGGGAGGAACGGGTGAAGACTTGAGTCTGTTAGGAAACCCATCTCATTGCAATGTTAGCATGACTGGCTGGCTGTAAAAATCCTTGCACCAAGGGTGGGGGGGATGCATGTCTCTGAGCATGTGTAGAATGTGTCCTCTCATTCTGTGATTTATTTTTTTAAATGGACCTAAACATGCATTGCCTTCAAACACCCACAGAATCATTTCTTGGGGAGAGAAGAGAACCTCACTCTAAGCCGGATGTAATTTCAGAAATAATGCACAACTTTATACGCTGTCGGTTAACGGTGAACCGGTGGCCAATGCTGCTGGCAGCTTCGGCAGGCAGCTCTTGCCCTGGCAGTGCCTTAAATTAAGACGGGACGACATTTTAAAATGGGGGGATAGAGATTTCACTCCTTCCCAGCTGCTGTCAGTTTACCGTCCAATCCTTTCAACGCTTTTAAAAAAACGGGGCATGGAACAAAAATAAATACCTCCTCTCTGAACTGTGTCCTCTCCGTCCCAAGTTTCTGTCGCCGATTCGTCAACTCTGCCAAGTTCTTTTTCTCCCCTGCTCCTTCCCCCAACACTTGTGAACTCCTCTCCCTCTCCTTCACACCTTCTCTTCCTCCTCTCCTCTTTTTGCCCGCGAGTGAATTCACACCATGTGCTGTAGCGGCTGAGTGTGCGTAGTTAAATTGTGGAACTCCCTGCCCCAGGATGTGGTGACGGCTGCCTTGCTTGGGACACGGAAAAAAGATTAACCAAGTGGGGGGGGGGGGAGAACCAGCCCTGATGAGGACCAAGCCGAGGGTATAGAATAAGCAAATGATGAGAAGGAGGGCATCTTGGCCATCTTCTGGGCATGGAGCAGGGGTCACTGGGGGTGTGGGGGGAGGAGGTAGTTGCGAATTTTCTGCGTTGTGCAGGGGATTGGACTAGATGACCCTGGTGGTCCCTTCCAACCCTATGATTTTATGACTAGTAGAACAGTCAAGAATTAGTTGAAATTTGGGGAACAGAGCGATCAGGAAACAGGCCTGATCAAGTCCCTAGCTGTTCTCAAGAACACGATTCCGAGAAGAAGGGTTCCAAGTCCTTTACCGCCTCTCCCTTTCCACAATGGCTCACAGGGCCCTGGCTTTGTTTATTTGTCTGGCATTGCAGAGATATTCAAAGAGAGAGAGAGAGACGCACACACACACACCAAGACATAAGCAGGGGAACCATTCCAAATGGGGAAAGAGGACTGGCTCGGGCTCACTGCCTGCCGACTCGCATCTCCGCTGGCATCGTTCAGCGGTGCATTTCAGGCAGAGGCCATTGTGGTGTGCAAAGACCACAGCCGAGGAAGAGTGCCAAGAGAAAGCTGGACATGCCAACCCCACCTCCCACAAATATAGCAGAAGGGTGTTTTTTCCCTCCCCTCTTTCAATTTTGTTTTGAATGTCAAAAACAATCTTGTTCATAAAGGAGACCGAGATCTGTGCAGTAAACAGAGCCCTAGAAGCACATGGAAGCTGCAGTCTAATTTCGAATGGGGGGGAGAGAAGGGATATTTATTTTTATTCTGGCTGGGCGGATTGCTTCCCAAGAGCTGCCCGGGCAGAGGCGCTCAGCAGAAACAGCATTTTACTGCTCTGTAAGAGACCATCAGGTTGACGTGGGCATGCTACTGGGATTAGGAGGGGGTCACTCCAAAATTTACCAGCACCACCAGCTCCGTTGTAGCCGGCTGCATTTCACAGATGATTTAAAAAAAAGGCTGTAGGGAAGAGTTTGCCCTGGTCTGGGTAGCCCAGACTAGCCTGATCTCGTCAGAGCTTGGAAGCTAAGCAGGGTCAGCCTAGGTCAGTATTTGGATGGGAGACCACCAAGGAATACCAGGGGCAAACCACCTCTGTTCGCCTCTTGCCTTGAAAACCCTACATGGTCACCGTAGGTCAATTGTGACTTGGCAGCAAAAAAAGAGGGGGCTCAAATTCCTCATCGCTGCCTTACAAACCCTGAAGTTTTCCATCTTGCTTTCCCTTCTACCTTGGGCAAACCGAACCTGCAATTCCTTATTTTTGCCGTTTTCTCGTTCCTCGCACTGCGCTTTCCCCGTTAAGGTGTACACACTTTTTGCAGTTATTCGTGCAACAAGAAATCAGCTAGAAAATATGTAAAAACATGGTTGCGCTTACCTGGAACTGATGCTCATTGAGTGTTCTCCTGTGCAGCCGCACACGGGGAGCGCACCAACACAGGCCGGACATGGATGTTCCAAACGCTCCTGACAGCTTGAGGAGCCCACGTTTCTTGCCCACCTCTGTTGCCCCGAAAGGGGAGAGGGATCACCTAGAGATCTGAACAAGACTGGTAACTCTAGCCTTCCACAAATTAAAATGCACAACTTGTTTGGTCAACCTAATATCCAAAGAGAGCCAGTGTGGTGTGGTTAAGAGAGAGGGACTCTTATCTGGAGAACCGGGTTCGATTCCCTACTCTTCCATGTGAAGCCTGCTGGGTGACCTTGGGCCAGTCACAGTTCACTCTGAACTCTCTCAGCCCACACTGAGTCAGGCAATGGCAAACCACCTGTTAGTCTCTTGCCTGAAACAACCTAAGGGGTTGCCATAAGTCAGTTGTGACTTGACAACACTTTTACACACACACCATATCCAAAGAATCCAAGAGCTGTATTGGATTTAAGAGATGACTGTTAGCAAGAGCGCCCGGAGGCTGGGGACAGATGTGTGCTCAAATATGTGCTTGTGGCTTTAAAGCCCCCCCCCCATTTCACTGAGTGTGTCTCACCAAGTGTGGGCACACTGGAGGGCCAGGAATAAGCCGTTCCCTGTGCGAGACAGGATGCTGGACTAGATGGACCCCTGGTCTGAGCCAGCAGGGCTCTTCTGATGTTCTCATCAGGGGAAGGCCTTTGCCCCGATGCCCTGTTGCTGGCCCTCCAGAGGAACTGGTTGGCCACTGTGTGAGACAGGATGCTTGTGCCCTGTGCCGATGGACTCCTTGACCACAGTACTCCTGATACAGCCACACAACAGACTGTACTTGTACTTAACTGCTCTGGATCAACAGGCAGGATATCATGCCCAGAAAACCTCCTCCCCCCTTCCTCCCTCAAACCCCGCTACAAGTTAAAATGGGTTTCCCGCTCCCCCGCTCCCCCGCAGCCACTGTGGTAATTCCTCCGAGACAGCATCTCTCCGCATAAAATCTCCAAAGCACAGACTTGCTGTAAATTCATGTATCTGTTTAATAACCAAGGCTTGTGTCTCAAGTCCTCAGGGCTGAACCGTCGAGCATGTGGTTAAATACTTCGCAAGGTCAAGCAAGAGGGTTCAGGGCCTTCGGGACCTAGTGAACAACAAGACAAAGTCCCCCCACACACACCCCATTTTAGGCACAAAACTTCCTTTGTAATTAGCCAAAAAAAATGACATCAATAGAATGCACATGCAGCCTTAACATGAAAGATAGAACTTCCTATAGGGACTCCAGAACGGAGTCCCAGGAGTTTTGCCTGCTGCACCTTAAAAACCAGGGAGTGTTTCTCGAAGCACTCAACAGCAACATAAACCAACAAAATCAGCATGAAACCCCTGCCGCTGACAAGCGAGAGAAGATGTGAATTTCAAGTATTTCTTTATTTTTTTCGTGAATTTTAAATCCGCCCCGCCATTGTTAGCGACTGAAAATGGAGTTGAGCTGGATAGTATTGATGGAACTAACCCTGTGTAGGGGGAGGGGAGTAACACAACCCCCCAAAAAAACACCTGTGCAAACTTGGGAGCAAACCAAAATGCTACAGCCGGGGGGGGGGTGCCACGTTTGCCACCTTGTCATCCTGCGCAAAAGAGCCGCGCAGGATCCGAGCTTGCACACTCGGCCCGTCGGCAGGATCAAGCCGCGGCGGAAATGGGGGAGCGGTCCCACCTGCTCGGCCAATGTGGCAGACGGGATAGGCTGTCGCAGTGGATCTGAAGCCCCTCATGCGCTCCTGCCCCTTCCTCGGAACGAGGCAGGATCAGAAGCGGATTCAGAACGTGGCTCATCTAAGCTATCAACTCATCAGAAACAGAGAGAGAGAGAGAGATTGTGGTTGTTTTTCAAATTAAGCCTACTTCGAGCCTTCATTGCAAGAAATAAAGTTTTATACTTTAAAAAATATATATACGTAGCGTGGAAAGGTCAGGCTCATTTCCGAAGAAAGCCTCAGCAATTATCCCTTTTACCAAAAGTTTTTTAGATGCTGACATTTTTAAAAAAGTCAGTTAATTCAGCCAGTGTTAATAAAACTCCCTTTTTTTTTAAAGGTCACAACAGTTTTCAAGCAAGCCACTAGTTCCCAGTACAAGGTGGTGGTAGTTGTTGTTTTTTTTAAAAAAGAAATAAAAAATCCATTCCTATTGAAACATCGTTTAAGTCAGCCCCAAACCAAGATGACAGCCGGGTTGCCGTTTAAGGTCATTCTTTGAAAGGAAAAAAAAAAGTAAACTAAACCGTGTTACCTGTTCTTGACCCAAAAAATTCTGGGCCTTTCGACAGCTGTCTGAAAAGCAGAAATGTCAAATCGCTTAATTGCCGTGCCATAAAATAAGATGCAATGATCAAATTTAGGTCTCGGCTGTTAGAAGTGCAGAGGGCGGGCTTTGCCAGCAACACAGCAGCGATCAGACTTATAAGGTGCAAATTGGGAGGAGGAGGAGAGGGCAGGGAGAAAACGGGACAATTTTAACTAAGCTACTCAGGCTTAAGTAAGGAGGGGAGGAAAGCCAAGACAGTCCTGATTCTGACGCGATAGACTCATCAGCTGAAGACTCTACGAGCCAAAGGCAAGTGAAGTAAAAATGTGACACCCGACCTAAAAAGGAAAAAGACACTCCAGGTTGGAAAAATCTATGGCCTCAACAAAGACAGGTCGACCTGGTCTGTGGTCGCACCTTGCAGAAAGCAAGGACTGGCCAGTTATGGGTCGGCAAAGCTGGCACGGACCTGAATGAGCCCCACTTCTTTTAGCTCCGGTGGGGGGGGGGGGAAGGGGATCCCTCCACGTGCCTTCTATAGGTCTGCCGTCAGCCTAACCACTTCCAAGTCACTGCCGTGGGAGGGTTAAGAAACACCCCACCCCCTTACAGGGCGTGATGGGATGTCCAGTCAAATAGGAGGAGCTTGCAAAACTGTCTCCAGCTGACTAGGGTCGGGGGGGGGGGAGGGAAGCTCTCTGGGACACAGAAAAATTAAAGCAGCCCCCTTCGGGGAGAGCATGGGTCATTTCATCTCACGGCTGATGCTACAAATAAGGTTACCGAAAGCTCTGCTGGAAGGCAGGCATGGTGTATTGTTTTGCTTTTTTAAGCCGTCATCTCATTTAAAGGGGGGGCTGACTTAAAAGAGGCTAGACAGGCTACATAAAAGGAAAATGATGCTTTCATTGGCTTTCAGAGTCTTATTTACCTGGGAATTAATGCGTCGGTAGTTAACAGTTTAACACTGTTATTAATCATGGTATACACCTTAAAATTAATCACAACTTTAAAATTAAAAAAAATTCAATGTAAACAGCATTACACACAGTATAAACCTGCCCTGAAAAAAAAATGTCGCAGAACGTCAACCTGGCACTGTATAATTTAGCAATGTTAATTTAAACTTCACCAAAAAGGATTGTGTTTTTTTTTTAAAGTTGTGCAACCAAAAAGGTCAAGACATAATTATTCCAAAATTTGAAACCTCCTTTTAAAAAAGAGAGAGAGAGAGAGAGAGAAAATAATCATTTTAACTTGCAAACGGGATCAAACATTCCAGGAAAAGAACAGGAATAACCCAAAACATTTTTTTTAAATGAAAGTGCCCAAAATATGGATCTGGTATTTTAGAGCCCTTTCAGGTAACAAGGCAGAGAAAGGTGTAAAGTAGAAAAATCTGGAGCGTCTGTAAATTCCAGAGGAGTCCAGAGCTTACAAATGACAAAGGGTTCAACGGGGGACAGCCGTCAGGTTCGGGGCCGCTAAGTCGGGTGCTCGGCGTCGAAGCTGTCTGTCGGTGAAGCCGCCGGGTGCGCGTCCGCCTCTTCCTTCTTCCGCCGCTCCATTTCCCATTCCACAAAGGTGTCGAAGAGACTGGGCCACGCCTCATCCTCGCTGTAGTTGCTAAGGTCCGGCCCAATCACCTGAGTAAAATTGAGGAACATGTTCCATGTGTCCCGGGAAATTCCCTTGATTCCTGAGGGGTTCTCGTTTAAGAAGTGCAACCACTGGTCCAAGATGGGGGGCTTGTTCTGCGTGAAGACTAACTTCCAAAGGGCGATGGCTATTTCCCGGTGGAGCGACCTCTGCCCCTCGTCAGAGTCCAGGCCAAACTGGAAAGTGAAGCGGTAGAGGTCCTTGAACTTCTCCTCCTGCTTGGCTTCGTTCAAGAGGCTGGGGAAGCGAGCGCAAATCCCCTCGATGCTGTCTGCGTGTATTGCTTTGCAGCCGTCAAAGAATTCCATCCTGTTGCGACCAAGAGAGAAGCCCGTTAGAATGGTTTTGTTTTCAAGGGCAGAAGGCAAGAGTGGTACGTACCGTCCCCTCTCTAGCCCCTTCAGACAAGGGGGGGTTGCTTTTCAAAATAATCTCAAGCGCCGGAAGACCAGCACCCTAGCACGGAAACTCTCAAAAACTTTATCATGAGCACAACGGCAGAAAGAGAAGTTGTAAGGTGTTTTGGCACAGCTAGAAAGAGGGGGGAAATTCACATCAGCTGCAAAAGGAAACATCCACTGCAGTCGAAAACTGGGTGAAAGAACAATGTTGCCTTCTTTGCCTGGGCTGGGGGCCCCAGCATTTTATTGCCAGGAGATCTGAGAGAAGCAGAAGACCAACTGCTCTTCCGTTTGGAGCTGCCAAGGAAAAACTGGCCGATGGACATCTATCTGCCCCTCCTCTGCCTTTATGCACATAATTGTTTACATGCATTGCTCTGCTGCTCACACTATCTTCTAATGGAAGGAAGGAACACAGCCAGGACTGGACACGCTACGGCTCTCATCCACCCATAACCCCCTCAAACCTTGATGCTGGCTGGACCAGATTGTGCCAAATTTTATGACTGCGATTTGTTCATGTGTGTGGATGGGGGAGATGGAATTCGAAGAATTTTGGCCTGGACCCACAAAAAGAAAGGCCACAAAAAGCTCATGCCCTACCAGAAACTGTATCTCAAGAAGTGAGCTGTGACTCATGACAGCTCATAACCCTGCCTGAAATTTTGTGAGTTTTTAAGGTGCTGCTGGACTCTTGCTCTTTTCTACTGCTACAGGCACACTAACACGGCTCCCCATCGTGATCTATCTCCATGGAGGTTCCAGTTAACCATCAAGACTAATGGCTACGGACAAACCACTGCTCCACAATCATAGAGTTGGAAGGGACCACCAGAGTCGTCTAATCCAACCCCTTGCACAATGCAAGAAATTCACAACTACCTCCCCCCCCCATACCTCCAGTGACCCGTACTCCATGCCCAGAAGATGGCCAAGACGCAACTTGACTCATGGTGACCCCAAGACCATTGGGTTTTCGAGGAAAGAGATCATAGAATCATAGAGTTGGAAGGGACCACCATGGTCATCTAGTCCAACCCCCTGGAAAGTGCAGGAAATTCACAACTACCTCCTCCCGCACACCCCCAGTGACCCCTACTCCATGCCCAGAAGATGGCCAAGATACCCTCCCTTTCATGATCTGCCTAAGGTCATAGAATCAGCATTGCTGACAGATGGCCATCTAGCCTCTGCTTAAAAACCTCCAGGGAAGGAGAGCTCACCACCTCCCCAGGAAGCCTGTTCCACTGAGGAACCGCTCTAATTGTCTTGCTTGTCCTATTTTACAGCCAATCTAACCTTGTGGTCACCGCTGGATCTCTTGGGGCAGCAAGTTACACAACCTAGTTAGGTGCTACATGGAGTATTATTATTTTTGCTCACCCTGAGTCTATTATCCATTGACTTCACTGGGCTACCCAAGTTTCACTTTTCTGTAAATAAATAATTATGGGGAAAGGAGGGCTTCATGTGGAGGAGTGGGGAATTGAACCCAGTTCTCCAGATTAGAGTCCATAGCTCTTAACCACTACACCACAGTGGCTCACAAGGACTCAAATACTCTCCAAGTCACTGTGGGCCTAAGCCTGCTGGGCGGTTAGACAACACACCAGGGAGGGAAGGTAGTAATGAGCACAAATTTCGACTGGCTACTAAGCCAGCCCAAACGTGGGGTTATCTGTCCCTCTCTCCCACGTCCCCAGTCCAGTTGCAGAATACGCTTTCCGCCAATTTAAGGAAGAGAACAAGCCCTTAGACCAGGGGTGGGGAACGTCCGGCCCGGGGGTCCTGGCAGATCTCTAGCTCAGAAAGATCTAAGACTGGTGATCCGCCCCCCCCCCCCCGCAGACAGGAATAGCCTCTATTCAAGGCAGATGTGAGTTTGTTTTGCCAAGAAAAGGAACCTTTCCCCCCCTTGCAGAAGAGTCATTAGCTATGGAGCTGCTAGGACTGCCCAATAAACTGTGTTAACCCTTTCCCACCCAGGCCATGGAGAAACGTATTCCCTCTGTACTACCAGAGGGCTGGGGGCGGAAGTGCTGACAATGGAGGATTAAAGGGGGCCGGGCCAGAATGTGCACAAGGGGGGGGGGAGTTCTTAGCCAGTGTGTCCTCATTTCATACCTGCAGGCGGAGGTAGCAGGAGACGGCTGTAGAATCCGGCCCCGAACATGCGTGCACCTGGATGGCTGCGCCCAGCTGGTGCAACAGACCATCCTGTGCCACCAGGTGGGCGAGTGTGCCACTGGTTGGATGCCTGCCAGCTTGCCCGTGGGGGGGGCATCTGGGGCAGCTGCCTGCTTGGGGCTCGGTTGACTAATTTTTAAGTTGATAATTTTGTCTGGCCCGCGAGTGATGTTATAAATATCCAAATGGCCCTTGGCAGGAAAAAAGGTTCCCCACCCCTGCCTTAGACAAATGGGGCAGCTTTTAAACTAAACACAACAACACAGTACAAACTCACCTTGTGAATTTGCACATGGTCGCTGCTTGGAACTTCCACGCGAGGACGAGCACTTTGAACTCGGTAGGGTCAACACAGAGGTCATTGCAAAAACGTTCCATGCCTTCCTCCAAGATGGCGTCTTCCCGCTCGTCCTTGTACCTCCTAAATAATTCCTCAGTCCTATGGAGGGACGATTCCTCGGTGCCGGACACTGACTCCTTCTTTGCATCCCCGGAGGAAGCCGGCGGCTGGTTGGACTCTACAGCGGCCTCCATCTTTTTCGTCCCGTTGACGAGGATGTCCCCAGAGGACTTGCCGCAGACCGTGCTGTGCTCTTCTTTGTGGATCGTGCTTCGCTTGCTGTGAGCCTTGCCGCTCGACTCCCGGTCGCCATTTTTGCTGCCAAGGGTGGAAGAAGGATTCTTGCACTTGGTGACACACTGGCCCATATTGGTGTGCCCCCAGCTGTTAGAGCAGTCCCCTGGCTACCACACACCCGCTCCACTGATCTTCAGCAGGTCTCAACATGCCATCAACGGGAGTCAGCCAACCTGCAGGGTGGGTAAGAGGAGACGAAGGCTCAGAAGCATATCATTTGTCTAAGCTCTCTGTTGCAACTGGGCAACAATGACTGGCAGGATGTACCAAGAAAAAAAATGCATCCACATCCTTCCATAAAGAGGCTTTCTGATTTGAAGCCACTTTATAGCAAGTCAGACCATTGGTCACAAGAACATACGAAAGGCCCTGCTGGATCAGGCCAAGGCCCATCAAGTCCAGCAGTCAGTTCCCACAGTGGCCAACCAGGCGCCTCTAGGAAGCCCACAAACAAGACAACTGCAGCAGCATTCTCCTGCCTGTGTTCCAAAGCACCTAATATCACAGGCATGCTCCTCTGATCCTGGAGAGAACAGGTATGCATTATGACTAGTAGCCATTTTTACTAGTAGCCATGGATAGCCCTCTCCCCCATGGATAGTCCGCTCCCCTCTTAAAGCCTTCCAAGTTGGCAGCCTTCACCATATCCTGGGGCAGGGAGTTCCACAATTTAACTCTGCATTGTGTGAAGAAATGCTTCCTTTTATCTGCTTTGAATCTCTCGCCCTCCAGCTTCAGCAGATGACCCCGCATTCTAGTATTATGAGAGCGGGAGAAAAGCTTCTCCCTGTCCACTTGCTCCATACCACACATAATTTTATAGACCTCTAGCATGTCATCTAGCTCACTACTCTGTTCTGACTGGTGGTGGCTTTCTGGACTCTCCAGAAGGAAGCCTTTCCCAATAACTCCTACCCAAGATCCTTTAACTGGAAATGCCATAGACCAATCCTGGGGCCTTCTTCAGGCACTGAGCCAAGGGGGGCCCCTCACACAAATTACCAAAGCCCCATGTGTGTGTGTGTTATGTGCCATCAAATCACTTCCAACTCATGGCGACCCTATGAATCAATGTCCTCCAAAGTGTCCTATCCTTAACAGCCTTGCTCAGTCACAGTGGGTAGCCATGTTAGTTTGTTTGCAGTAGTCAAAAAGGGCCTTGCTCAGGTCTTGCACACTGAGGGCCGTTGCTTCCATCATAGAGTCCATCCATCTCTTGTTCGGTCTTCCTCTTTTCCTAGCATGATTGTCTTTTCCGGTGACTTTTGTAGTCTCATAATGTGACCAAAGTACGACAGCCTCAGTTTAGTCATTTTAGCTTCTAGGGTCAGTTCAGGCTTGATTTGGTCTATAACCCACTTATTTTATTTTAATTTTGGCAGTCCATGGTATCCGTAACACTCTCCCCCAACACCACATTTCAAAGCCCCATCCTCAGGTGCATTTCCTTTATAACCCAACCAGGACACTACAAGCAACATCCCAAGGGCTCCCAAGAGTCCTCCTACCTGGGAACTGGCCAGATCCAGCTCTGCTTGGATTGGTCAAGTTGACCATTACCTCACATACCTTCAGACCACAGCCTGGGACCACAGGTAAGGTACCGTCCCCCCCCCAAAAAAAAAAGTAGCATCCAGTGCCGCTGGAGGGCTGGACCAAGACCTTCTGCACTCCAACACAGGTGCACTACAGTACTGGAAACATGCTCCAGAATCTACTGTATGCATAGAATAAAAGCATCCTCTGTGTAGCTAAGGATTCTGGCCACGCGTCTTCATACTGCTGCTCCAAACAACTACTTGGGTTGACTGTGCAGTTGGACCAGCCCAGCGTGTTTGGGGGAGGGAGGAGACAGGTGAAATGCTGCACAGGCATCCTAGGGAAATGTAAACTGCTCGGGGGAGGGGATTGTCTGCCTCCCCAGCGACGCCCAAATAGCATCCAATAAAGACTTTGACATGAGTCATGCATGTAACAAGCTACAGTTTGGCATTACGGGAGTGGACCTGCTCCTGCAGCATCCCTGGATTCACTTGCTCCCCTCTTGCCCACGGCTTCTAATTAATCATTTCTGGTTTTGCCATCAAGCTGCTTTGTCACGTCTGAACATCAAAAAAGGGGCTCTATTTCCTCCAAACCAGACTAAACCATGTGGAACCTTGGCTGGGAAGAAAGAGAACAAACCACAGTTTGGAGTTCAGGCGGAACTAATCCCGGTTGGCTGCGAAAGTGGAAGCTTTTTTAAAATTTCAGAGCTGTTATGCAAGGGAAGCTTAAGAGTGTACTCTTGTGGTGGGGTTGTGACTCAGCAGTAGAGCATCTGCTTTGCATGCAGAAGCCCCAGGTTTCTTTGCTGGGATCTCCAGTCAAAAGGATCTCACACAGAAAGCGATGGACCCCGGAGAGCGGATGCCAGTCCATAGCAGGCAAGCTTGACCATGCTCTGACTCAGCACCACACAGAGCTCCTGTGTGCTCATGCACACTTGTATGATCTACATAGGTGTAACATCTACTGTAGGTCCATCTGATAGTCAGGCCTGAACCTCCACTTCTTCCCAAGACAAGCTCTTCTTGAACACATGAACACATGAAGCTGCCTTCTACTGAATCAGACCCTTGGTCCATCAAAGTCAGTATTGTCTGCTCAGACTGGCAGCGGCTCTCCGGGGTCTCAGACAGAGGTCTTTCACATCACCTACTTGCTTAGTTCCTTTAACTGGAGATGCCAGGGATTGAACCTGGGATCTTCTGCATGCTAAGCAGATGCTCTACCGCTGAGCCACGCCCCCTCCCATTTGCCAAGCACTCTTACCTATGTCAAGTGATGACTTTTAGCTTTACCTAGAAAGCAATTCAGCTCCCCCCCCGCCCCCGAGGACTGACTGCCGAGCCCTAATAAAGGAAATTCCTAAAATTCTGACTGTAACATCAGGTTACAAAGAGGTTGATTCATGTGCAGAAATTGTCAAAGCCAACGACTCTGGCCCAGAAATACACTACTCCCATTTCTTTTTGACAGGAAGCTATTAAAAACCCATAAATGCACTTTAATACCTAAGCATACAAGAAGCTTTACAATGCCACGGCTCACAAGAAGCTGCTGCCAAGTTAAAGCTCTCGTCTCCAACAGTAACATGCACACATCCATTGCTCTGAAAAGTTTGTGTTTCATGCTGGAAATCTAAGCTTTTAAAAATATGCCTGAGAGTTGCAGGGAGAGAGCGGGGGAGAAGAATAAAGTGATATTGTCGCTTTTTACTATAAAAGGTTATTACACTGGGTAATGCCGATGCTTCTCAGGAACCTGCTTTAGCATGGTTTCGCTGAAAGGGCCCCTTATGATGCCCACCCTCGATTCACAGTCGTGGCCCAAAGCCACAAAAACCACAGTTAGCCCACCTCGGAGCTCCATGACCTTTTTCACGCGGAAAAGGCAGGCACCCAAAGACAGTTAACCAAATGCTGGCTCAAAGTGGGACAGGCTAGTGTGTGCTCTACACATCCTCGAAAGGTCTTTAGAAGCCTTCAGCAGGGCAGAACGTGCCTCATGGGGATCCACCGGAAGCACCCTGAGCCAGAGCTCCACCATGCGCCCACCCCCATTTTCTCCCAAGCTGCTCCCGAATAGGTGCTGCGAAGCACAGGCAGGATAATGCTGCTGCAGGGGTCTTGCTTGTGGGCTTCCTAGAGGCACCTGGTTGGCCACTGTGAACCGACTGCTGGACTGGATGGGCCTTGGTCTAATCCAGCAGGGCTGTTCTTATCTTCCTTCCCACCTTCCTTCCTTCCCTCTCTCCAGGATCAGAGGAGCTTGCCTATTATATTACGTGCTGTGGGACACAGACAGGACAATGCTGCTGCAGTCATCTTGCTTGCGGGGTTCCTAGAGGCACCTGGTTGGCCACGGTGTGAACAGACTGCTGGACTAGATGGGCCTTTGGTCTGATCCAGCAAGGCTGTTCTTATGTTCTTAAGTTCTTAATAAGGATTTTTTAAAAATTACACAGCCTCCAGTTGAACACATGAAGCTGCCTTATACTGAATCAGACCCTTGGTCCATCAAAGTCAGTATTGTCTAATCAGACTGGCAGCGGCTCTCCAGGCTCTCACATCACCTACTTGCCTAGCCCCTTCAACTGGAGATGCTGGGGATTGAACCTGGGACCTTCTGCATGCCAAGCAGAGGCTCTACCACTGCGCCACGGCCCCTCCCCATGGAACTGCTGAAGCCTCCTCCCCTTTGTGCCTGTTGGAACCCAAGAGTGGGACATTTGCCAAGTTCATCTAACGCAAACCACCAGGAATGAGCTCTCGGGGGCTTTCCCACAGATATAGGAATCCTTCTGTTGAGGGCACTGGACATTATCTCAGACTGGAACCCAGCAATGGGCTGCGGAGCACCTCCTGCTGAGTTGAACGCTCCTGCTGGCTCACTTTATTATTATTATTATTAATAATAATAATAATATTTACTTCGTTTAAATGTATTTATACCCCATTTCCCAATGGGAAATGGAAGCAGCTTACATCAGTCTCTCCTATGTTTTCCCTTCCTTTCTATGCCATTTGGTGGTACAGCCACTGTGAACAACTCAAGGCCAGGAGGCCAACGACAGCAATTGGACAGCACCCAAATTGGACTCAAGGGGAAGAGAGAGGATGAATTGCACAGATTACCATACGAATGCAACTCCAGACAACTCTCACATTCCAAGGGAGACAGGATGGTTACATTGGAGGGTTTTGTTTGTTTGTTTTGGCATGGAGGTATCTAGGGCCACACTGCATCATGCTCTTGGTAACTTTGCAATGACATACAAATTTCAGAGATCACCAGGTCATAATTTTCCTGTGCCTTTTTTTTTTTTTAAAAAAGAGGAGTTGCAGCTAGCTGACTGTCTTCCCAAACAGACCCGGAGCATCCAGTACCCCAGGCTCTCCTGGAAACGAGAGAGACCCACACGGCGTACATCGGCTCCCTTGTGTATGCAAAAGGTCTGGCAAACCGCCGAGAAAAGTGGATATTCAAGCAGTACATGTTTGACTCGTAAGGGAAGGTACTGATGGGTCAGGCAGCCAAGACGATAGTTTGCTTACTGCGATGGTTATGAGAGGCATATGACCAGCTGTACAGTGTTGATCTGACTTTGCGCTGTTTGTTGCTCTTCGGGCACCGCTCTTTTCCCCACAGGTCTTTTTCATTGTGCCTTCATACACACACACACCCCAAGTAAGTTTCTGATCTAGAACAGGTGTTGGAAAACCTTTTATTAATTAATTAATTCATTTCATTTCTCCCTTGTGAAATTAAAGAGCCAAAGTGCAACAGCTTTAAGAGCAAGAGGCCAAGCAAGAGTTGGTCTGAGAACGGACAACTGCATAACTGAAAATACGCAACTTGAACATTACTTGCAATTGGCAAGTTGATTAATAATCCGTAAAGTCTCTGCAGCCCCAGCGCATGTCCTATACTAGAAACCGGCACACAAAAGGTATCACAGTCAATAATAAATATTTGTAGTAGCACCCTGCGTGATTGCTTAAGTGCACCGGCATAAATTTGCTCATGGTTTGCTGAACAAAGGCTGTTACCGCACTAGGTATTCCCAGCGATGTATTAAGAGTTTGAAAATGTTATAAAAAACATCGCTTTAAAAGGGTTTTTGGATGCCACAGCTAAAAAATGGTTGGAAGACGTCTTCACAGCTAAAGGGGCCAAACAAAGTGCGAACAGTATTTTTTATAACAGTTTCAAAGTCTTAATACATCAGTGGGAATACATAGAAAGAGTGAACAGTATTTTTTATAACATTTTCAAACTCTTAATACATCGCTGGGAATACCGAGTGCGGTAACAGCCATTGACTTCATTTTAACAGCCGTATTTGGATCTGTACCACCTCTGACCCCATAGGCTACAGACCCCTGTTCTAGAAGATTCAGCATGCGTTTACAGAGACAATGCAAAGGACAATTCTGCTTCAGTCCAATGAAGTCTCAGGATACCTGCCTCCACGTGCATCTGAATACCCTGCCTACCGAAAACAAACAATCAATCACAGAGGGGAACAGAACAAGCAGAATCTAAAAACAGCGAAAAAAGGGAAAACCCAACTCAAAACTGAATTGGAAACCTAAGAGATCATGAGTAACAATATAAAAAGGACAAAATATATCTTTAATCCGGCACTGCTGGATTAAAGATATATTTTGTTTAATTCTTTTTTTATAGTGTTACCCTTAACTAAGCAAAATCTAAACCACTGGTTGGATTCCTTTCACCTGTTGGAAAGCTCATGAAAGGGACCCCTTTCAAGGCCGCTGCCCACCAAACCAGCATCCTTCAAATTTTGTGAACTCAGGAACTAAGGACAAAAAGGTAGATTATGATCAACATCTTCTCCACGATCAGTTTCAGGCATCCGCACGGAAAGATTTACAAACCAAAATCACAATACACTGCGATAAAAAGCACACTAACAATTATTTACTCCACAAAAATTAAACAAGTAACAAACAAATGTAAAACAGGAATTACAAAATGTAGCCAAAGGTAAATAGCAAAAAAATTTAACAAAAAATATTGACAGTAGGAAATATATTTGCAGTAGTGGGAACAGGACTGTGGATGAAATACTAGAGCAATACACACCCTTTCGTTTCCGAAAGAATCAAGTTTGTTCAAACAAAGCATTTAACAAACACAGGAGAGAGGAAGTACTGGGCAAAAACCAAGTCAGAGAGCAGAGAACAAGCTAGGGGACCAATGAGAAGTTTCAGGAAGAAGGAGAAGGGTATTTTTGAAATCCTACCTTCCAAAAAAATCTCCCTTCTAGGGTTTACTAAGCCCTCAGTGGCATGAGCAGGTCGAGTTCTTTCTCTGCCCACCCCCTTAACTTGCACTGGGATGCCCTTTTGAAGCATTTTCAGTATCATAGAATCATAGAGTTGGAAGAGACCACCAGGGTCATCTAGTCCAACCCCCTGCACAATGCGGGAAATTCACAACTACCTCCCCCACACACACCCAGTGACCCAGTGGTCCAGAAGATGGCCAAGGTGCCCTCCCTCTCATGAACTGCCTAAGGTCAAAGAATCAGCATTGCTGACAGATGGCCATCTAGCCTCTGCTTAAAGACCTCCAGGGAAGGAGCGCTTACCACCTCCCGAGGAAGCCTGTTCCACCAAGGGACCACTCTGTTAGAAAATTCTTCCTAATGTCTAGATGGAAACTCTTTTGATTTAATTTTAACCCGTTGGTTCTGGTCCGACCTTCTGGGGCAACAGAAAACAACTCATCAGGCAGTTTGTAAATTAACAAAAAAGGGGGCACACGTGTTATCTTTTCTGTATACCTGGGAGTTCCCTGAGCAGGTAAAGCCCCTACCTTGTGCTGGGGAAAGCCCCATCATGCTCCTGCCAAGGGCCCCCCAGCCGACTTACAATATTAGATGGCCTCATCCTCCCACAGCAGGGATTCCTTGGTGGTAACTACGCGTCTTAAGCATCTTGGAGGAAAGAGGAGATGCAGGATGCAAACCAAAATCAAACAGGTTTGTGGAGCCGGCCTGCCCTCAGCCGCAATTCGGAGCAGATCCTGGGGAACGCCGACGCCACAGGGAATGATGCCGAAGAGTCAACATGCTGTTCATGGCAAGTAAAAGTAATCCCCATAACTGTTCGGTATTAAAAGCGCTTCCAATTCCTTAAGACCGGTTTAGTTTTCTACATAAGATTAATTATAACTCTTCCTTCCCAAGCGACCAGACGGTACTCTTAATTAAGAACATCTTTTAAAAAAAAGAAAGCCCCTGATCTCGCACGCATACAGGAACAAAGCATCTTCAGTTTATTTTTATTTCATTCAGATATGTACACCCTTGCCTTCCAGGTGGGCTAACAAAAAACTTCACCGAGAACTAGAATCACATAAAACACAACACAACATCGCAAAGGCCGGGTGGATCAGAACAACAGAAAGATCACAGCAGCTGTCCATATTGTGGCAGTCGAGGCATTCCAAAAGCGCTGAGCGTTAACAGGGAAGAAGCGAGGAGCATCTTCCTCAAGAGGGAGCACCACAACACCGGGGGCCACTGCAGAGAAGGCCCTGTGTTGCGTAACGACCCACAGCATTTCACATGGTGGTGAACCCAGAACAGGCGCCCAAAGGAAGATTCTAACTCCAGGCGAAGACTTCTAAGATTTTAAAGGTGAATAAGACATCCCTCGGAGAGGGGCAGGGGGGACACTCCACAGAAGTGACACTCCAGGAGGAAGCCCAGAGCACCCTCCAGAAGTGACATCACATCCTCCCCCAAACTCCACCCCCAAAATCTTCTGTCACTTGCAGAGCCGGTGTTGGGAACTCTAACTATAGGGTGTACCCAGCTCAGCATTGTCTACTCAGACAAAGTCTCCGGCACAGAAGGGTCTCCCTCAACACCAACTACTGAACACATGAACAATGAAGCTGCCTTATACTAAATTACACCCTCGGTCCATCAAAGTCAGTACTGTCTACTCAGACTGGCAGCAGCTCTCCAGGGTCTCAGGCAGAGAGGCCTTTCACAGCACCTACTTGCCTAGTCCCTTTAACTGGGGATTCCGTGGATTGAACCTGGGACCTTCTGCATGCTCTACCCCTGAGCCACGGGTCCTGAAGGTCCTGTTAACTATTTCATTGTCTTTCGGATGTCCCACCTTGCTGATTGTACAGATTTATTCTATGCAATCCACCCCGAGTCCCACTGAGAAAGGCAGACTATATGTAATGCAAATAAATAAAATAAACTGGAGATGCCAGGGACCTTCTGCCTTCGCGTCCAACCACTCCCTGGCAACGCAGGGCTGGGGGAAAAATAAAGCTGCCTTTGCGTTCACTTTATAGCGCTACCAAGACATAAGTTGTAAGCAACCGCTCTGCAGGGAATCCAACAGTAGCTTGTTAGTAGCTCTCTGCAGCTGAACACAACATCCCAAGAGCAAATTCCAAAGCAACCATAACCACAGCACGGAGCGGACCTGAATCATCCCAAACTATCAGCAGGCACACACCTGCCACCAAGAGACAATGAAGAAGAAAGGGAGCCCTGACATGAGAGCGCAACTTCTCTCCCCCCCTCCACAAGGTGAGAGGGACTGGAAAGGAAAACAAGATGGTGCACGGGTCCCTAAAAGCCCAATAAGAAAAAAAAAAAAAAAAGAGCAACTTTAAGAGCATAAGAACAGCCCTGCTGGATCAGATCAAGGCCCATCAAGTCCAGCAGTCTGTTCAAACAGCAGCCAACCAGGCGCTTCTAGGAAGCCCACAAGCAAGACGGCTGCAGCAGCATTGCCCTGCTTGTGTTCCACGGCACCTAATATCATAGGCATGCTCCTCTGACCCTGGAAGGAAGGAGGGAGGGTGGGAGGAAGGAACATAAGAACAGCCGTGCTGGATCAGACCAAGGCCCATCAAGTCCAGCAGCCCGTTCACACAGTGGCCAGCAGGGTGCCTCTAGGAAGCCCACAAGCAAGACGACTGCAGCAGCATTCTCCTGCCTGTGTTCCACGGCACCTAATATAACAGGCATGGTCCAGAGATCTCAGTGGCTGTAGGGCCACTTGCTATAGCAGTCCAGCCTACCTTACAGAGTTGTGGTTTGATTTGATTTATATCCCGCCCTTCCCCAGTGAAGCTGGGCTCAGAGCGGCCTACAATAATAAGCTAACACAGCAATCAATAAACTGGTAAAATACAAAGGTTGGGGGATTGTATGTTGCCTGGAGTGATTCCTGGTAGGAAGGGAGAGTTATATTTCGAGTGCTTAGAAAATCTTGAAGACGGGGAGGTGTAAGAAGCTAGGAAACGGCCAGCTTGATCAGACTAGTGATCCATCTAGCCCCAAAATATCCAATCTGTCGTTCCCATGCAGTGAATGCTTTCGGTATACTTCACTAGTAATGGATGTGGACAATTGACTAATTGGTGTGTGTGTGTGTGTGTGTGTGTGTGTGTGTGTGTGTGTGTTAAGAGCCGTCAAGTCACTTCCGACTCATAGCGACCCTATGAATCACAGTCCTCCAAAATGTCCTATCATTAACAGCCTTGCTCAGATCTTGCAAACTAAGGGCTGTGGCTTCCTTTATTGAGTCAATCCATCTCTTTTTGGGTCTTCCTCTTTTCCTGCTGCCCTCAATTTGGGGTGTATCTGGCCACTAAAATGCTGAACTCCAGAGACAGTGATCGATGGTCACCCATATTACCTCTTGGGCTTACACCAACTGCAAACTCCAGTCTTCCTGCAGTCAGGATTCCAGCACTCTTTCAGGAAGAAAAGAGAAGTGTAAGAAGCGTTCACACTTCCCCTGAGGGCTGCCTACACTTTGGGAGAGGCGTTAACTTTCTCCCCCACCCAAAGAAAGGGAGGAAGAAAAGAACGGCACAATTCTGCTCGATCTCTTCCAGCAAAAACCTACACATGAAAGAAGCGGGAGCTACGAGGCGGCTTGGCAGGAGAAGCTCATTTCCTTGAGAGACAGGCTTTTGTCCAACTGCCCTTTACCAAAATGAGGAACTGGAAGCAGACGGAAGCATCCGAGTAGCCGCCACTCCGGAGCAAATCACGAGCGCTCTTGTTTTTTCTTGCAAAGCCAGAGAGCAGTGATTTTTTCAAAGCGGCTGTGCACATACAGACAGAAACCTCGGCAGGAAGCCTAGACAGTGCCGCAAAGAGTGAAAAAGGATTCCTCGCTAAATGCTCCAGTCACTCTCTCCGCAGCGGCCTACCCTCATAGGGTTGTTGTAAGGAAAAGGGTAGGGGAATCCCACCTCTGTATGCCACAGTCAACTCCACGGAGGAAAAGCAGAAGATAAATGGGAAGTGCGAACTGAGACTCAGAACCAGGACGCAAGCCACATATGAACACATGAAGCTGCCTTATGCTGAGTCATACCCTCGGTCCATCAAAGTCAGCACTGTCTACTCAAACTGGCAGTGGCTCTCCAGGGTCTCAGATAGAGGTTTTTCACATCACCTACTTGCCTAGTCCCTTTAACTGGAGATGCCGGGGATTGAACCTGGGACCTTCTGCACGCGAAGCAGATGCTCTACCACTGAGCCACAGCCCCTCCCATCGCTTCTATTAATACCACCAACATTTATTTAGCATCACTGCAATTTTATTTAGATGCTGGAGCAGAATCGGGCTAGCAGGTCCAACCTCAGGAAGGGATTATTTAAGATTTCCTCAAGCGATCCTGTCTAGACGTCATGTAAAGAGGGGGCGGAGGGAAAGAGAATGGGATTAAAAACATGGACTGCTCTTTTCTTGCGTGGCATCTGATGAGAAGACACCTGCTCAGCTTTATATATATTTTTAAAAAGAGCATGCCGAGAAGGGTGTGGGTGGAGAAAGAGAGGAAAGAAACTTCATCATGTGGTTCCAATTTTTCGCTTCAAAAAAGGAAACTGGATTCATTACCCAAGAGGTGCGACACCCCTGCGAGGCTGCGTTAATTACAGAATAAATTTAGCCGCCAAGAACAGATTCAGGATCAGACGAGAGAAAATCATCTAAAAGAAATGGGGGTGAGAGAAAGAGAGGACACAACAAGCCTGATTTCGTACAAGCTGCTCTTCGAGACGCTGGAACTACCGGAGGCTTCAGAGCTCTGGCAACACAAAGATCTGAGGTCACCTCCCCGTAGGAGAGCTTCCCGATTCCACTCCAAAACAGGCAGCGTGCCGGGAAGTCGCAGGGAAATCCCCACAGCAAGAAGAAGAGTCACTTTCGTAACCTGTTAGACGAGTCTCCAAAAGACGCCCGGTGAAATGTGGGCCTGTCGCCGGGTTGACAGAGATTCTCGTTCACAGACACACCGACAGAAACCGGAGCAGTGTTGGGCAGGGAACGCTTTCAAACAGGGCTCGAGAAAGGAGAGCAAAGAACCCCAGCTCGCTGAGAGGCCTCAATCGAGTCACTCGAAGAGCAGTCCATCGGAGTAGCCTGTTTTCCCAACACAACCAGATGCCACTGGAAAGCCTACAAGCAGAAGCTAGACACTGCAGACACCCTCTCATGTGGTTGTTCTTGGCTTTCAAAGGTACACTGCCTCTGAAGATGGAGGTTCCGTTTAGCCATCATGGCAGATAGCTACTGATGGACCCACCCACTGTGAATCTGTCCAAGGCCCCTTTAAAGCCATTTAAACCAGCCTCAGCCTAGCCTTTATCCGCCTCCAACTGAGAAATAGCAGTGAAAGTATGAACACACAAAGCTGCCTTCTACTGAATGGGACCCTTGGTCCATCAAAGTCAGTACTGTCTACTCAGACTGGCAGCAGCTCTCCAGGGTCCCAGGCAGGGGTCTTTCACATCACCTACTTGCCTAGTCCCTTTCAGCTGGAGATGCCGGGGATTGAACCTGGGACCTTCTGCACGCCAAGCAGATGCTCTACGACTGAGGCACAGCCCCTCCTACCCCTGAGCTACATCCACACAGACCTGCGTGCTCCAAGAGAGCTTGGGCCAAGTGGCAACCGCAGCTTCCATCATCAAATGGCTAACACCTCCTTGCTAAACCACCTGACTGGAAGATGCAGAACCTGTTATGCAAAAACACACAACTACGCATCTCAGCACAAATTGTGCAGATCGAGAGTTTGGAAAGACAGTCCAAGCTCAATCTCCAGAAGACAGCGCTGTCTCGGAGGTAACCCATCTGTACTGGCACAGCACTCCTTCAAGGGATGCTTGCCAGGAAACCAACATCATCGTTCAGGCATCCAGTCACAAGAACATCAGAAGAGCCCCGCTGGGCAAGACTCCTGGTCCATCCAGTCCAGCCTCCTGCTTCACACAGCGGCCAAGAAGTTGCCCCAGAGGGCCAACAAACAGACTATACATGAACACACGAAGCTGCCTTATACTGAATCAGACCTTTGGTCCATCAAAGTCAGTATTGTTTACTCAGACCGGCATCAGCACTTTAGGGTCTCAAGCTTCCATGTCACCTACTTGCCTAGTCCCTTTAACTGGAGATGCTGGGGATTGAACCTGGGACCTTCTGCATGCCAAGAAGATGCTCTACCACTGAGCCATGGCCCCTCCCCAAATGGGAAGCTTTTGAACACATGAAGCTGTCTTATTCTTAATCAGACCGTTGGTCCATCAAAGTCAGTATTGTCTACTCAGACCGGCAGTAGCTCACCTGGGTCTCAGGCAGAAGTCTTCCATGTCACCTACTTGCCTAGTCCCTTTAACTGGAGATGCCGGGAATTGAACCTGGGACACTTCTACATGCCAAGCAGATGCTCTACCACTGAGCCACAGCCCCTCCCCTGATGCAGACTCTCAGCACGAGCATGGTGCCTCTGTTCCCTTTTGTCAATGTGAGCAGCTGGAATAACCCAGCTTAGCCCAGGTTTGGCCAGAGCTCAGGAACTAAGCAAGCTTGGCCACAATCAGTGACTCGATGGGAGATCACCGAGAAAGACTGTGGTTGTTATGCAGAGGCAATGACAAACCACCTCTCCTCATGTCTTGCCTGCAACACTCCATGGGTGTTGTTGCCATGAGTCTGTTGCAACTTAACAGCACTTTCTTCTTTGGTCATTATGGCTAGTAGTCGTTGATGGGTTGACCCTTCAGGAACAAGACCAAGACATGATGCATACCTTTTCTCTCCAGGACCAGAGGAGCATGCCTATTGTATAAGGTGCTATGGAACACAGGCAGGATAACACTGCTGGAGTCGTCTTGTTTGTGGGCTTCCTAAAGGCACCTGGTTGGCCGCTGTGTGAACAGACTGCTGGACTGGATGGACCTTGGTCTGATCCAGCAGGGCCTTTCTTATGTTCTTATGTTTTCTTGCATCTTTGGCTAAGTTTGTGAGTTTGTAACGCTTCTGCTGTGTTTTTTAAAGTTTTTAAACCACTGTCTTAACAGCTCGCTTTATTTTATATCATGAACTGCATTGAATGCTAATCTAGCTATTTTTCCTTCTTCTTCTAACGAGCTCAATAGCAGTATGTATGGCTCTCCCCATTTATCTCACAACCCCTTTGCAAAGTAGATTTCAGAAAGACAACACGACATGGTTACTAGGGAAGCGTCATAGTCACATGAGGATTTGACCACAAGTCACCCAAATTCTAGTCCTGCGCCCTAAACCACCAAGCCGGCCAATCAGGGAGTGGAATAAATGCTTCAAAACATACAAAATTCGACAGAGCTACGGCGAGCTGGCATTACTGCTGCAAGACCAGAAGGAACCTGGGTAAAAATAGAGGAAAGTAAATGCAATGTACATCACCACCTGAACAGCAAACTCTTTCTGGGCCCAAATCCTCTATAGCCTCTCCAAAGTAAACACTTAGAGGGCTCCTCGATGGGGGCGACCAAGCTCGGAAGCCCCCAGCCTAGAGGATTTATGAGGGGTCAAGGACAGTTCTCGAAACCGGTTGGGGAGAAAGGGAAGAGAGGAAGAAGTCCAAGACACGCGAAAACCCCTCTTTGGCATCAATTCAAGCATTTCTTTGGAAATGGAGATTTGGACAGCGGCTTAGCAATTACTGGGGTAGCCTCTGGCACCGACTACAGGACTCCTTCCCTGGCGTCACAAGACTGAAGAGCTAAATAATTCCCTTCATGCACGGAAGGTCCCTTTCACACCGAGCACACCGCCATCACATGAAGCTGCCCATTTCCTTCAAGCTTCCAATGTGCCAAGGCAGTCTCACTGTCTGCACAGCGGGAAATCTAGGTCCCCCGCGCTCAGGATAAAACGAGGCCTGTCCCCAAAAGCTTTGCACAAAGTGGATTTACACAGTCTGCATCAAACACAGCACTCAGATTCTCACAGAATGCATGAACAATGGTCTGTAAAAAGGAGAAGAGTCCTGGACTCCGAAGAATCTTACGTAGTACTTACAGAAGCACCAAATGTTTCGCAAATAGTATCACACTCCAAGCCTTACAACAACCCTGTGAGATATTACTGCCTAAAACTGTTCAGGAGGAGGGTGCCTAAAGCCACAGTCTCAGCGCCACAGATTCACACAGGACAAGCCCAGACATGCACTGCGAGTTCCAGGTTCGGTGTTCTGAGCAATTTTTAAAACTCGGTTCGCAGTAGCCAAGTGTTGGATTGAGAGCGACTCAGCATGCCTGGACATTAAAAAGGTAAAGGTAGTCCCCTGTGCAAGCACCAGGTCATTACTGACCCATGGGGTGATGTCACATCCCGACGTTTCCTAGCCAGACTATGTTTATGGGGTGGTTTGCCAGTGCCTTCCCCAGTCATCTTCCCTTTACCCCCAGCAAGCTGGGTACTCATTTGACCAACTTCGGAAGGATGGAAGGCTGAGTCGACCTTGAGCCGGCTACCTGAAACCAACTTCCGTCGGGATCGAACTCAGGTCGTGAGCAGAGCTTTTGACTGCAGTACTGCAGCTTACCACTCTGCACCACGGGGCTCTGCCTGGACATTGGGGGGCACTAATTTATTCTAAATTTGTAGTTGTTATCTCTTGAATGGGATGTTCCTCTTTGTCTGAACCTGAGGACTGCCCTCTGACCCACCCTCCTTCTTTCTCAGTAGCCATTCTGTCTCTCCCCCCCCCACATGGTCTGCATGGAGGCAGACGTTTCTACAGATCTGTCCTGTAAAAACAATACAATCATATCTGCGCTCACATGACGCTGGACTAGCTAGCCACTTGTACAGGGAAATGTATTTAGATAAGACTTTCTGTCTTTTATCGACTGCAACAAGAACGTTAACAGACTGAACTTGAATAAATGTAAGTTCCAATTTGCTTCATGGGAGGATTTATTTTACTGCACTCAATATCACACTTCCATGACATGAGAGGGAGGGCATCTTGGCCATCTTCTGGGCTTTGAGTGGGGGTCACTAGGGGTGTGGGGGGGAGAAGGCAGTTGTGAATTTCCTGTATTGTGCAGGGGGTTGGACTAGATGACCCTGGTGGTCCCTTCCAACTCTATGATTTTATGACTAGGCAAACTCCGCCATATTAACCATATATAAAACCCAATACAAAGAACTCGCAGCGCATGTCTGATTTGGCCTTTCGCCTCTTCTTCAACTTTCTGCACACTTCTGAAAGGAAAAAACCCACACATTTAAACTTAGGTATTTTTACAGCAGCACCCAGTTGCAACACCAGGAAACCTAAGGAGACGCAGACCTCAGAGCTCTATAAATATACTGGAACTTCTGCAAAGTTTAAGAGCAGTGTTGCTGGCTGTCAAGACAACCCGGCCTGAGCTCACTTGGGGAGAAGGATCTGTCGCTCCGGCACACATTCGTCACCCAAAGGAGCACTCCCCGTGTGCTCCGGGGTGGCGTCTGCAAAAGGGCAAGCAGCAGTTGGCTCTCCACCAGCAGACAACAGATGCCGATATGAGTAGCTATGCAATTACCATTGTTTTGAGCCGCCGTGTCATCGCCAAAGAATAGGCCACCGCCGAGTGCGCAATTAACACTTGTCATCAGAGCAGAGAAGCCGCAGAACAAGTTAAAGGCCGGCACTGGGGGCGGCTGGGGGGAGGATTAAAGAAAAAGAAGGACCGGGCGGAGAAGACATATCATGCCACCCTCCTGCCAACAACTAAAGGTGAGAAAGCAGCCAGGAAAGGGAAGAGCAGCAGGAGCCTGACGGAAGCCAAAAAGGTTTTTTTAATCTAGTAGGTCACCTAACCAGTGGGATGTCACTCTAGTCGTTGGGGAGGGGCCGTGGCTCAGTGGTAGAGCCTCTGCTTGGCATGCAGAAGGTCCCAGGTTCAATCCCCAGCATCTCCAGTTAACGGGACTAGGAAAGTAGGTGATGTGAAAGACCTCTGCCTGAGACCCTGGAGAGCCGCTGCAGATCAGAGTAGACAATACTGACTTCGATGGACCAAGGGTCTGATTCAGTATAAGGCAGCTTCATGTGTTCATGTGACGCCTCTGGTGTAAACACAGTAGAGAGACAGCCGCCCCTCCGGTCCCCAGAGACTAGCTTTGGAGGCAGCCATAGGCCCAATGGTGCAAAGAGAAGAAGGAGGTATTCCTCTCCGCTTGGCTACTGTCAACGCACTTTCAGCCTGATGGGATATTACGCCAATGACAAACAGGAGTCTAATAGAAACATGTTATTCCATCGTATGCCTTCGTGGGCTAGTGCCCACTTCTTCGGATGCAAATCCAGACATTTTTCTGTTGGACAATCGGCAGGGTGTGTTTGTTAGGAATCCCACACCCAAAACCTCCCCCTTCTGGCATCTCTCAAGAGCCTGAACGCACCAGTCTGCCCCTGCCCTCAACATTCCTCCCCTCAGTTCCCCTCAACATTCCTCTTTTCCTAAAGCATGCCCAGTCCTCCTTAGGCCATTGTTGAGTGTCTTTCTTCTGGCTAATTTTTCTGTGTGTAAAGTGCCATCAAGTCACAGCTGAATTATGGCAACCCCGTAGGGTTTTCAAGACAAGAGTCATTCAGAGGTGGTTTGCTATAGCCTTCCTCTGAACAGCGACCCTGGACTTCCTTGGTGGTCTCCCAACCAAGAACTAGCCAACCCTGCTAGGCGTCTGAGATCTGACAAGATCAGGCTAGCCTGGGACATCCAGGTCAGTGCTGGTTAATTTAGAGGGTCGTATTTTTCTGTGTATCTGAGATATCATCCTGTCCACACACAGAGAGATGCTTGTCTGCAGGGGCCCCAACTTACACAAGACCAGCCCGTTTATTATTAGATATGGTGATCTTTGCCATTGTTGGTAATTGGCAAGGTGCTTTATAGTCATCCACCCAGTGAAGTGACATGATTTTACCAGTTAGGAATTTAAAGACAGCACAAGCAGGCCATGCTTTTCAGCTTCAGCGGTGCTCTCCTCAGCCCCATTCCTATGCCCTGATACTTTACTGCACCCCATATCCTGATGCAGCCTCAGGAGAAAAACCACAAGAGGGCTTTTGCTAGTCATGACACATACCTATTTTCTCCAGGACCAGATGAGCATGCCTATGATAATGGGTGCAGTGGAACACAGGCAGGACAATGCTGCTGCAGTCGTCTTGCTTGTGGGCTTCCTAGAGGCACCTGGTTGGCCACTGTGTGAACAGAGTGCTGGACTTGATGGCCCTTGGTCTGATCCAGCAGGGCCTTTCTTACGTTCTTAGGACTGACGTGCTCCAACTTTTCCAACAGCAATTGAACGGCAGATGAAATACTTCAAGCGATCAGCGGCTCACCGCACCCAGCCTTTGGGCATCAATTGATCCACTAGCAGGAACGGCCTTGGTTCAAGAGGAACAGTGGGACAAGCACATCACAAGCAGCCGATCCCTTTAAAAGGGCTGCCACCAGGGCGCATGCTCTGCCGAGTTGCTGGAGGAGCACATTTGCAGCAAGGCCTACTTACTGTGGCCGTAAGGAGGGCGCGCGCACGCCCAGCCTCTGCAGAGCAAACATTCAGCTCTGTGCTTGCGGTGAGCTGCTCGGACAAAGGAAAAAACAGTCCCCAGCTTGAGGGGAAAGAGCAAACTCTTCAAAGCCTGTGCAAAAGGTTGCCGCCAAAGCTCAGTCGCTCCACACACTGTTTACACTAAACAGGCAAGGCTGATGAAACTCTTGCTCTCAGCTTGCTGGTTTTTGTTTTTTTAAGGAACAGAGAGGGGGGCCAACATTTTTGATTGAGGAAGCCGTGGAGAGGCAGCAGGAGGAGCGAAACAGCAGTCAATCAAATATGCTTAAAAAACAAACTGTTTGCACCTTCGAAGGTTGAGATGGGCCTCCAAGCGCCAACAGAGAAGTTTTTTTCTTCCCCTACCTCTTAAAAGGCTTTGTGCCACGAGAGTCAAAAGGGCGGTGAAGACCATCTGTGCCCAATTTGAGAGTCTAATCTCCTTTTGAACAAATA
This sequence comes from Euleptes europaea, assembly GCF_029931775.1. Classification (NCBI taxonomy): domain Eukaryota; kingdom Metazoa; phylum Chordata; class Lepidosauria; order Squamata; family Sphaerodactylidae; genus Euleptes; species Euleptes europaea. Next base: position 10,335,380 of record NC_079332.1, read on the forward strand.
GCTCAAGCATCTCTCTGCTAGTGTCACGCAAGGCTAGCCTTGGGTCTGTCTCCCACCACAGGGACCCAAACTGGCTTGCGCCGTTCTCCTCTCAACCATTTTACCTGCTTCTGAGTCCTGACAAGATTGGGCCCGCCTAAGCCATCCAGGTCAGGGAACAAAGGAAACTATTAGGCCATAAGCCTGAACTTTCCCCAAAGTGACATGCATTTCTCTTAAAAAGAAATTAAAAGTCATGGGACAGACTTTGCCAATCTGGATTTTGGCCACGGAGTCACTCAGGGTCACATGAACACATGAAGCTGCCTTATACTGAATCGGACCCTTGGTCCATCAAAGTCAGTATCGTCTACTTGGACCGGCAGCGGCTCTCCAGGGTCTCAGGCAGAGGTCTTTCGCATCACCTACTTGCCTAGTCCCTTTAACCGGAGATGCCAGGGATTGAACATGGGACCTTCTGCGTGCCAAGCAGATGATCTACCACTGAGCCACGGCCCCTCTCCATGGCTCTCCAGGGTCTCGGGAAGAGGTCTTTCACATCACCTACCTGCCTAGTCCCTTTAACTGGAGATGACGGGGATTGAACCAGGGACCTTCTACTACTGAGCCACAGCCCCATCAGCCTTCCTCCACCATCTGCAAAACTGGGATAATTACACCGGCCTACTTTACAGAGATGCTGTGAAGATCAGTGATATAACATCAACCGCTCTGAATCCCAAAACACTAAAATATTTTTTCTGGCTTGCCGTCAAACGTATCTAACACGCAAAGCATCCCACTGTCAACACTTTTCGCAGGGCAAAAATTCAACCTTGTGTTAGGCTTACAGGGTGAACACAAGTCTTCTTATCCCGAGAGGAATATGCACAGAAGATACCTACGGGACCGCCTCTCCTGGCACATCCCCCCCAAGAGCCTTGCGCCCAGGGAATAACAACTTGCCGGTGGTCCCCGGCCCGCGGAGTGTGTGGCTGCCCTCGACAAGGGCCCCAGCCTGGTGGAACAGTCTACTAAATAACATCAGGGCCATGCGGGGCCTAAATGAGTTCCACAGGGCCTGCAAAACAGAACTGTTCCGCTGGGCCTATACCTGAGGGCAGCTGCAAGCCTTTGCATTGGTACCAATTGCTGGCCTCCCCATCCTTCCTCAACTGGTTGTGGGGTTCACTGGCTGGTCAGGACTGTCCAGCAGCTGAAATTCTGAAATTATGCCATCTGGTCTTTTATAATATGCGGTATGAATTTTAAGTTATGCTTTAATATAGATGTTTTCAATACAGATTTTAAATTTATGTTTGTATACTGTGTTGTGAGCTGCCCTGAGCCCGGCTTGCCGGGAATGAGGGTGGGATGTAAATGTAAATAATAAATAAATAAAATACTTCTCAGGATTCAGTTTCAGACGTTCCATGTGAGCTCTGCTTTCTGAAAGTTACCTTGCAGCCATGTGCCAGGAGGGGACCCCAACAGGAAGAGCTTGGTGAACCTTTTAATGGACTCCAGAATCAAGCACCAGGCAGGCTTCCCAAGCGGTAGTTATCATCGGGGTTGATACCAGTCAGTAATTAGCAGTGGTCTTTAATCTGGGGACTCCTGCAACATAAACTGAGTTTTTTTTAAAAAAAATTGTTAATTCTTCTGGAGACGTTCCTGGCATAATTGGCAAGCAAGACAACAGAAGCAATTAATTCACCAGTGGGGGGGGGGGGAAGCAACAGTCTGCTTCTTGATCAGCCAGGGTTCAGCACAACCACGCAAACTTTCGGTGAGAAGGGCTGCCTCTTCTAAAGCTCCGAAATAACACACTCCTGTGATATTTTAAATACTAACAGATGCACCACGGCATATGCTTTTTGGATTAAAACCTGCTTCATCAGATGCGCAAAGCGTTATCCCCAGTCTGCAGATTATATATGCGTGTTGCTGCTGACCACAAAAGGCCTTCAAAGGAAGCCTCCAGTATGAGATCGCGGAACTAGGATTTATCGCCAAGCTTGGCTGCATGCGTTGAGGTCTAAATCAAAATGCATAGTTGGCTCACCCACTGCAGGTGTTAAAATAAACTCTGCAGACTCGGAAACATGAGCGCCGCCACAATTACTGTGGATGTGAACTGACGGTGCTTTTCTCAGGAATATCTGAGCACTGCACAGAAATGGCACATGCTGGACTTCTGGGGGAGGGGCTGTGGCTCAGTGGTAAAGCATATGCTTGGCATGCAGAAGGTCCCAGGTTCAATCCCTGGCAGCTCGTTAAAGGGACTAGGCAAGGAGGTGACATGGAAGACTTCTGCCTGAGACCCAGGTGAGCTACTGCCGGTCTGAGTAGACAATACTGACTTGAATGGACCAAGGGTCTGATTCAGTCTAAGGTAGCTTCACGTGTTTGTATTTCACACTGGCTGCTTTTTCCTCTCCGTTTGTGCATAGATTTGCCAACTGAGACTACACCTCATGCACTGAATGAAGTAGTTTGAAGCCCACAAAAGCTTACACCACAATAAACCCAGAATCCAGTGGGATGCCTCTCCCCTTGGCTTGCCACAAGACCCTTTTCAGTTTATGCCGTGGACAAAAACAGAAATCACAAGGCAGCCAAGACAAGGTTTCCCGATTCAGACTTTGGCCCCTGGGACTGAGAAGTGCGGGTCTCTTCTGACATATCCAGACAATTCTGTGTGAGGGGAGAAGGTGAGAAGAGAAACAAGGATTCCAAATGGTTCTCTTTTCCATCAACCCTCAACCAGAGCAGGGGACCCTAGGTCCCAGCACCTGCAGCCCAATTCTGTAGAGTTCAGCTAGGCATTTATTTTTTGCCGTCAATTCACAGCTGACTTATGGTGACCCCATAGGGTTTTCAAGGCAAGAGACGTTCACAGGTGGTTTGCTATTGCCTGCCTCCGCATCACGACTCTGGTATTCCTTGGAGGTCTCCCATCGAGGCTCGGAGTGCGTGACTGGCCCAAGGTCACCCAGGGCTTTCCATGGCAGAGTGGGGATTCGAACCTGGGTTTCCCAGATCTTAGTCCAACACTTTAACACCATCATGCTGGCTCTCTAGGCATTTACAAGGTCAGGGGAAAACCCCTAAGGCTTCATACTTATTTTAAAATAGAAAATAAGTGTTAAATTAGGAAAACTGGTCAAAACCTGGAGGAAATAAGAGTTCGCTGGAGAGGGCACACCCCAACTTTACGAATCAATTTCAGAGCGACTTGGGCCACCGCCCCTGTTTAAAACCCACCCCCCTCCTCAAGATTCTAACACATATCAACTTTCAAGCACTTTGGGTGTATTCTTAGGGATTATTGCATTCCTGGACGAAGAAAGATGCCTAAACAAAACTCAAACAAAGAGTATTGTTTAATCAAAAGTTAAGCAACTCAGTGGGTGACGTTGGAGCACGGGGCGTTGTGTGGCCCCTCCAAGGTGAATTCTAAACACAGCATAACAGCTGAAAACTGAAGAATGTCAGCATTCATTCTGTCTGCATTTGTTCTGTCCCTCATTACTACACAGAGAAAAACTCGGAGGGCTGTCGCGTCAAAAGCAAAATCAGAACATGGCAGGCTGCCTCTGACCACAGTGGGATAGCCCCATGGTAACGTCCTCCTCCAGTTCCTCTTCTACAAGTTCTTACCAAAGTAGTAATCCTATGTCAAGATTGTAACACTTCAGACTGCAGGCAAGGGCTTGTTACAATGGAATGCTCCACCACAGCCACTACAGACAATTCCCTGCACATAGAAAGCTAGCAGGCTAGGACAGAATACCCATACCCTTCTACGCTAGTCTTCTATGTGCAAGGATATGGGGGGGGGAGGTATAGTGAGGAGCATTCTCTTACAAGGCACAGGCTTCTCACCTCCATCTCAGTGACAATTAAGCCTGAGGACTAGATAGTAAGCCACATCCCCACTAACGCCTTACCTGAGAGGCCCAAAAGATCAGCCAGGTGATTTAGTAAGGCAGAACAAAGAGAAATCATTCTTGATCACCACAGCACAACCGAACAATACATCTGGTAAGCTGTGGTGATGGTTGCCAACTTGGAAGGCCTTAAGAGGGGAGTGGACACGTACATGGAGGAGAGGGCTATCCATGGCTACTAGTCAAAATGAATATTAGTCATGATGAATACCTATTCTCTCCAGGATCAGAGGAGCGTGCCTATGATAGTAGTTGCTGTGGGACACAGGCAGGATAAATGCTGCTGCAGTCGTCCTGTTTGTGGGCACCTGGTTGGCCGCTGTGTGAACAGACCGCTGGACCTGATGGGCCTTGTTCTGATCCAACAGGGCTTTTCTTACGTTGTTACGTGCTGAAACACCAGCCTTGTTTTGTTGGTTTTCCAGCCTCGTGCTCTCTAGAGCCCATTCAGGTCTGACTCAAAGGATCCCTGCAAGTTTGGGGTTAACAATTCAAAACCACGAAGATGACAGGAGCGCAACGTGTCTGTTTGCTGTGGCTTGGCATCCACCGCATCTGTGGAAATGACCTACAAATTATGGTAATTACATGCAGCTAATCTACGCAGCTTGCGCTGGCCCTCAGGCTTGAGGTACATTTTCAAAGTCGCTCTCCCCTGCCCCCCCCCCTCCACACACCTTCCTGAATGTACTACGCAAATCATTAAGCATCCCCTGCCCTAACCTTGTTTTCGCGGAAGTTACCCAGTGTGTGGTGAGGGAACAGAGAATGAGATCTGACAACAGAAAAAATCTTGGGGGGGCGGGGAGAGACATGAATCTTCAAAAAGCTTAACCAGAAAGTTCTTCCTTGGGAGTCATAAGAACATAAGAAAAGCTCTGCTGGATCAGACCAAGGCCCATCAAGTCCAGCAGTCTGTTCACACAGTGGCCAACCAGGTGCCTTTAGGAAGCCCACAAGCAAGACAAATGCAGCAGCACCATCCTGCCTGTGTTCCACAACACCCAATATCATAGGCATGCTCCTCTGATCATGGAGAGAAGGCAGGCAGGAGAGATGGAGGAAAGGAAAGAAGGAAGGAAGAACAGCCCTGCTGGATCAGACCAAGGGCCATCAAGTCCAGCAGTCTGTTCACACAGTGGCCAACCAGGTGCCTCTAGGAAGCCCACAAACAAGGCGACCGCAGCAGCATTGTCCTGCCTGTGTTCCACAGCACCTAATATCATAGGCACGCTCCTCTGATCCTGGAGAGAAGAGGCATGCATCATGACTAGTAGTCTCCTCCATGAACATGTCCACTCCCCTCTTCAAGCCTTCCAAGCTGGCAGCCATCACCACATCCTGGGGCAGGGAGTTCCACATTTTAACTATGCTTTGGAGTGTCTGATGCTTAAGTGACAGAGCCAGCCGGCTGAGAAAGAAAAGCTTCCTGGACCCTAGAGGAAATCTGTGGTTCTATATTCTAAGAAGCCAAGGGGAGAGGCATCCCACTGGAGTCCAAAGCCCTGCTTGAAGAGACAGAGCATAAATTGTTTCACCCAAGCTATCTGAAGACGGCAAATTTTCTTTTCAACGGTAACTGCAAAAGGAACCAACTTCCAGTTAATGTTTGCTTAACTACTGCCTGCAGAAAGTGTTACCCATTTCTGATTAACCGTTCCTCAACAAACATTATTCTCTTATGAACTAATTATTCACGTGTCTGCCACCTTTGTATCCTGCCCTTCTTCCAAGGAGCTCACGGTAGTGGACGTGGTTCTCTCTCCTCCGATTTATTTTCACAACAACCCTGTGAGGTAGCGCAGGCAGAGAGTGTGTGATTGGCCCACAGACACCCAAAAGAGCATTGGGGCCAAGTAGGCGTTTGAGCCTGGGTGTCTCCCAGCTTCGTGCTGAACGGCTAACCACCAAACCACAGTTGCTCAGAAATGGAGAGTCTAAATCAGTCCGAAATGTTGTATGGGCAAAACTTCCTAAACACACCGGATCTGGAAACTGAAACGGCGCCTTTCTCACATGCCCCTGCCACTGAACCTCATATGACACTCCCTTGTTAAAACAATAGCAATCTGGTGTTTAAATAACTGTGGGACATACTTGATGGGCCAACCAGTCTAATTGGTTAGAAGTGGAGGCTGGCCTCCAGAAATTGATGGGGGGGGGGAGCTCTGCAAAGCAAATCTTTGGGATATGGAAGGCAGCACTGTGTTAGAGACAGAAAGGGAGAAACCTCCCCCTTCAATACAAACTCTGAACTCATTACTCACATAAACACAAAAAACCCTTGGGGGCAGGGAGTTGCAATTTTTTTTTTAAAAAAAAATAGCTGTCTCCACACCCTTCAGATAGGAAGAGAATATGAATAATGAGTGGAAAATCACACACCAGAATGTGGCATTCTTTTTTCTCGGCACATTTCCTACATAGGAAATATATTTATGATTTTAAAAGAATGGGGGTGGCGGCTGAAGTTAGGAAATCCCACTTTACTAGCAGCAAAAAGCGCATTTACTGTCAGCTGTACATTTGCAAGAAACTGAAGAGATGTGAGTTTCCCTTTGCCGGTCACCACAGGCACACTGACTCAAACTGCTGGGCCAGACCCCCCCCCCATTAAAAGAAGGGGGGGAGAAGGACCAAGTACTATAAAAGACTGAAGGTGATTTTTTTTAATCCAAGGCTAAGATCACCAGCCCCCTTGCACAAATTCACTTCCTCCTGAGGCTCCAGAAGAAAAGCTACCACCTGCAAATATAGATTACAGTATTTGTCTACATTAGAAGGAATTTGAGGAAGGGGGGGGCACTCCATTTTTCACCATACTTTAAACCCCCCTCGAGAATACAACGGGATGACTGAAGGCTATAAAGCAGGCACTGCCCGCACAGAGTCAGCAAGGAGGGGTGCAAACCGATTCTTTTTTAAACCACGTTTTAACCACCTCCTTAAGTACACTCCACCCACACATCCCTAAAATAACACAAATTTTGTTAGGAACCTTGATTGCCACAAGCCGGTTTGCATGAGCCGCGCCTGGCAGGAAAGCCAGCCGTTAACGTGACCAAAGCAGGAAAAACCTAACAAGAAGAATTCAATTGGGTGGTCAGTGGGTATCAAGTGGTGGGTACCCCTTGACACGTTAAGTCCTCCTTGGCATATGATTTTAAGGGGGTGGGTGAGTTCCCAAGGAAACAGGGAAGTCAATAAGCTCAAGTTCCGAGAAAGGGGCAGCCTATCTTTTAGAGACACTTTAACAACCACCTTGAAAGAAGAGTTGCTTTTTATATGCCGACTTTCTCTACCACTTAAGGGAGACTCAAACTAGCTTACAGTCACCTTCCCTTCCCCTCCCCACAACAGACACCCTGTGAGGTAGGTGAGGCTGAGAGAGCTGTGACTTGGCCAAGGTCACCCAGCTAGCTTCAGGTGGAGGAGACCCAGTTCATCAGATTATCCTCTGCCGCTCATGTGGAGGAGTGAAGAATCGAACCTGGTTCTCCAGATCAGACTCCACCGCTCCAAACCACGGCTCTTAACCACTACACCACACTGGGTGTAGTGTATGACAAGGGTGTGTACAACAACTTACCCTGCACATGACGTAGGGGATTATTTAACCACACTAGAGTCCAGTCACAAAGCCACAGGAGGCTACCAAGTGACAGAACTCCAAACATTGTCTTCCTTATCTCTTGCTAGGAGTCCTCTTGGGCACAAAAAAAAATCTATAATGACCAGACACTTCACCTTCTGAAAATGGAGAGGGAGAAAACCATGCCATCTTTTCCACCACAGTTTACCCCTGTGAAGAACATAATGTTGGTAGTTGTGAATTCCCTGCATTGTGCAGGGGGTTGGACTAGATGACTCTGGTGGTCCCTTCCAACTCTATGATTCTATGTATTTGAAAGACGTGAAGAGGCTGGCCGACACAGCCAAGCCCCCACATGTCTTCTTTGGCATCTCCTTTTAAAAGCCCCACCACCACCACTACAAAAGTCTACTATACCCAGACACCCCAACAAGCTCACCTTTGGACTGGGAAGGCAAAGCAAAAAGGTCATAGACTCAACCAGCCGAGAAGAGGGGGGTTTATCACACTTCCACAACTGCCTCGCGAAGGCCACGGCATAGCTGAAGAGTGTCAAGCGACAAGAACCCACCTCACATGTTAAGCCATAAGGAGGGGGTTCCTTTTAAGAACACTACAGTCGCCTCCCACTCCCATAGTGAGAACCCAATAACGAAATCAAGCCATAGGAGAGGGACAAAAAGGTCTACTATTACCAGAACAGCTAGATTCGAGTCCAGTAGCCCCTTAGAAACCAAGACAATTTTCAGGGTACAAGCTTTTGAGAGCCAAAGCACCCTTTGTCAGGCATGAGGTACCCTCTGAAACTATTATTAATGGAGTCGCCCCTACGCTCAGCTTCTGAGAAAGAGAACCCATCTCTCAAAACACCCTGCGAAAACAACAGATTCACGGAAGGATGTCAAGGAACAGCAACCGACCCCAGGCAATGGGGAAGAGGAACCTTTTAATTACACCATAGTCACCCACCCCATGCACCCAGTGAGCACAAAAGAAGGGTGTCAAATCGTATTAAATCCCACATTAAGTCTTCTGAGCACCTGATTTTAAAATCCTCCCCCACCCAACAAAATTTGTTACGGTCACCCCCTCTATTAAGACATTCCTAGCACTTCAGCAGAAGTGTTACGGATTCCGTTGACTGCCAAAAAAACAAATCAGTGGATTATAGATCAAATCAAGCCTGAACTGACCCTAGAAGCTAAAATGACTAAACTGAGGCTGTCGTATTTTGGTCACGTCATGAGACGACAAGAGTCACTGGAAAAGACAGTCATGCTAGGAAAAGTTGAGGGCAGCAGGAAAAGGCGAAGACCCAACAAGAGATGGATTGACTCGATAAAAGATGCCGCGGCCCTCAATTTGCAGGATCTGAGCAAGGCTGTCAAAGATAGGACATTTTTGAGGACTTTCATTCATAGCGTCGCCATGAGTCGGAAGTGACTTGATGGCACTTAACACACACACACACAGCACTTCAGTAGAGGGGTCCCCCTCCTCTACGGGGAGGGGCCGTGGCTCAGTGGTAGAGCATCTGCTTGGCATGCAGAAGGGTCCCAGGTTCAATCCCCAGCATTTACAGTTAAAGGGACCAGACAAGTAGGTGATGGGGGAAAATCTCTGCCTGAGATCCTGGAGAGCCACTGCCGGTCCAAGCAAACAATACTGACTTTGATGGACCCAGGGACTGATTCAGTATAAGGCAGCTTCATTATTATTATTTTTAAGGTCCCAGGTTCAATTCCCCGGCATCTCCACTAAAAGGGACTAGGCTGGTAGGTGAGGTGAAAGAACCCTGCCTGAGACCCTGGAGAGCCACTGCCGGTCCGAATAGACAATACTTTGATGGACCCAGGGTCTGATTCAGTAGAAGGCAGCTTCATTATTATTATTAAGGTGCCAGGTTCAATCCCCGGCATCTCCACTTACAGGGACTAGGCGGACAGGTGACGGGAAAGACCCCCTGCCTGAGACCCTGGAGAGCTGCTGCCGGTCCGAGTAGACAATACTTTGATGGACCCAGGGTCTGATTCAGTAGAACGCAGCTTCATTATTATTATTATTAAGGTCCCAGGTTCAATCCCTGGCATCTCCACTTATAGGGATTAGGCGGAGAGGTGATGGGAAAGACCCCCTGCCTGAGACCCTGGAGAGCCTGCCTGAGACCCTGGACTAGGCAGGTAGGTGACGTGAAAGACCCCCTGCCTGAGACCCTGGAGAGCCTGCCTGAGACCCTGGACTAGGCTGGTAGGTGATGGAAAAGACCCCTGCCTGAAACCCTGGGTTTCAGGCAGAACGGCCCCAGGTTCAGTCCCCGGCATCTCCAGTTAAAGGGACTAGGCAGGCAGGTGATGGGAAAGACCTCCACCTGAGACCCTGGAGAGCCGCTGCCGGTCTGAGCAGACAATACTGACTTTGATGGACCCAGGGCCTGATTCAGCAGAAGGCAACTTCATGGGTTCAATCCCCGGCATCTCCATTTATAGGGACTAGGCGGATAGGTGACGGGAAAGACCCCCTGCCCGAGACCCTGGAGAGCCGCTGCCGGTCCGAGCAGACAATACTTTGATGGACCCAGGGGCACGGCTCAGCACGAAGGCAGCTTCGCGCGTTCAACAGCATGAAACGTCTCTAACGACCCAAAACTCCAAGCAACTCACCTTCCGAGAAGACTGGTGGCTTCTGAGGGTGTGGAGGAGGAGTGGGGGGGGAATGGACCACCCCCCTATGTCCCCGCTCGTGTGGGGAGGGGAGGAAGGGCTCTGCCCCCCTCCCTCTTTGCTCTCCTGCCCTCCTCCTTCTTCGGGGTCCTCATGCCTCGGCCACGGCTGCCCCCCTTGGAGGGGTGGGGGGGACACACACCTCCCCCCCTCCCACCTCAGGGCAGCCCACAGGGGAAGGGAGGAGGAGGGCTGAGGAGAGCCTGGCAGCCGCCGCAGCAGGGCCCGGGAGACGCCTCAAGGGTGGGGGTGGGGGGGCGGCGGTTGGCGGTTGGCCGGACGGGAAGCGGGGCGGCCCAATTCACTCACCCCTCCGCACGGGCTCCCACAGCCACAGGGCTCGAGCTCGGGCTCAGCCTCCCCTGCATCACTTCCGGGGGGCGTTGGTAAGGGGCGCCGTGACGTAGGGCGGCCGCGCGTCGGACGCGCCTGACGCCACGCGCGGCGTAAGGGCAAGCCGGTTTGCCCTCTCTCGGTGTGTGTGTTTTTTTTTTTTGCCTCCTCCTCGGGCGGGCGGAGGTGAGTCAAGGGGTGCCGGGCTGAACCAATCGCATCCGGGGAGGGGGAGGAGAGGGGGAGAGGGGTCTTTTCCGCGGCAAATGAGGGTAGGAATGCCGGGAACGAGGGCGGGATATAAATGTTAATAAATGAAATAAATAGATAGAAGCGGCGCGGAGGCTGAGGGGAGCGTTCCCAACGGGCGAGGCGGTTGCCGTTACGTCGCGGCCCCCCCCCCGCTACTCGCGTTGGTACGGCCCGGAGGCAGGCCTCGGTGTCGTTCCTGCCCTCGCCGCTAGGGGCCGCGAGAGCGTCTTTCCCCCGCCCCCTGCTTGCTCAACCCGAGGCTGACATATATGGAGAGGCCGGCTAGGAGATCCGCGCATGCGCCGTCGTCGTCCCCCAATAAAAATGAGCCCCCCCCCAAAAGTTCACATAGAGTTGGAAGGGACCACCAGGGTCATCTAGTCCAACCCCCTGCACAATGCAGGAAACTCACAACTACCTCCCCCCCCCACACACACACACCCAGTGACTAGAGTTGCCAACCTCCAGGTGCTAGCTGGAGATCTGCTATTACAACTCATCTCCAGCCGACAGAGATCAGTTCCCCTGGAGAAAAGGGCTGCTTTGACAATTGGACTCTATGGCATAGAAGCCCCACCCCAAACCCCGCCCTCCTCAGGCTCCGCCCCAAAAATTTCCAGATATTTCTCAACCCGGAGCTGGCAACCCTGCATACATAAACACACACACATATACATATTTGCTTTGGCAATTGGACTCTATGGCATTGAAGCCCCTCCCCAAACCCCGCCCTCCTCATTCTCCGCCCCCCTCCCAAATCTCCAGGTTTTTCTCAACCTGGAGCTGGCAACCCTAATTATAACAGCAGGAGATGACCAGGGGCTACCTGGAGGTTGGCAACCCTATCCCATCACCATCCCTTTGATGGCCTCATCTATGGCACTTGGAAGATGTCGGGCGAGGGCCCTCACACGGTCAGAGCTGGAGCATCGCGCTCCGTTGGCATGACGCTGGAGCGGATGCCATGGGCTTCAGCCCACCACAGCTTCTGCTCCGACAAACGTTTCAGTCCTTAACTCTCTCGCCAAAAGGTAAAGGTCCCCTGAGTAAGCACCGGGTCACTCCTGACCCATGGGGAGACGTCACATCCCGACGTTTACTAGGCAGACTTTGTTTACAGGGTGGTTTGCCAGTGCCTTTCCCAGTCATCTTCCCTTTATCCCCAGCAAGCCGGGTACTCATTTGACCGACCTCGGAAGGATGGAAGGCGGAGTCCACCTTGAGCCGGCGACCTGAAACCGACTCCCGTCGGGATCGAACTCAGGTCGTGAGCAGAGCTTGGATGGCAGTACTGCATCTTACCGCTCTGCGCCACAGGGCTCTTTTAACTCTTTCGCTACCCGTCTGGAATTGGTCACGTACCAAGGACGACCGTGCCTCACATGAAGCTGCCTTCTACTGAATCAGACCCTTGGTCCATCCAAGTCAGTATTGTCTACTCAGACCAGCAGCGGCTCTCCAGGGTCTCAGGCAGGGGTCTTTCACATCACCTACTTGCCTGGCCACAGTTATGAACACATGAAGCTGCCTTATACTGAATCCGTCCCTTGGTCCACCAAAGTCAGTGTTATCTACTCAGACTGGCAGCAGCTCTCCAGGGTCTCAGGCTGAGGTCTTTCACATTCCCTACCTGCCTAGCCCCTTTAACTGGAGATGCCGGGGATTGAACCTGGGACTTTCTGCATGCCAAGCAGATGCTCTACCACTGAGCCACAGCCCCTCGCTCACTAACACATTTTAGCACGCTGTCCCCCCACCCCAAGCAAAAATAAGGACAAGGCACCAGAAATTTGGTTTTAAAAGGGATACGGCCACGAGCGAAGGAAAGCGCGGCAGCCCGCCCGTTTCATTCCGCTCCCGCAAGAGGACAGATTTTACTCCATCCCTCGATGCCTCATGAAGGAAGCGAAAACCCTGAAACTTGGAAGGAAAGGAAAGGAAAGGAAACTTGGAATCAGCGCTTGAACTCTGGCATTAACCTCCTTCTGGGACAGGTTAACAAAGGTCCCAGGCTTTCCAGACAGAAGCCCTTTCAGCGAGGAGCGTTTGCGAGTCTGCGTCAACGCTTTTTTTCCTTCGCTCTGTCTTTGAGAGCGCTAGTCGTAGGTATCTGTTTCTTTTCATTTTTCTTTCACATTGAGTCACAGTGTCTGAAATCAAATCACAGGATGCAGAGAGAAAGTTACATGATGCCCAGAGGAATCCCGCAAAGAGTTTTTCTGAGCTAGACAAACTCTGCGTAGGGCTGCACGGTGCATTTTCCTGCTCCTCTGCGCTTGACCTTGCCTGCGGCAGTGAATAATATTTCTATTGTTTTTTTGTTAAGCTATTTTAAAAGGTCAGCATCAAGTGTTTGCTGATTTAAATGAAGTTAAATGCAAACCAGCAGCTTAGAAATGGAAAGGAACAGGGGAAAGTATCATGAACAGCTTATCCTAAAACGTAAGCCTCGGTTTTGAAGAAATACGCAAAGTGGAAAGAATGATAACGCTGCTGGCTGTAGTGTGGTGGTTTTCCCATCTGTAAGCCACAAACCGCCAACATTATTGGAGCATCTTCTGAACGAAATTCACCTCTGTGAATCAGAGGTTGTGCTCAGATGTCCCGAGAAATCGTAATTTCTAACAGTATTGAGTCATAGTGACTCAACAGTTTACAAGTCCAAGCAGGGCAGGTGGGAAACTGGGCAGGTGTCCTGGGAAACCACAATTTAATGTAACCTTTGGTGCAATCATCCAAATGTGCCCCCTCTACTAACATTGGTTAGAAGGAAGATATCAAGCCAAGATCTCCAATCACGGTTTGAAATCTGTACATGAACCAAAGTTAGTCCTTTCGAGTGAGGTATGAACAAGGATGCCCTGGTCTAATCCTGGTTTCCCTGGCGCCTGCCTTACAGTAGTCCAGGCCCAGCCATGACCCAAGTCTCTGTAAGACAGGCAGGAAAACAGCAAAAGCACCATTTGCGGAGACAAGCCAGAATCTGAAGCAGCTGAATCCTGTTTTCAAGCTAACCATGGTTACAATAAACCGTGGTTACAGTAAACTGTGGTTTTACGATTTGTGTGAATCGAGCCTGTGTGGAAGCTAGGATCTCCAAAAGAAATGGGGAATAGTTGTTGAACTCTGTTAACATTTTGACCCATTGTTATATTTGCGGCACCTCCCAGTGTTAGGAAATTTCTATTCTGTTCCATTAACTAAAGGGCAAGCAATGAAGAAGCATGAATCTACCCTTTTTCTGTGTTTCTGTGAATGCTTCTACAAACTGTCATTCATTTTGCTCAAAGAGGCTAGAGAAACTTCCCATTTTAAAATAACTTCATGAAAGACCAAGGAAAATATGTACACGCCTGTGATTCTCTTTATTCCCACCCCCCGGGTGGGTAACAACGTTGTGCCCATATTGCTTTTAGTTTCCTGTTGCCGTTGTGTTTCCTGTTGCCTCGTGATTTATTTTAACAATGGAGAGGGAAACCAGCTCGCAGACGATCACTGAAATCCTAGTTTGACTCAAAAAATGCTGGTTTAACTGCCTACACAGTAGCCAGGTATCTCTACAGCTCAGGAATGGGCAAAGTCAGAATCTGGAATGGGCCAGGATACCCGCATTCGTACATTCGTACAACTTCCAATCATTGTTTCAGACCCTTTTTTGACACATCCGAACTAACCATAGTTACAGAGTACCCTGCGTTCACTCAAATCATAATTAGTTTAATTATATTAATTATAGTTAAGTTTAATTAAATCACGGTATTGCGTTATGTCTAAACTGACCCATAGGAGTGAAGGCGGGGACATAATGGTCCCAAGCTGTTCCTGTCTGTTTCAGTTACCTTGCAAATTACCTTGTAAATGATCCCAGCCTGTTCCTCTTTGTCCAAATGCCGCCGCTCTAGTTAAAAACAAAATCACACGGACAAATAGCTGTATGAATATCTGTACATTTGGTTAAAATCAGGTTGATGCTCGTAAAAAGGAGGGAAATAAATTATCTTTTCTCCGAGAGACTTGGATTGGTGTCCTCAGAGGAATTCTGCATCCAGAGCATCTATCGACTTCCCTTAGGTCATGTATTCAACCCCATGCATGAACTGGACTTCTAGCTACGGTGGTGTAGCAGCCAACGGCATAAAGGATTATCTGTCACTTTTCCCAGCTGCGGAACAATTGTGGGTCATCACTTTTGCTAAGTGTTATAATTTTGCCCTTAAGACAGCAAAAACGGAGGGGCGTGCCTGTGTGGCTGTGTTTTGGAACAGAGCCCAAGAGTGGTTTTAAGCGGACGCGAAGAAGAGCTCCAGAGCAGGGGTATCGAACTCAATTGTTGCGAGGGCCATATATGACATAAATGAACAGCTCGCGGGCCAGATAACAGCTCTCAAGGGGCCAGATCCAGCCCGCGGGCCTTATGTCTGACACCCCTGCTCTAGAGGAGGTTTCCAACCCCGGGGATGCTTACAAAGGGACTGTTTCAAAGCCCGAATTAAAATCCAGCCACCAATCTTGTTGTCGCTGCTTGGCACATGCGGCAGGAGCAAACTCCAGATGTCAGATGTCCCTGCCCTCCCCTTCCATTTCTGTCCCTCTTGCTAGTGGCAAGTACCACTTTACAGGTCGTTTTCCGACTCTCCAGCCAGGTCAGACCCCCCCCCCCCAAGCTATGGGAGCTTTGTATCAGTGGAGTGACCTGATCGGCAAGG
Source organism: Euleptes europaea (assembly GCF_029931775.1). NCBI lineage: Eukaryota > Metazoa > Chordata > Lepidosauria > Squamata > Sphaerodactylidae > Euleptes > Euleptes europaea. The sequence continues at coordinate 10,350,915 of NC_079332.1, forward strand.
GGCATCTCCCCTGGGTTTATCTATCCCTCCCCCATGACAGAGGTGCCCGGCGTCTGTTTTCTTGGCATCAGCTTTCTCCTGTATGCCTTCTTCAGATCTACAGAAAAGGGATCTCTCTCCAAGGTGTTGGCAAAGCTGAAGGGGGCACCCCTAAATTTCAGCTCTCCAACAAGCAAATTATTTGCCCCTATACTTTGGGTCAACTTTGCCATTGAACACATGAAGCCTGCCTTATACTGGATCAGGCCTTTGGTCCGTCGAAATCAGTATTGTCTACTCAGACCAGCAGCGGCTCTCCAGGGTCTCAGGCAGGGGTCTTTCACATCACCTACTCGCCTAGTCCCTTTAACTGGAGATGCTGGGGATTGAACCCGGGACCTTCTGCATGCCAAGCAGATGCTCCACCACTGAGCCACAGCCCCTCCCCGGATTAGACACTTACGGGCCAGGTGAGCTCTACTCCAAAACGGAAAATAAGACATTCACAATTCACTGAAAGAGGCATCAACTGCTCTTTTGAATGGGCCTTGTACCAAGGGAGTGGCTGGAACCCGATTTCTCCTTTATAATTTGGTCGGTTTACGCATGTACTTTGTGATGGATCGGTACACTAACCCAGCCAGTTTTCTATATACCCCGAGGCCGGACTAGCAATCTGTCTTGATTGGTTTCTAGGTTGTGCTGAAAGAGAACTCTACCCCCCACCCACCCACCTCGACGTCCACAAAGACTGGTTAAACATTTGCCATCTGTGCCTTTGGAAACGACAATAGGTAATCTCTGCTAAGGGCAGCAAGAAAGAGCCTATTATATCCTTTTTACTGAGCATGGACTGTGTGAGATCTCAAACAACAACAAAAAAACTTTTAAGTCTTTCGTTTACAGAAAGGACGGGCATGAAAAGCCTCGTAGTGCTGGACAACAGAAGACCTTCTGTTCTGGGGTGTGGGATGGATCTGCGTAGCAAATTCTGATGTGTAGCTTTTGAGCAAAACCCTATTGGGGATTTCACGGGCTTAGATCCCAAAACCACCCCTTTGAAAAGGGCAATCCAGTTCCGCTCATGTGTGTGTGTGTGTGTGTGTGTGTGGGATCACAGGTTTCAGCCCCCTCCTCACCTGCAACCCACTTCTTCTCATCAAACATCCCCCCAGAGGGTCCCCAAAGCACAAGAGTGGGTTTTCAGTGGGTACAGCTGTAGCTGGGAAAGGAATGGGAACACACCATTGGCATACTTCCTTGAACCCAAGCCAGTGGGGTTTTTTTTTATTGTCTCTCGCCTCATTCTTCCCAACGTTCACAGTGTAGCCCTAAAATAAAGCCCCGCGGCCTTCTTTCAGCTTTTTCTCTAGAGCCTCTGGCACAGATGTCCATTTTTGGACAGCTTGGGAGCCTTTGAGTCGTAATTCAAACTTTTTAAAATTCCTAAAGCAAAAAGTCATGCGGGTGGTAATCTGGTCAGGGAGAGTCCAAGGTATTTGCCTGGCGGGTCAAGCGGCCGGGTTGTGTCCTGGGCCGAAGAGGCCAGTGCTTTGGCTTTAAAGGAGATGCAATCCGTTCTGAGACCAGTTGGACTCCGGAGGGGCTTTTCGTTCCCTGGGTTCTTTGGCTGCTGTGAGGATAAAATAGAGATGGGAAGAGCCATGAATGCCTCCTTGGCTATACAAGATAGAAGGTGGAAGCCCGGACTTCTATCCCCTGCCCTTTGGAAAGGTTCTCCTGGAATTCTGGGCTCCAGAAAATGTCTCCTCCCTCCCATCCCATGTGGCATCTTTTCAAAGAAATTGCTGAAAAGGGAGAGCTAGTGCCACTTCCAGGTAACGCTAAGAGTCACCATTAATTCTTTAGTAAGGACTTCCTGTAAATAGACGAGGCCAAGTTTTTCTTTTTAATTTTTTTCTACTGGGACGCCCCCCCCTCCCGCCCCCAACAACTCTCATACCTACCTGGAGAAAATGGCTGCTTTGGAGGATGGACTCTATGGCATTATACCGCCATAGGGATGCCAGCTTCCAGGTGGGACCAGAGAATCCCCCAGAAATACCAGCTCATCTCCAGACTATGTAAATGAGTTTCCCCAGAGAAAATGGATCCTTCGGAGGATGGACTGTATGGTCGCCAGGTCCCTCTTCGTCATCGGCGGGAGGTTTTTTGGGGCGGAGCCTGAGGAGGGCAGGGTTTGGGGAGGGGAGGGACTTCAATGCCATAGAGTCCAATTGACAAAGCGGCCATTTTCTCCAGGGGAACTGATCTCTATCGCCTGGAGATCAGTTGCAATAGCAGGAGATCTTCTGCTATTACCTGGTTGGCAACCTTGTGTGTGGAATTGTACCCCACTGAAGTCGCTGTTCTTCCCAGGCTCCATCCCCAAATCTCCACCAATTTCCCAACCTGGATCTGGCAATGCAACCCCCCATCCCTTGCCGAGGGGGGGGGACCTCGCAACCTGGGAGGGGCTGTGGCTCAGTGGCAGAGCATCTGCTTGGCATGCAGAAGGGTCCCAGGTTCAATCCCCGACATCTCCAGTTAAAGGGACTCGGCAGGTAGGGGATGTGAAAGACCTCCACCTGAGACCCTGGAGAGCCGCTGGCAGTCTGAGTAGACAATACTGACTTGGATGGAACAAGGGTCTGGTTCAGTATAAGGCAGCTTCATGTGTACCCCATGGAGGCCCCACCCTTTCCAGGCTGTACCCCCAAATCTTCAGGAATCTCCTAACTCAGATTTGGCAATGCTACATGGAAGAGGTCAGCAATTTGGGCCTTAGAAGAGGATGAGGTTGAACCAGAGAGAGCTTCTTTGGAAATCGGAGTTTAAGCATTTGTGAGTCAGAGACATTTCTGTGTATTCTCGAACGTTTGCCTCATGCGGCACATAACTGAGCAGCTGAGTCCTTCTCCCCCACCACCACCACCCCCGTACATGAAAATAAATATTCTCTATAGCAGGCTTGTAGTTTTCTGCTCTTCTGGTTCTTTTCATGCTCGCTAGGAGAGCCAATAAAATGTTTGAAAATTAATTAAGGCATGTGTGAAAACATCCCATCTGTCTAGAGGCCTTTTTCTTCTTTCTTTTTTTTACCTCCACCCGAATGTCTGTGGGCCTGTTCCTTTTTCTCTAGATGACGCAGGTCACGCGTCAGGAAATCCTCGGACTTTACCGCAAGATATTCCGAATAGCCAAAAAATGGCGGTCTGCGTCCGGGCAGATGGAGGAGACCGCAAAAGAAAAACAGTATATTATCAACGAAGCTAAAACGTTGTTCCAAAAGAACAAAAATGTAAGTGGACATATTTCTGGCGGGCTGCGTTGTTGAATAATGATATTTTCGCCTTAACATAAACATGGATTGAGAGTGGATCCTTCCACTGCTAAGTGGGGCGGCCGCAATTCCAAGCAGGGCTTCAAAGGAATAGAAAGGAGGGGGGGAATCAGCAAATTCCCTGCTAACCCTCTTGCCAAATCTGAGTAGTTTAATGGCTACAAGTAGGTGTCCAAAAATGCAGAAGACAAACAAGCACAGTTGTTTTTTAAGCTCAGAAGTTTTTGCCTATTTATATCGAACGTTGCAGTAAAAGTTGTGGCTCTTCTGTAATTAGCACAGCCAGGTCTTTTGGGAGACTAAACATCCTTAGGTTTTGGAAATAAATAAATGTTTAGAGTGGGTTTAACAAACAGCAGATAGAGCAGAGTCTTCGGCAATAAGGTTGACTTATAAGAACATAAGAAAGGCCCTGCTGGATCAGACCAAGGTCCATCAAGTCCATCAAGTCCAGCAATAATAATAAGAAGGAAGAAGAAGGAAGAAGAAAGAAGAAGAAGGAAGAAGAAGAAGAAGAGTTGGTCTTTATATGTCAACTTTCTCTACCACTTAAGGGAGACTCAAACCAGCTTACAATCACTTTCCCTTCCTCTCCCCACAACAGACAGCCTGTGAGGTCGGTGGGGCTGAGAGAGCTCTGACAGAGCTGTAACTTGCCCAAGATTACCCAGCTGGCTTCGTGTGTACGAGTGGGGAAACAAATCCACCTCCACTGCTCGTGTGAAGTGGGGAATCAAACCCAGTTCTCCAGATTAGAGTCCACCGCTCCAAACCACCGCTGTTTACTGCTACACCACAGTGCCCAACCAGGTGCCTCTAGGAAGCCACAAACAAGACGACTGCAGCAGCACCATCCTGCCTGTGTTCCACAGCACCTCATATAATAGGCATGCTCCTCTGATCCTGGAGAGAATAAGTATGCATCTTGACTAGTATCCATTTTTACTAGTAGCCATGTATAGCCCTCTCCTCCATGAACATGTCCACTCCCCTCTTCAAGCCTTCCACGTTGGCAGCCATCACTACATCCTGGGGCAGGGAGTTCCACAACTTAACTATGCGCTGTGTGAAGAAATACAGTGAAAGGAAAGGACAATGAAATGGGAAGAGCAGTCCCATAAAATCAGTGTCCTTCCTCATGTTACGGGGGAGGTCAGAAGGAAATTTGCTAAGGGTGGTTGGAGTCCCAGGACTAACTCCTGCACCTTCCGCTTTTAATTGTGCTTTCTCCTGTCCCGTTCAACCAGTTAACGGATCCTGAGCAGATTAAACAATGTGCAGAAGAGTGTGAGGCGAGGATCGAGATAGGACTTCATTACCAGATCCCTTATCCAAGGCCGGTGAGTAGGAATCCTCCTGATCTCCGCTTTGATGTCTTCGTGCCCTGACTCAGCAGAATTCTGCGGTACAGGCTAGACAGAAGCTGCCGAGGAGTGTCGTTGGCTGTTCCTCCTGTAATTAATTGGAAGCCCGTGAGTCAGAGCTCAGTTGAATCAGAGCTATCGTTGCTAACCTTCAAAGCAAACTTCCAGCTTCATTAACACGACGCTTTCAATTACAATAGAGCGTTAATTTTTTCAAATTTGTCGACATCAAAGGTCCAGAGCCGTTCACAGCCTGTACACGTCCTTCTGCCAGAGTGGTAGCGATCTCTCCCTCCATTTGCCAGAATCCAAAGTATTTCGGGTGGCTGATCCACAGACCGCAGCTTGAAAACCACTTGCCACTCAAGGTGTGTGTTCTGTGAAGTGCCGTCAAGTCGCTTCCGACTCATGGCGACCCTATGAATCAAAGTCCTCCAAAACGTCCTATCTTTGACAGCCGTGCTCAGATTTTGCAAATTGAGGGCTGTAGAGTCAATCCATCTCTTGCTGGGTCTTCCTCTTTTCCTGCTGCCTTCAACTTTTCAAGCATGATTGTCTTTTCCAGTGACTCTTGCCTTCTCACAATGTGACCAAAATACGATAGCCTCAGTTTAGTCATTTCAGCTTCTAGGGTCAGTTCAGGCTTGAAGAAATACTTCATTTTATCTGTTTTGAATCTCTCGCCCTCCACAGCACCCTATGTGTTCCACAGCACCTAATGTAAGAGCAATGCTCCTCTGATACTGTAGAGAATAGGTATGCATCATGACTAGTATTCATTTTGCTCCTTGTCTTTTTGCTTCACATAGATTCATCTGCCTCCCATGGGCCTTGCACACCAGCAAGGCCGTGCGTTGCGACATCAGGAAAAGCTGAGGAAACTTTCCAAGCCTCTCTACTTGAAGTCTCACGATGAAATTTCTTAATCCTGTACCAGACTGCAGCCCGTCGTGGCCCTGGACTGCCTGGCAAACACATTTCAGGCCAGCAAGCGTCAATGAAACTAGCGTCGTTTGCACTCACTCCCTCTTTCTCAGAGGTCAGACGTCCATCTGATCCTAGCGGGAGATGTGGGAAGGATGTACTCGAGCAGACTTGTCTTTGTAGAGACTCAACACAAATGACTCATCAATAAAAGTGAGAAGATTTCGGGTCAAGTAAGAGATGATATGAAAACCGAGCCTGACGTGTCTGATTGCTGTAGATCACTGTGTGTGCTGAAGGTTAATGGCTACTGAGGCTTTCAGAAAGACAGTGTGGTGCAGTGGTTAGCGTGCCAGATTAGGGCAAGAGTACCAGGTTCAAATCCCTGTTTGGCTATGAAATTCGCCAGTCCATCACTTTCTCTGCCTCACCTGTTTTACAGAATTGTTGTTTGGATCAAACAGGGGTGAGCTCTATCAGCCTGAGCTCCGTGGAAGAAACGTGGGGGAAATGCAACAGGTAGATGGAATTTGCCCGTAGAGAAGATGGAGAGATGTTCGGAGTGTATTTGGAGGCCCGGCTTTCTTGCCCAATGTCACTCACTGAGCATCCTCTGGGCTCCAGGACTGCCAAAGCCAGTAAAATCCATCATGTGTTGCGGAACACAAAGCTGTAATGTTTTGGTAACCTTTTTTTTTGTTTCAAAGTACATGTGAGCCTTGTGTGGTAGGCAGTGCCACCATTCAGTTCGTAAATGCTACCCCAAATCTCCTGTACTTAACAAGAAAGAGGCCCCCAGAAACATCACCTTAAAACTATAAAATTAAACTCCAATTGAAAACATAGAAGGTGCCCCAATTCAATAGAACCTATAAAAATATTCACTGAGGAGTATTTTTGTTAGTCTTTAAGGTGCAACTCGACTCTTGCTCTTTTCTACTACATTCACTGAGGAGGTTAGCAAAGATGGAAATCAGAGAGGCTAAATCCCTCCAAGGGACCTACCAGCCCAAGGCTGGGAAGAAGAAGAGTTTGTTTTTATATGCCAAGTTTCTCTGCCACTTAAGGGAGAATCAAACCGGCTTACAATCACCTTCCCTTCCTCTCTCCACAACAGACACCCTGTGAGGTAGGTGGGGCTGAGAGAGCTCTAAGAGAGCTGTGACCAGCCCAAGGTCACCCAGCTGGCTTCGTGTGGAGGAGTGGGGAAACAAATCCAGTTCCCCAGATTAGCCCCAGCAGCTCATGTGGAGGAGTGGGGAATCAAACCCGGTTCTCCAGATCTGAGTCCATTGCTCCAAACCACTGCTCTTAACCACTACACCACACTGGCTACAGCGCTGCAAAGTAACATTTTCAGAGGATGCAAGCATGTAAAATTCAACACGGGGCGGTCCAAACAACACAACTGCTACCTTGCACAAAGCCCAAGCATCAGCTATACAACACAGACCTGTGTGCCCAGATATCTGGTGGGCTTGGAGACCAGGCAGGCAGATCAAGTGGGCTGGGAAGTAAGACCCAAATTCACTCCTTTCGCCACGTGTGTGTGTGAGAGAAATATTGTCTGCAAGAGGCCATTATGTCATTCCAGCTCCAGGCTTCCCTTTTCACAGTTCTGAATTTCAAATCCAGTCCTCACCACACTGGTGTTTTGGAGCGTTGGACTCTGATCTAGAGATTTGATTGGTTTGATTCCTCCTCCACATGAACGGCGGAGGCTAATCGGGTAAACTGGATTTGTTTCCCCACTCCTACACCAAGCCAGCTGGGTGACCTTGGGCTAGTCACAGCTATCTCAGCCCCATCTCCCTCACAGGATGTCTGTTGTGGGGAGGGGAAGGTGACTGTAAGCCGGTTTGATTCTCCCTTAATGGGTAGAGAAAGCCGGCGTATAAAAACCAACTCTTCTTCTTTAATCATGTGCAAAGCGCTTTGAGCTCCTTCCGCAAGAGGCTCGATGGAAGCAGGAGGCCATTTTTCACACAGTTCAATTCAAGCTTCGGCATGGGAGGCTCTAAGGCCTAACCCAACCAGGGTGTGTCCAGAAGCACCTGAAAGTAGGAGAGTCAGAGTGTGTTTTCCCCCCCTTCCGGAGGGGCAAGCCCCTCTTCCCCCTCCCCTCTTCCGCTGTACTTCCCTTCCCTTCAAGTCTCTCCTTCTCCCATGCTTCAGATAGGCCACCAGCTTTTTATAAAACCGTCTTTTAAGTACCGCTGATACATTTGGGCGAGTCGAAGTACGAGGTCCTAATTTTTTTTAAAGCTGCAGATGGCTCCTGATTGGATTTAAAGTTGTCAAATTCGCCAGCCAACTAGCACTGCCGGGTTTCTGCTCTGAACCCGCCAAACTGGTTCCCCTTGAACTCAGCCCCGAGAGAGCAATGTGTACACCTGCCAACAACCCGGCAAACGTTGCTTGCAGAACTCGGCAAGCCTGGTTTTTCCCCGTATGTCTGAACGCGCCTTGGGGAAGAACCGTGGAGATGTAGAGCTGGAGTCAGCAGCCTCCTTCTTCAAATCTCAGTCCGAGATGACCCAGTTTTAGATTTGGGAACTGGACTTCTGGGCAAGTGGGAAAAGAAAGATCTTAATCATCCCATCTACCCTCCCCGCAATTATTTTTCTGTCTGTTGGAATTACTATTATGTGTGTGTGTGAAGTGCCATCAAGTTGCTTCCAACTCGTGGCGACCCTATGAATCAAAGTCCTCCAAAATGTCCTATCTTTGACAACCTTGCTCAGATCTTGCACATTGAGGGCTGTGGCTTCCTTTAATCCATCTCTTGTTGGGTCTTCCTCTTTTCCTGCTGCCCTCAGCTTTTCCTAGCATGACTGTCTTTTCTAGTGACTCTTGTCTTCTCATAATGTGACCAAATTACGATAGCCTCAGTTTAATCGTTTTTGCTTCTAGGGTCAGTTCAGGCTTGATTTGATCTATAACCCAATGATTTGTTTTGTTGGCAGTCCACGGTATCCGTAACACTGTCCTCCAACACATTTCAAAGAAGTCTACTATCTTCCTGTCAGCTTTCTTCATTGTCCAGCTTTCACACCCATGCATAGTAATAGGGCATACGATGGCATGAATTACTCTGATCTTGGTGGCCAGTGACACATCCTTACACTTCAGAAACTTTTCTAGCTCCTTCATTACTATTATACAGGTATGTAATTCCATTTGACTCTGCCATTTCTATATCCTGTTTTCAAATCCAGCTGTGCCTTCATCATCTCCAACAGCTGGCTTCTTCTCTGACAAGACCCTCACCCAGGTCAATACTCACCTGGGCTGCTGGTCTTCAACCTTTCCAGACCTGGGACCAGCTGAGCGTGAGACCCTTTGAGCCGTGAGCAAGCGACTGCAGACTCATGTGACTAGAAGTGATGACGCTCTGTGGTGTCAAGGGCAGGACCAACAGAACTCGGGAGAGGAAACAAGCTGAGCAGCAAAAGGTGTGCCGTAGTAAGGAACAAGCCAAGAATCAGAGCCATGGAGGAATCTCCTCCACTACTCAGTAGCCTTAGCTTGGCGTTCAGCGTGCATGCAAAGGAAGGAGGGGAGGGGCAATGGCTCAGTGGTAGAGCCTCTGCTTGATGGTCCTGACACCCAGGCTCAATCCCCAGCATCTCCAGCTAAAGGGACCAGGCGAGTAGGTGATGTGAGTAGACCTCTGCCGGAGGCCCTGGAGAGCCACTGCCGGTCTGAGTAGACAAGACTGACTTTGATGGACCAAGGGTCTGATTCAGTAGAAGGCGGCTTCATGTGTTCAAGGAAAGGTGTGAGGCCTTGCTCTCTGCACATGTGCCCTAGCAGAAGGCCATCTGAAAAGTCTGTAGAAAAAGAAGAGTTGGTTTTTATGCGCCGACGTTTTCTACCACTTAAGGCAAATTAAACTGGCTTACAATCATCTTCCCTTCCCCTCCCCACAACAGACAGTGAGATAGGTGGGGCTGAGAGAGCTGTGACTACCCCAAGGTCACCCAACTGGCTTCGTGTGAAGGAGTAGGGAAACAAATCCAGTCCAACAGATTAGCCCCCGCTGCTCATGTGGAGGAGTGAAACCAAACCCTGTTCTCCAGATCTGAGTCCACTGCTCCAAACCACTGCTCTTAGCCACTACATCTACAAGCAGCTGTGTAGGGGATCACAACCCAGCAGGTGGGGTCATGCAACCTCCTTGGGAGCCCCAACCCATGAGTCAGACCACTGGACCTGGATGTCTGCCAACCCTTCTTGGCTCGCTTTCCGTCCTGCCATGTACGTGTGTGTGTCTGTTCTTGAACGGTCACTAGCATGCTCCTAGCATCGCTAAGCGCACGATGTCTTGGAGCTGCTATGCCGTTGCAACCTGCTCCTGGATTTTTCAATTCGGCTCCTGTAGCACCTTAGAGAACAACAAGATTTTTCCGAGTGTATGCTTTTGAGAGTCAAAGCTCCCGACGTCAGACACTTTCTCGAAAGCTTACACCCTGACAACAGTTAAATTGTGGAACTCCCTGCCCCAGGATGTGGTGATGGCTGCCGACTTGGAAGGCTTGAAGAGGGGAGTGGACATGTTAATGGAGAGGGCTATCCATGGCCTACTAGTCATGATGCACACCTATTCTCTCCAGGATGAGAGGAGCATGCCGAATATATCAGGTGCTGTGGAACACAGGCAGGAGAATGCTGCTGCAGTCTTGTTTGTGGGCTTCCTAGAGGCACCTGGTTGGCCACTGTGGGAACAGACTGCTGGACTTGATGGACCTTGGTTTGATCCAGAAGGGCTTTTCTTATGTGGTGATGGCTACCATTGTGGAAGGCTTTCAGGGGGGAGTGGACTTGTTTATGGAGGAGAGGACTAATCATAGCTACTAGTCATGATGCGTACCTATTCTCTCCAAGATCAGAGGAGCACGCCTATTATATTAGGTGCTGTGGAACACAGGCAGGACAATGCTGCTGCAGTCGTCTTGCTTGTGGGCTTCCTAGAGGCACCTGGTTGGCCCCTGTGTGAACAGACTGCTGGACTTGATGGACCTTGGTCTGATCCAGCATGGCCTTTCTTATGTTCTTATATATGACAATCTCATTGGTGTCTAAGGTGCTACTGGATTCAAATCTAACTGTTCGACTGCTGACCCGCATGACTACCCTCTGAGACTATCTTCATGGATTCTTCGAGTAAGGGAGCGCGCTCTGGAAGCAGCAACCCCGTTCCCTCTAAAACCAAGATGGGAGAGGGCCCTTACAGATCGCTCTTGAGCATGGCTATGAATCAGAACCGTGGAGGAAAGCCCCAACAGAGGGCAAGGTGGCCAAAAAAGCGAAAAGGGGAGCAAATGGTTTGAAAACAAGTCTAAAGGCTATTGCGGGTGGACAGGGAGAAGGAGTGCCGGTTTCCAAAAGTGAGAAGATAAATCTTTTAATTGGAACGTGCCAGCACAGGGCATCCCAAACAAAATCAGTCATCTAGCTGGCAAAGCGCCGCCACTCCCCGATTGATCCAGTGCTTCTGAGGAAGGTCCGAGGGAATCTCAATGGAGAGGACGTAATTCGTGGAGTGCCCCGTGGTAGATAAGGTGCCTCTCCGGGCGCTGGTTTTGTAGACCGGGCATGTGTATATCCCCGCATGCAGGAAGGTCGAGCTCTCTCCAGGTTTCAGCCAAATGATGGGCAGAGAATCGTAAAGGATTTTGGGGGAAGACTCGCCAATGTTCATGGTTTCCCGGTCCCACCGGGCCCCTTCCAGGAAAAGTCCTTTCACGTAGGCCCCATCTTCGGGCATGGCCTCCATGCTGTGCTCCTGCCTGGTCATCTAAATTGTGGAAAGGAGAAGAAACAGGGTGTCAGAATGCCACCTCAATCCCACGGAAGGAATCAAGGATCACTCTGCATCAGTTACAAAAAGAAACCTTCATCGAGGAAAGTTATATGATCTCTTTAGGGCCAGTTCTCCAGTACCTCCACACTATCCTTGTGTTTTGTATATTATTTAGTAATGCTACAAAAGGTGTGCACTGTCCCTAGAAGCTCAAATGACTAAACTGAGGCTATTGTACTTTGGTCACATTATGAGAAGACAAGAGTCACTGGAAAAGACAATAAAGTTGAAGGCAGCAGGAAAAGAAAAAGAGCTAACATGAGATGGATGATGAAGAAGAAAAGTTGTTTTTTATATGCCAACTTTCTGTACCACTTAAGGAAGAATCAAACCGGCTTACAATCGCCTTCCCTTCCCCTCCCAACAACAGACACCCTGTGAGGTAGGTGGGGCTAAGAGAGTGTGACTAGCCCAAAGTCATTCAGCTGGCTTCATGTGGAGGAGTGGGGAAACAAATCGAGTTCACCAGATTATCCCCGCCGCTCATGTGGAGGAGCAGGGAATCAAACCTGGTTTCCCAGATTAGAGTTCACCGCTCCAAACCATCGCTCTTAACCACTACACCACGCTGACTCTATAAAGGCAACTATGGCCCTCAGTCTGCAAGAGCTGAGCAAGGCTGTTGACAACAGGATGTTTATTGATTTGCTTTGATTTTTATCCCGCTCTCGATCCCCAGTTTTGGAGGACGTTGATTTCATAGGGTCGTCGTGAGCCAGAAGCGACTTGAAGGCACTTAACACACACAAACACACACACACACACACAAGGTCTAGTTCTCAGTGAGATGGCAGACCTGTGCTTAGTTTGTATCATTTCAAACTGCAAACTGGGAGAGGGGAAAATCCCTCCATGTGGAACAGTAGCATATGAGGGCAAAAAGGTTTTAGCTCAACCTGACAGGCTAGTTTTCCACATGTAGGGGTTTAAAATACATACTCCATCATAGCCCTGCCTGTCGCTGTGCTGTCTGAAATTGTGCAGCCCCCAGCCATAGGTTGAACACCTCAAATGAGGGGTGAAGATGCGAGAAAAAAAGACAGTTCCTTTTGCCCCACATTCATTATGGGACCGGAAATCTGCCCTGGCCAGTGTGCACTGGCTACTAATGCCTTCTGTAGGCACAGGTAAGAAATATTTCTATCCAATTCCTGCAGTCGGAGCTGTCGGGAAGGTCTCCGGAGCATCTCCAAGGATTGCCTTTCATGCTTCCTTTTCTCCACTAGCCCCTGACAAGACTCTTCACTGGAAAGAATGCAGAGGAGTGTCAACAACAGCAACAAATGCCAGACTTTGGCCTCCCTGTCGGCTCACTGTAGATTTAATGCTCCCCGGACTTAATACTCCAAATCCGCTTCTACACAATTCTCCCCAGGCTTGTGTTGCGACAGGATGATGGCATCTCCTGACGGCTTGCTTTTCCTTCCCTCTCTTTTTTTCCCCGTTCGGCGTTAATACATGCCATCAATTATTTAATATTTCATAGACTATTATTGTCCTATGCGAAGGGATCAATTAAGTAGGAGAACGGCCTGTGGTTGTGGCCTCTGAAAGTTCTGACTGGACTGCCTCTGAGGGAGACGGAGAGAGAGAAAGAGAGAGAGAGAGAGAGACAGAAAAGCAAGTCCCTCTCTTCCCTCTGCAGGTTTGAGATGTTTTATGATTCCCTTGCTAACCAGTCTGTCTAAATTTGGATAATCTCCAGCAAGACTGGCTGATAGTAATGGAGGGAAGACAATTTTGGGAGGGTGTCCAGATACATTCTGGTCATCTCTTGCTTCGACCACAGCAATTACATCCTCCTGCTCACATCCCCATCATTTTTAAAAGGTAAAGGTAGACCCCTGTGCAAGCACAGGGTCATTACTGACCCATGGGGTGACATCACATCCTAATGTTTACTAGGCAGACAGTTACAGGGTGGTTTGCCATTGCCTTCCCCAGTCGTCTTCCCTTTACCCCCAGCAAGCTAGGTACTCATTTTACCGACCTGGGAAGGATGGAAGGCGGAGTCATTCTTGAGCCGGCGACCTGAAACTGACTTCCGTTGGGATCAAACTCAGGTTGTGAGCAGAGCTTCTGACTACGGTACTGCAGCTTACCCCTCTGTGCCACAGGGCCCTATTATTTACTTACTTATTTTTTACTTTTATATCTCGCCCTCCCCCCTGCATAGCAGGGCTCAGGGCGGCTCACAATGATAAACATAATACAATATAATTTAAACTGTTAGAAACACAACTATAATACACCTCATTCCCTCTAAAACGATGCATTCTCTGGGACTTAATAGTGATCTGAGAGCCCTGTCTCATTACCAATGCTGTTTTCTCCACGCCTGCTATCCCTCTGCATATCAACACAGCTAACCCCCAATCATGCCTGCTAATGCCATTTACTCGCTTTTGACATTTACTTTGCCATTGTGTGTCCAAATTCATTCTTCTCTCCTTAAGGATAGATGGACTCACATTCTAGCTGTATCTGAAGAAGTGAGCTGTGGCTCATGGAAGCTCACACCCCTGCCAGAAATTTTGTGAGTCTTTAAGGTGCTACTGGACTCTTGCTCTTTTCTACTGGCCCCTGCTAGGAAGAGATAGTTATGGCATATGTCCCTGATAACAGAGAAATCTCTCTGTCTCTCTTAATGAGATACCCATCAGACTTTGAAGAAGGTGTCGCCCTTCCAGCTGAAGGTAGATATGTGTGTGTGTGGGGGGAGCAGTTGGCAGCGGAAGGGGGCAGAGGCAACGAGAATCAAAGAGCTGGGAGTTTCTAGCTGGCGTTAACTGAAACTTGGGGTGCAGCTCTGGGAGGCGATCCAAGTTTCTCCCCGATGGAATCTTTTGACTCGGAGGAGTGCCTCTTCGCAGCCGTTTCTGCTCCGCTGATGGATTTGAAAAGAAGGACGGGATTACCAGCCCTCAGAGCTCTCTCGTCTGCGGTGGCGGAAAGTGCCGTCACGGCTGACTTCTGGCTACCTTGTGGGGTTTTCAAGGCGAGAGACGCTGGGAAGCGGCCCTCCGCGTAGGCTGAGAGGGTTCAGAGAGAATTGTGACTGGCCCAAGGTCACCCAGCAGGCTTCATGTGGAGGAGTAGGGAATTGAACCGTTCTCCAGATTAGAGTCCTGCAGCTCTTAACCACTACATCACACTGGCTGTCTACACCATGCTGGCTCTTGTCTACAGGAAACCAAACCCAGGTTAGCACTGGAACTCAATTCAGCCAGGATCGAACACACGCGACCGTGCGTTTTCGCCCAATGTCCAGGGAGCCCACAACAGTTTCAAAAATGGTTCTCTTGCACCGTAATCAACACAGAGACGGTGCAAAAGAGGTTCAGGGGCACTTTGGGTTCCATGTGAGGACATGTCCCTACGTACATTTCAAACAAGATGAAGTGGAGAGGAGAAAGATGCCTGTGGATACATTTCCAATCTCTTGTTTTATTGGTGGATATCAGGTTATTGTAGATTCTGTTCCCCGTGACCTTCACTGCCGGTTCCCAAGCACAGTTTGGCATAGCCCGCCCCTACCAAGCATGGCATGAAAACATTTTGCACACTTTACCTCAAATTCAAATCCAATATGATCAATTGGGATGGTGTATTTTCTAGCATAGTTCTGCGAAACGCCCGTCAAAAAAGACTGAGTAAAGTAGAACCCGGATATCCAAAACACATTCGGGGGTCCATGGTTGATCCAATCCTGCATTTCATGCAAAAATAAAATTAAAAGTATTTATTACAGGGATGGGGTGGAGAGAAACACCACAGACAAAGAGGCTGATCTTAACACAGATAGATCAGGACCAGGGGACACTTCCTTAGAATATAGCCGTTTCTTTCCCCCGCCCCCACTGTTCTGGGCTGGGGGGGGGGGAAATTCTGTGGCAAGTTGAGGGCTTCAGCTCTAAAGCTTGAGCCAGCCAGTATAAAAGGGTCTGTGTGCCGTGTGCGATCCTGCATTTTCATCCTGCCACTGCTGAATACCAGCATCTCCCACGAAGTGTCAGTTTAGGCACCAGCCCAACAGACAACTTTTTGTCTAGAGTCCGAGCCAACCCCTCTTTAAGAAAACGGGACAGTCGCCATTTGCTGGCTCCCGACTTGCCGGTCTGGATAAATTAATGCTGCCGCTCTAAACTGAAATTCAGGGAGCTATAATTCCCCTACCTCACCCCCACCCCAACTGGGATCTCTGGCTCTGCACTGCCGGGCTCTGAGCGGTGGACAGTAAAAGGCAAGAGTGAAAAAGAGCGAGAGAGATCAGTCCGTTCTGCACCCCCACACGACAGTTCCATTTGTGGGACTCCGATCTTGCCAAGGCCAAGGTCCAAGCCAGCGTGGTGTAGTGGTTAAGAGCGGTGGACTCTAATCTGGAGAACTGGGTTGGTTTCCCCACTCCTCCACATGAGCAGCGGACTCTAATCTGGAGAACCAAGTTCAATTCCCTGCTCCTCCACATGAAACCTGCTGGGTGAGCTTGGACTACACACAGCTCTCTCTGAACTCTCTCAGCCCCACCTACCTCATAAGAACATAAGAAAGGCCCTGCTGGATCAGACCAAGGCCCGTCAAGTCCAGCAGTCTGTTCACACAGGGGCCAACCAGGTGCCTCCAGGAAGCCCACAAACAGGACGACTGCAGCAGCACCATCCTGCCTGTGTTCCTCAGCACCCAATATAATAGGCCTGCTCCTCTGATACTAGAGAGAATAGTATGCAGCATGACTAGTATCCATTCTAACCAATAGCCATGAATACCCCTTTCCTCCATGAATATGTCCACTCCCCTCTTAAAGCCCTCCAAGCTGGCAGCCAACACCACATCCTGGGGCAGGGAGTTCCACAATTTAACTATGCGTTGTGTTAAAAAATACTTCCTTTTATCTGTTTTGAATCTGTCACCTTCCAGCTTCAGCAGATGACCCAATGTTCTAGTATTATGGGAGAGGGAGAAAAACTTCTCCCTGTCCACTCTCTCCAAACCATGCATAATTTTATAGACCTCTATCATGTCTCCCCTCAGCCGCCTTCTTTCCAAGCTAAACAGCCCTAAGCGTCTTAACCGCTCCCCATAGGACAGTTGCTCTAGTCCCCTAATCATTTTGGTAGCTCTTTTCTGCACCTCACAAGGTATCTGTTGTGGGGAGGGGAAGGGAAGGTGACTGTAAGCCGGTCTGAGTCTCCCTTAAGTGGTAGAGAAAGTTGGCATGTAAAAACCAATTCTTCTTCTTTGCTGCTGGGCCATTTTTCTGTTTGCAGAGAGATTTTAACATGAGGGGGAGAGCTATGGAGCTACATGCTTCTAAGGCCATTGATTTCAGAAGAAGAGTTGGTTTTTATATGCCGATTTTCTCTATCTTTTAAGGAGAATCAAACTGGCTTACAATCACCTTCCCTTCCTCACCCCACAACTTACAACGGAAGAGGTAGGTGAGGCTGAGAAAGCTCGAAGAGAACTGTGACTAGCCCAAGGTCGCCCAGCTGGAGGAGTAGGGAAACCAATCTGGTTCACCAGATTAGCCTCCACTGCTCATGTGGAGGAGTGGGGACTCAAACCCGGTTCTCCAGATTAGAGTCCACTGCTCCTAACCACCACACCACGCTGGCTCTTCAGTGGACTTTACACAGGAGTAACACTGCTTAGAAATCAGAAGGAGACTGAGACTGGGAAGGGCAGCCATGAAGGAGCTAGAAAAGATTTTGAAGTGTAAGGATGTGTCACTGGCCACCAAGACTAGATTAATTCATGCCATCGTATTCCCTATTAGTATGTATGGGTGTGAAAGCTGGAGATGCCAAGAACTGAAAGTCTTTCTGCATGCAAAATAGGTGCTGTGAACTGTTACCCTCATCAGAGGAATTTACAGTTTATCTGGGCGTGTAAGAAACCACTCAAGAAGATTGTTTTTGCTCTCGGGATGGGATACCTTTAAATTTATTTACTTAAGAGATTTGGTAATGCTACATTCTTAATCAACTGATTCTCAAGGTAGCCGACACAAAACTGATCAAAAACAATAAAAAGTTGTATTTATTTATTTAAATTTTATATCCCCCACTTTACAACTATAGCACACTAAAACACACTACAAGTAGAATAGCAACGTTAAAACAATTCCAGCAAAGAACAGTCTCTACCTATCCATAAAATAAATTACGCATTATCTGAACACAATTAAAGGCCGGTACCAAAGCAGCGATAAATAAGAAACCAATTGGCAACATTGCAAATTTAAAAAGAGCAATTGCCAGTGTGATTCTGAATAAATATAAGCACAAGTAAATAAATATAAAACCAAAACGCAGTGTAAGATAGCATAATAATTGATACCAAACAGGGCCAAATTAAACAAAACCAAAGAGCAGGATGTAAAAAATTGACCCCTGAAATCTTTAAATAACCGGTTTTTGCCTTCCTCTAGGCATGTAGTAGGGGGTCACTGGGGGCGTGGGGAGGAGAAGGTAGTTGTAATTTCCGGCACTGTGCAGGAGGTTGGACTGGATCAGGGCTTCTTAAACTTTTTTCATTTGCGACCCCTTTTCGCCCGAGAAATTTTTACACAACCCCGGGTATATAGGTACATAAAATAGGTATACAAACCAAACATTTACTGATAATAAATCATGAAGAAATTTATTTTAAAACAATTCTTTGGTACACATATAATTTTACCATTTATGAAAGGCGAAAGCAACTTTTTTAGTGACCCCCGCATTCAGTTATGCGACCCCATATGGGGTCGCGACCCACAGTTTAAGAATAATAGAATCGTGTGTGTAAAGTGCCTTCAAGTCGCAGCCGACTTATAATGACCCCTTTTTGGGGGGTTTTCATGGCAAGAGACTAACAGAGGTGGTTTGCCAGTGCCTTCCTCAGCACAGCAACCCTGGTCTTCCTTGGTGGTCTACCATCCAAATACTAACCAGGGCTGACCCTGCTTAGCTTCTGAGATCTGACGAGATCAGGCTAGCCTGGGCCAACCAGGTCAGGGCATAGAATCATAGAGTTGGAAGGGACCACCAGGGTCATCAAGTCCAACCCCCTGCACAATGCAGGAAATTCCAAACTACCTCCCCCACACACACCCCTAGTGACCAGAAGATGGCCAAGATGCCCTCCCTCTCATCGTCTGCCTAAGGTCACAGAATCAGCATTGGTGACAGATGGCCATCTAACCTCTGCTTAAAAACCTCCAGGGAAGGAGAGCTCACCACCTCCCGAGAAAGGCTGTTCCACTGAGGAAATGCTCTAACTGTTAGAAAATTCTTCCTAATGTCAAGACGGAAACTGTTTTGATTTAATTTCAACCCGTTGGTTCTGGTCTGACCTCCTAGGGCAACAGAAAACAACTCAGCACCATCCTCTCTGTGACAGCCCTTCAAGTACTTGAAGATGGTTCTCCTATCCCCTCCTCTCCAGGACTTGGTCTCCAGACCCCTCACCATCCTCGTTGCCCTCCTCTGGACACGTTCCAGCTTGTCTACATCTTTCTTAAACTGTTTCCTTATTTCCTTTATATAAAGAAATGTATATATATAAAGAAATTTATTTTAAAACCAATTCTTTGGGGCACATATAATTTTACCATTTATGAAAGGAGAAAGCAATTTTTTTGTGACCCCCGCATTCAGTTATGCAACCCCATATGGGGTCACGAGTCGCGACCCACAGTAAGAAGCTTTGGACTAGATGGCCCCTGAAGTCCCTTCCAGGTCTATGTTTCTAACTGATCGCTGATGCAAACCTACTCTTGGCGGTGGGATCTGCACTTCAAAACTCTCTGGCGTACCTGGAAGAAGGCCAGCCGCGTGAGGAGGTCAGAGACGTAACTCCCCATCGGCTTCAGCGATGGGTAGGACTTGGCCGCCCACATCGGCGGCACTTTGCCAACCAGCATGCTGTTGAAGACATCCTCCAGCTCCGAAGACATCAGCACTTGGCCCTTGATGGCTTTGCCCAGGCTGATCAGGCTGCTCCGCACGACCTCGGTAAGCCTGCCATGAAAGCAAACGAAGCTCGACCAATCACTCAGATCTTTATTTCGATACAGAATCAGCTCCATGCATAAGTAAAAGGCAATGAAATTAAAGTGAGATTAAGCGTATGGATTCCTATTACTATGTATGGGTGTGAAAGCTGGACAATGAAGAAAGTTGATAGGAAGAAAGGAAATTCCTTGGGAATGTGATGTTGGAGGAGAGTGTTACGGATCCCCTGGACCGCCAAGAAAACAAATCAGTGGGTTATAGATCAAATCAGGCCTGAACTGACCCTAGAAGCTAAAATGACTGAGGCTGTCGTATTTTGGTCACATTATGAGAAGACAAGAGTCACTGGAAAAGACAGTCATGCTAGGAATAGCTGAGGGCAGCAGGAAAAGGCGAAGACCCAACAAGAGATGGATTGACTCGATAAAAGATGCCGCGGCCCTCAATTTGCAAGATCTGAGCAAGGCTGACAAAGATAGGACATTTTGGAGGACGTTGATTCATAGGGTCGCCATGAGTCGGAAGCGACCTGATGGCACTTAACACACACAAGTGTATTAATAGTAGATAACAATATTAATAATAATACATTTATATAAAGAATAAGCAGAAGGAGGAAGAGGAGGAGGTTTTTATATGCCAACTTTCTCTACTACTTAAAGAAAAATCAAACCGGCTTACAATCACCTTCCCCTTCCCCACAACAGACACCCTGGGGGGTAGGTGGGGCTGAGAGAGCTCTAAGAGAGCTGTGACTAGCCCCAAGGGCTTTGTGTGGAGGAGTGGGGAAACCAACCCGGTTCACCAGATTAGCCTCCGCTGCTCATGGGGAGGAGAGGGAAATCGAACCCGGTTCTCCAGATTAGAGGGGAGGTTGTGCCATCTGGGGAGGGGCTGTGGCTCATTGGTAGAGCAATCCCTGGCATCTCCAGTTAAATGGACTAGGCAGGTAGGTGATGTGAAAGACCCCCTGCCTGAGACCCTGGAGAGCCGCTGCCAGTCTGAGTAGACAATACTGACTTGGATGGGCCAAGGGTCTGATTCAGTACAAGGCAGCTTCATGTGTTAATCTATGGAATAAGATTATGGACCTCAGTCAGACGTTTACGTATCCCACCCATACGGAGACAGAATTTGGCTACTTGGGTGGTTATCTCCCAAGAAGAGTCTGCGAGGAGTAGGGAAACATAAAATTCTTCAGATCCTCCAGGAAAGGTTGATAGAACGGTGACAATATATTGCGATCAAATATCTTTGTAAAAAGAGCAATGGGGCAAGACGTTCTATGGTTTCCACTTAGAAACAAAGCTGAAAATCATGAGATTCATCTTTGGTTTCCGGTATTGATTTGGTCTGCTTCAAAGCCCACTGAAAGCCAAGAAAAGACTCCTGCCAATTCGAGGAAACCTTAGCATTCGACCCATGGAAAATGGAGTGAGGTTCTTGCTGTCAATTATAAGGGTTCTGGAAAAGGGACAAAAAGGGTAGCTGAAAAATTATCAGGCTATCTTCTGCTCAGCAAAGTCCCTTCAGCCAAAGGACGGAGTTGGAGGATGATTCCATCAGCTGGTGGAAGGCTCCAAACTTCGCTGGGCGGAATAATTGGATACAGGCTAGTATCTCTTTTCTTGCTGGGCACACTCGGAGGAAGGGAAGTTATTTCTCCAAGTGACCTACCACTGAGGCAACCCATTTGGGGAATGTTCCCAACCTCTGCCCAATTCTTGGTCCCCCAGGATCCAGCTCCGTATTACATTGTCTGTATTGGTTTTAAAGTGTTTGTAAGCTGCTTTGGTGTTTCGGCTGTACAGGTGGGGTACAAACACTGCCAACGCATGCGGAAGCGACCGGAATCCTACCTGTTGAATCTGATCAGTTCTTGCCTCAGGACCGTATTCATGGACTCCTGGTAAAGCACCGGATACTTTGCCATCACACTTTCCAAGTCAAAATCGTTCGGTAGCTTGGAAAGGATATCCTGTGCCAATTCCTCAACAGTTTCCTGCAATCAGGAAATTTGGGTGAATCTCAAAAACCTCCTGTTCTGTAGAGCCACCTTCATCTATAAATTGGTTCTTCAGTTTTTAAAAACATGGCTGGTACTACTAGGTTTCTTTTGCTTCACTTACGCCAAACGTGTTGCTGGCAGGATGTAGTAGAAGTCACATCTAATCACAAGGTTGGTATTTTTTCCTCCATGTATGTAAAGTAAAAGGTAAAGGTCCCCTGTGCAAGCACCGGGTCATTCCTGATCCATGGGGTGACGTCACATCCCAACGTTTACTAGGCAGACTTTGTTTTTACGGGGTGATTTGCCAGTGCCTTCCCCAGTCATATTCCCCTTTATCCCCAGCAAGCCGGGTCCTCGTTTGACCGACCTCGAAAGGATGGAAGGCTGAGTCGACCTTGAGTCGGCTACCTGAAACAGACTTCCGTCGGGATTGAACTCAGGTCGTGAGCAGAGCTTGGACTGCAGTACTGCAGCTTGCCACTCTGCGCCATGGGGCTCCGTGTATGACATACAAGGAACTATTTACTAGAGATGCACACAATAAACCTTGGATGTCATCTCTCAAGGACCTTTTATGGCTGGGTGTTTACCTCACCGTCACCCCTCCGACGACTTTGGGTGTTCGTTTTGATTATGCATGCAGTTTCCAACCGTCAGAGGTCACCTCATTCTCCCCCTGCCTTTCCCTGCGTTTTCAGGGACCTGTTTTACCTCGAATTTCAAAACGCGGGGAAACGCAGGGGGAGAGAGAGGCGACCTCTGAATACCGGAGCCCTCCATAGAGCGGACACCCCCAAACTGGACTTCAGAGGCACACTGCTTTGGAACATGGAGGTTCAATTTAGCCACTGCAGCCGACAGCCACTGTTAGACATTATCTTCCCTTTGTCTGGGCCTCCTTAGAACCACATCCGAGCCAGTGGCTATAGCTGCGTCTTGTTGCAGCAGATTCCATAGGAGCATTACGCCCAACGTGACGAAGGGCTTTGTTTTGTTTTTTAGAGCGGAGGAGAGCTACTAAACAACAGCCAGCTGGGCCCAAATGCCAAAAACACAGACCAAACCCTACAGCAAACACAAAGATCAACTGCCGAGCAGGCGTGGGCTGTCTGTATCTTTGTTTTCTTACCTGCGGGGATTTGCCTCCTCCCCCTGCTTGCCTGGGCAGAGTCAACAAGATGCTGCTGAAAAGCAGGTTGGTTTCTTGGTTATCCTTGGTGATATCTGCATTCTCGTGCAGACCGAAGACTCCAGGGTGGGTCGTGATTGGCAGGCTCCGCAAGTAATCTATGTAAGACTGTAACGTAAGATTGTTCTTATAACCGCCGGGGGGGTGGGGGACAGAAACCGGCTTGCTCGAGAGTCAGAGTAAATACACCGGCCCCCAGGTGCTTTGGGGTGCTCTAGATCAGGCCCACCGTAAGCGCTTCAGCGGTAAAATCTGAATCAGCCCTCGCGGGCCAATGAACACTCCCCCTCTCCCATGGCAATTAATTAACTTTTGTCATTATTTAAACAGGACACCGACAATGAAGAAGGGGAAAAAACTTACCCCTAAACAACCAAATTAAGTACCCAAAAGGTCAAGAAATAAATAAATAAATAAACATCCAAGGCCAAAGGTTTTGCAATCTAAAAAATATGTATATATTCACTTCAGGATAAAATCTAATACCACGTATAACACATATAGGGCCCTGCACACGCCTACCAAATTGACATGCTCATATGACACAATAAGACATTAAATCACTCTGTTGACTCTGAAGAAGGCTGTGTGGCCGAAATGCGTACGGTCAGAGTCCAATGGCGTGGTTTTATGTCTTATTTGCCATTTATGCAGGGTCAATTCCGCTCCTCGCTCAATGCTGATTTTTTAAACCCGACCTTTAAAATGACTATTCACGATCCCGATGCAAGAGGAGAAAGTCAAACAAATTCCACCCCCCACTCGCCTGCTCCTTCGTTTCTTCGTTTGCATAGCCATTAACAGTAGTCGTTTGCACAGCTAAGCAGAGGCTGGGATTCTGCATGCTTCCTTCAGTGAATGCTTCGAGGCGGGGGCGGCACAAATGCAAAAGGTCGCATTAAAGGGGCTCTTAAGAAATGTGAAGCAGGTATGCGCTGGCTTCGCAATGATGTTTGGAATGATGGTTCAGTGTGAAGAAATAAAAAAAATATGCAAGGCACTTCAGCCTGGAACGCGCTGCTAATTACCAAGCATAAACAGCCATTGTGTTATACGAGCATGTCAATTTGGTAGGCGTTTGCAGGGCCCCTATATGTGTTATACGTGGCATTAGATTTTATCCTGAAGTAAATATATACATATTTTGTACTGACATAATTTTTAGATAGTATAACCTTTGGCCTTGGACATTTATCTATCTATTTTTTCTCGACCTTTTGGGTACTTAGTTCTTTATATAGGACCATTGGAGTTTTTACAGTCCCCTCTGGCCAGGAGCTTACATTTGAAACACCCCGACAAGGGAAGGCGACCAAGGGGTAAGGTGGGGAGAAGCGTCATGCATGCTTGGGACCTCAGCACCCACAACGTGTGCTCGGATCAGACCGCGCGTCCTCCTCTTTGGGCCGTTACCTGGTATGTCCCGAAGGGCGGTATATAATAGTCCTCTTCGGGAGAAAGCTTGTATTTCTCCTGGACTTCTATATCTTTGCAGTAGACGATAGAAAGAAGGGAGAGAAGGAGGCGTCGGTCCTTATCATCAGTTACTCTCCCACCGTAGTTACATTCCCCTGGGTATGTCAAGAGTCCACAAGGACAAAAAAGAGAGAGAGAGAGAGAGAGAGAAAGAAAAGTTATGTCTGCAGAAAATATAACCTTGATTGGTGGGCAGAAGGGTTGCCAACCTCAAGGTAGTAGCTGGAGATCTCTTGCAATTACAACTTATCTCCAGCCGATAAAGATCAGTTCACCTGGAGAAAGTGGTCGCTTTGGCAATTGGACTCTACGGCACTGAAGTCCCTCCCCTCCCTCCTCAGGCTCCGCCCCCAAAACCTCCCGCTGGTTGCAAGAGGGACCTGGCAACCCTAGTGGGGTGGGGTGGAGGAGACATAGATCAGGTCTGTGGGGGTAGAAGAGGTGTTCAACCCTTTCATCTGCTTCCCCAGCCTCGGAGCCAGCATGGTATAGTGGTGACGAGTGAAAGACTAATCTGGAGAACCGGGTTCAATTTGCCACTCCTCTAAGTGAAACATGCTGTGTGATCTTGGGCCAGTCGCGGTTCTCTCTGAACTCTCTCAGCCCACATGGAGGCAGGCAATGGCAAATCGCCTCCCAACGTCTCTTGCCTTGAAAACCCTACGGGGTCGTCATAGGTCAGCTGTGACTTGAAGGCACACACACACACACACACAGAGTCTCAATTGACCTCCCACCGAGAGCTGCAGATACCTGCAGGGAAACAGCAGGGGAGGGAGTTATTCCCCCATTTTTGCTGCTGCACATTCACAGAATCGAGCGGGTGCAGAGGAGAGCGATGAGGTTAATCAGGGGCCTGGAGACCAAGCCCTACGAGGAAAGGCTGAGGGAGTTGGGAATGTTTAGTCTGGAGGAGGCTGAGGGGGGACATGATTGCTCTCTTTAAGTATTTGAAGGCAGGGAGGGCAGGGAACTGTCCCTGTTGGCAGCAGAGGAGAGGACTTGCAATAATGGGTTTAAATTGCGGGCGGAAAGGTACCGGCTGGATATTATGGAAAACTCTTTTTACAGTAAGAGTTGTTCGACAGTGGAATCGGCTACCTAGGGAGGTGGTGAGCTCCCCCTCATTGGCAGTCTTTAAGCAGAGGCTGGACAAACACTTGTCAGGGATGCTCTAGGCTGATCCTGCATTAAGCAGAGGGTTGGACTAGATGGCCTCTTTGGACCCTTCCAATTCTATCATTCTATGATTCTATAATACTCCCCCTCCCTACTTCGTTAAAAACCTGAATGTGTCGTTTGGCTGTTAGTGGCACAAAGTTGGTGTATAGTATTCAAGTGCTGTATAAATGGGTTTTTTAAAAGGGCATAAAATGTCATACAAGTACGCCGACCGGGAACACCAGCAATGTAAGCGGGGGAAATGAAAAGGCTCACAATGACAGCAGAGGAAAACGAAGAGGGGACATTCCCCCCTACACACACACACACATACAAGTCGTGCCCACAGATCCCCTAGTGCAGCGCCCACACCTGTTAGATAGGTCAGAGCTTCAAACGGGACCTCTTCGTATTCATTCAAAAACATCTGGATCTGCCGCATGCTGATTCTGAGGTCGGACTCGTTGAACTCATACGGAATGTTCCAACCTGTCCGGTTCAGGGGGAAAAGCAACGAGAGCACACCACCAGTTAGCTTTGTTCTGAAAATAATATCATTGGCAAACAATAAAATGCCATTAAAGGCTAATGGTCTCAGGCAGCCAGAATGAAGCCCCGGGGAAATCCGGCAGCCAAGTGGGAGATATTTAGCTTTTAACTATCTTCTCTTCCGATGCAGTAACGCATTCCAGGTTACCAGGAGTCCAAATTACCACGGTTAAACGTTACTAACGTGCCCCCTAGCTGTCGTTTTGGAATCACCCAAGTTCCAAACTGAACAGCTGCCTTTGGACGGGCATGCCTTAGTTAATTTGAACAGCAGCTGTTCCGGGAGGGCCACCTAGGAGATTTTGAATGGCTCAGGCCTGCGGGCTGACAATGGAAAGCGAAAGACAAGACACATTGGAAAGGAGAAGAAAGGAGAGCCAAACTGAAGGAGGCTCACTTGGGGAAAGCCAGCGTGGATGCTAGAGATGCCTGAAGGGGGCATTTGGCCGACATCAGACAAATTATAGTATTATATTGATTACAGTAAGAAGAGAGTCACAGCTCAGGTGTCCTACAGGTCAGTCCTAAGCAGTGTTGTGTGTGTTAAGTGCCGTCAAGTCGCTTCCGACTCATGGCGACCCTTTGAATGAAAGTCCTCCAAAATGTCCTATCTTTGACAGCCTTGCTCAGATCTTGCAAACTGAGGGCTGTGGCTTCCTCTATTGAGACAATCCATCTCTGGTTGGGTCTTCCTCTTTTCCTGCTGCCCTCAACTTTTCCTAGCATGACTGTCTTTTCCAGCGTCTCTTGTCGTCTCATGATGTGACCAAAATATGACAGCCTCAGTTTAGTCATTTTAGCTTCTAGGGTCAGTTCAGGCTTGATTTGATCTATAACCCACTGATTTGTTTTTTTGGCAGTCCACGGAATCCGTAACACTCTCCTCCAACACCACATTTCAAAGGAATAAAGATTTTCTTCCTATTAGCTTTCTTCACGGTCCAGCTTTCAGACCATAGGGAATACGATGGCATGAATTAATCTAGTCTTGGTGGCCAGTGACACATCCTTACACTTCAAAATCTTTTCTAGCTCCTTCATGGCTGCCTTTCCCAGTCTCAATCTCCTTCTGATTTCTAAGCAGTGTTACTCCTGTGTAAAGTCCACTGAAAAACGAGCGTGGTGTGGTGGTTAGGAGCAGTGGACTCTAATCTGGAGAACCGGGTTTGATTCCCCACTCCTCCACATGAGCGGTGGAGGCTAATCTGGTGAACCAGATTGGTTTCCCTACTCCTCCAGCTGGGCGACCTTGGGCTAGTCACAGTTCTCTTCGAGCTTTCTCAGCCTCACCTACCTCTTCCGTTGTCTGTTGTGGGGTGAGGAAGGGAAGGTGATTGTAAGCCAGTTTGATTCTCCTTAAAAGATAGAGAAAATCGGCATATAAAAACCAACTCTTCTTCTGAAATCAATGGCCTTAGAAGCATGTAGCTCCATAGCTCTCCCCCTCATGTTAAAATCTCTCTGCAAACAGAAAAATGGCCCAGCAGCAAAGAAGAAGAGTTGGTTTTTACATGCCAACTTTCTCTACCACGTAAGGGAGAATCAAATCGGCTTACAATGACCTTCCCTTCCCCTCCCCATGAGGCAGGTGAGGCTGAGGGAGCTCGAAGAGAGCTGTGACTAGCCCAAGGTCACCAAGCTGGCTTCATGTTTTGGAGTGGGGAAACCAATCCGGTTTATCAGATTAGCGTCCGCGGCTCATGTGGAGGAGCGGGGAATCGAACCCGGTTCTCCAAATCAGAGTCCACCACTCAAAACCACCGCTCTTAACTAGTACACCACACTGGGGGTAGAAGCCTTTCTCCCTCCTGAATTAATTTTTCCATTTAGACTGAGTTATTTTTTATGATGGAACATTCAGCCCTAGAGTCTGCTATTTACGGTCTGAAGTGACGTCCATTCTAAGGCTTTCCTATTCCACTGTTACTTCATTGTCCTAAATTCGAGCCCGGTGGCACCTTGGAGACCAGCAGAATTTTTTTGGGGGGGGTGGGGGTATGAGCTTCTGGCCATTTCTGCATGGTCAATTTTGATGCTCGCTCAAAGCTCTTTTTTAAAATGCGACTTTAACAATGCCTTTTCACGGTCCCGATGCAAAAGGAGAAGTTCCACTCCCCCCCCACTCGCCTGCTCCTTTGTTCCTGTTTGCATAGACATTAGCGTATTCATAGCTAACACGCCTCTGTTGTTTTGCATTGTTCCTTGAGGGGAATTCTTCACGGCAAAAACAAAGGGTCACGTTAAATGGGCTCTTTAGTGATGCAAAGCAGGTATGCGCTGATTTGCAACGATTCAGCGTGCAAAATTCAAAAAAATATGCGGGGCAATTCAGCCTGGAATGCGACGCTAATTACCATGCAAAAATGGCCTCCGAGAGTCAAAGCTACCTTCGTCAGAGACCTCATTCTCCTACATCTTTGGACTTGGTCTCAGAGCCTGAACTGGAGATGCCCAGGATTGAGTCTGGGATCTTGCGCATGCCGACCAGCACTCTACCACTGAGCCGCGGCCGTGGTCTCTCCCTGCGTGTTGGTATGGGACAGCAGCTCCGCCATCCAAAAATCCATCACTCCGGGCAAACAGTAACACGAGCACGACGCAAAAAAGATCTTACCCAAAGGGCCGAAGTTTCTTCTTTCTTGCACCAGCGCATGGAAAAAGCACAGCCCAAAGAGCAGCTTCTGCCACATCTCTTTCTTTTCGCAACTGTTAAAGAAGGTGGGGTCGGAAATCGGGTCGTTGAGGTACGACCGGAGGAGATTTGCTCTAACGCCCTTTGGTGGCTCGTTGGTCATTTTTACCCCGTTTTGGAGAATGCTGACGGGAAACTTCTCAGACGGATAACTGGTGAGCCACAATCTGATGAAGAAAGAGCAGAGATAAATTTGATTTCTTGCTGCAGGAATTGTGCCTGTGGTCTGCAGCCGGGGAACTCACTTAACTAAGTGCTGTTTCATACAAATAAGAATGTTTCCTGTTCATAGAAATGTAGCGTGGCAGGACAAGGGTTCGAGGCCAACTTTTCTGTACAAAACTGAGTCTCACGAGTTCAGGAAACTACTGCTTTGGTAATATATATTCTCCTTTAGTCAGCGCAAACTTGGAAGCAGCTGAATTTTACAAGAATGTGGCGGCGAACGACAACTGTCTTGGCTCTTCTCTAAAACACAGCAGTTGTTGCTAAACATATCATTATAATTTTATTTTTCTCAATTGACAATCGGAGTGAACAAATACTGCAATGTGATTTGACTGACTGGAATGGCCCAAATATTTGGATAATTATGTGTTTGTTTGATTGAATTTCAACCTGTTGGTTCTGGTCCGACCTTTTGGGGCAACATAAAACAACGCTTGTGAGGTAGGTGGGGTTGAGAGTTCAGAGAGAACTGTGACTAGCCCAAGGTCACACAGCTGGCTTCATGTGTAGGAGTGGGGAAACCACCCCGGTTCTCCTGATTAGAGTCCAACGCTCTTACCCACCATGCCACACTGGATGCTTAGAGCATGGGCCGTGAGAGTCCTTCTGTTTTTATGCAGCATTAAGGTAAAGGTAACGGTCCCCTGTGCAAGCACCGGGTCATTCCTGACCCATGGGGTGACGTCACATCCCGACGTTTACTAGGCAGACTGTGTTTACGAGGTGGTTTGCCAGTGCCTTCCCCAGTCATCTCCCCTTTACCCCCAGCAAGCTGGGTCCTCATTTGACCAACCTCGGAAGGATGGAAGGCGGAGTCGACCTTGAGCCGGCGACCTGAAACCGACTTCCGTCAGGATCGAACTCAGGTCGTGAGCAGAGCTTTTGACTGCAGTACTGCAGCTGGCCACTCTGCCCCATGGGGCTCCTGTGCAGCATCAAGAAGGAAGATTAAATTCTCGCCTGAATTTCCCGTGGGTATTCTCGGGCACTATGACTTCTTCACAGATTTTCTCCAAAGCCGGCATCCAGCTGGTGGCCAGATGGCAGTTCTGCAGCACGACCCACGTCCCGTCAACGATGGCCTTGTCAATCATTTTGGCCGCGATGGGGCCTTGGCCTTGGCCAAGGGAAATGGTCTGAATGCTTTCCATGCCCAGGTCGTCAGCAAACTTCAACAATCCTAGTGTGCGGGGAGGGGGGGGGGAAGGAAACGGTGGACATAAATACGTACATGCTTTCTGACAAACATCTGGGTTTTATTTCAGCATAAATGTGGCTCGAGAAGCCAAAACTCCTTTATTCAAAAGCAAGTTCCAAGAGATTTCTTGGGGTGGAGCAGTTTGCGGGGATTTAACAGTCACCCGTTCTGATCACTAGTATTTATTTTTCCCAGACCAGTAGCTGTACTTGTCCTAGAGCAATTTGTCTGGTACCTAGTTCCAGAACAGCCTCCCCAGATGTGTCTCCCCTCCAGCTTGTTTTTGCTGAGTTCTGTTCATAAGAACATAAGAAAGGCCCTGCTGGGTCAGACCAAGGCCCACCAAGTCCAGCAGTCTGGTCACACAGTGGCCAACCAGGTGCCTCTAGGAAGCCTACAAACAAGACAACTGCAGCAGCACCATCCTGCCTGTGTTCCAAAGCACCTAATATCATAGGCATGCTCCTCTGATCATGGAGAGAATAGGTATGCATCATGACTAGTATCCATTCCAACTAATAGCCATGAATACCCCTCTCCTCCACGAACATGTCCACTCTCCTCTTTAAGCCTTCCACACTGGCAGCCATCACCACATCCTGGGGCAGGGAGTCCCACAATTCAACTACGCATTGTGTGAAGAAATACTGCCTTTTATCTGTTTTGAATCTCTCACCCCCTAGCTTCAGCAGATGACTCCACGTTCCGCTACTATGAGAGAGGGAGAAAATCTTCTCCCTGTCCACTCTTTCCATACTATGCCTAATTTTATAGATCTCTATCATGTCTCCCCTTATCCGCCTTCTTTCCAAGCTGAACAGCCCTAAGTGTTTTAACCACTCCTCATAGGGCAGTAGCTCTAGTCCCCTGATCATTTTGGTCGCTCTTTTCTGACCCTTCCACACAGTCCACTCTTGGGTAGCTTTTAATAAATAATGTCTAATTTTAATATTTTTGCTAGCTAAGGTTTTTGTTCTCATTGTGCTTTGCTGATTGGAAGCCGGCTTATTAGCCACTCGGCTGGCTGTTGTGTAGGCTATAATTATTTTACAAATAAATCTACACAGCTCTACAGGCTGGAGCCCATTTCACTGGAGGCACAATGGGTCTCCTCGGGTTGGAAGACCGCCCCCACGAGCAGAAGACCTTGGTTCGAATTCTGAGGATCACTGCTCAAGCCTCCCCTTCTGATAACCCAAACTGCCGAAGGCTCTGTCAATCAAAGTAGCCAATACTTGACAAGATGGGTCCATGGTGTGACTCGATACAAGACTTAATGTGCAAACTCGCTGTTCACTACAGATCAAGTGATAACACTGAACGTCAGGTTCTTGCCAGCACGCAACTAACAGCACACAGAGCTGGATGACTGCTAGTTCATCCCAACAAAAAGTTTTACCCAGGAGGTAAAGGTGGTAAAGGTAGTCCCCTGTGCAAGCACTGGGTCATTACTGACCCATGGAGTGATGTCCATCTACCTTATGAGGTAGGTGAGGCTGAGAGAGCTCTGAGAGAGCTGTGACTAGCCCAAGGTTACCCAGCTGGCTTCATGAGTAGGAGGGGGGAATCAAACCCAGTTCTCCATATTAGAGTCCGCTGCTCTTAACCACAACACCACGCTGGCTCTCTGGCTCCTTGGTACTGGGAGCGGGGAGACCTAGGTTCGAATCCCTCTTCCTTGTGGCTGCACTATGGTTTAAATCTTCCTCTCGCCCACTCTGAGTTTTTGTTAGCCACTGATTTTTATCCATCCCTGCTGAACAATATAAATTGGATATAAAACTCTGATGCATCTGAACGTCATGGGAAATAACAAATACACACGATGCAATGCGTATCATTGTTGTACCATTTTACCTCTCTGTTCTTAAAAGGTAAAGGTCCCCTGTGCGAGCACCGGGTCATTACTGACCCATGGGGTGACGTCACATCATAACGTTTACTAGGCAGACTATGTTTACGGGGTGGTTTGCCATTGCCTTCTCTGGTCCTCTATCCTTTGCCCCCAGGAAGCTGGGTACTCATTTCACCGACCTCGGAAGGAGGGAAGGCTGAGTCAACCTTGAACTGGTGACCCGAAACCACCTTCTGTTGGGATCGAACTCAAGTTGCGAGTGGAGCTTTGACAGCAGGACTGCAGCTTACCACTCTGTGCCACGGGGCTTGTGGCACACCCAATGCACCCTTACTTTAATGTAAGGATTTGTTCTTCAACATAGATGTGGAGGCGGGAGGCTCTGCCGCTGGCAATGACCCTGCTGCCGGCCACGTCAGAACTATGGCTGTGGCAAGGTCCATGCAAAGGCACCTGTGCATTCTTACCGTGAACAAATACTATTTAATATTGTTGTTTTAAAATCCTTACCTGCCATGGGGTCAGCGCCTGGAGACAATACGAAAATCAGAGGAGCGCAGCAATTGGAGTCATTGTAACTTCCAGAGAGGTCAAAAGTAGGTGGTTCAATGTATGTTCTTCCCATATTGTTCGAGATGAATTCTTGGGTCGCTGGAATGATTTTATCTGGTCTCAGACAACGGAGGATGACCAAGCGACCAAGGCCCGTGATCAGGTGCCAGTCACCGGGGAATTGCTCCTCGTGTGGCTTGGCAGAGTCGTAAATCGCTTTCCACTCCGCGATGTTAGATTCAACATGATCCATCAGCCCGTGCAAATTGTTGAGACCCGACGCACGAACGATTTCCGCCCAGGATTTTTCAGACAGCCACTCTGGAGCAGGGTTGGGATAAGGATTGTCCAGAGCAACCCCTCCTGTTAGTAAGAAACGCCACACTTCGTCGTCGACCTCATCTCTCCCTTTCATTATGCCGATGGTCAAGAGGAGGGAGAAAAGAAGTTTGTCCTTCTCAAAGAGGGATCGGCAGACGTTGTTGTAGATGCTCACTGTGAAGTGTTGGATAATGTTGTCGATTCTCTCTTCCAGAACCTCGCTTTGCCTGCTATTTGCCACAGACAGCATGTACAAGTTAATAAACCAAGTCAAGGAATATTGATACATCGGCTCAATGTTTGCCAGATCAGAAATGCAGAAAAAGATGATTGCCGAATGAATGGCTACAGGTTTATAACCCATTCGAGTGTCATCTATTTCCATCTCGGTGACTGTGGCGATTTCCTGCTTCTCGGAGATTTCTTCCGACAACTCTTTGGAGGAAGACAGGACCTTAATTGCCGTCTCGTCTTCCAAGATATTCCCTTCCGACTTGGAAAGGACTTCAAGGATCTTATCTTCTATCTCCTTCAGCTGTTTCTTGTTCGCAGCACTTTCAACAATCAGTTTGTTCTTCTTCTCTTCCAGCTTGGGTTTTTCCTTGGCGGCCACGATCCCGAGAAGCTGGTCCTGAAGCCCCAAAGGTGTGATCATGAAATTGAGCAGGCAAACTTTCACCGCCACCTCAGGAAGATAATGAGGGTTCCTTAAGCGAGTTGTGATGTAAAGCTTGAAATCTTTTGAGAACTCGATAATGTTTTCTCCGAGTCTCATGTACTCGACCCCTTGCTGCTTGAAAGTTGTTTTCAGCAACACAGGCTCCAAGAAAGCATCTAGCTCCTCGGCAATATTTTCAAGCAAGACCGGGGTCCCAAACTGGATTGCATTTTCCAGTGTCCTAACGTAGTTGGTGTCGGACAACTTGATGACAGACAGCTTGTTGCCCTTTTCCATATTCTTGACCCACTTGTTGGCTTGCCCTTGAGGATCGATCATTAAAGCCCAACGCCTCGAGTTGGAAACAATGATACCATTGTCAATGGAAAAGGAATCGATCGGCAGTCCGGCAATCTGCCAGGCACGGATTTTGACCGGATCCCCCAAAGTGTTACTGAGGCTGAAGTCATTGGAGCATGGGATTTCCTTCTCTTTGCACAATGTGAGCCATTTCTTCTGACACTCAAGACGGTAATCGACTGTAAAGGCTCCCAAATATGCCACGGTGCCTGAAGACAACAAGACATCCCCAGTAAGGTCTGTGTATCGGATACCCAATAAACGGGCTGCTTCTGTCCACCGGTCCTTCTCTCCTCCCAAGCCACTGATCAACTTTTCAGCCCGTATCAGCTTCTGAGAGCATATCTCGATGTTTTGCTCGAGCCCTATCTTCCGGTTGTTCATCCGCTCAAACTCGTCATTCAGCGCCTGCAGACGGTCGATCACGTTCTTCAGTTCCGCACGCTTCGTGTTCAGTTTCTGCATCTGTATTGCGAGCAAACCTTCTGCCTCCTTCAGCCGTTCACGTTTCGGGGCCACCACCTTTGCGACGCGATCGTACACCTCCATGGCTCTAACCCACTTGCATAGACCTTCGCAGGCTGACGACACGTTTTTAATGACGGTGGGCTGGAAGTCTGGGTGATTGATAAACCTCTCTCGGATCCTTTTCATGACTGCCAGTGGAATGTTATCTTTGTCATACGTCTTTAGGCCCTCGAGGAACTTCAGATCTCCAAGAAGCTTTTTAGAATTACCCCAATAGTCTTCTATCATTTTACCTGCATTTCACATACACATTTTTAAAAGACTTAAAAAATACAGGAGAAAAGAGCAAGAGTCCAGTAGCACCTTAAAGACCAACAAAATTTCAGGATTTAAAATACAGGAGATATGTAGTAAAAAAACCCCAAAATAAAACAAAAACACAACTTATTCAGAAAAAAAGGTTATTTTCAGACATTTTCTACCTTCTTTTGGGGGCTGTCAGCCAATTAAACAAATCTTACAGTTCAAATTCAAGGCTGTTGAAATCAGTCGGAATAATATCGCCTTCTTTAAAGGTAAAGGTAGTCAGTCCCCTGTGCAAGCACCGGGTCATTCCTGACCCATGGGGTGATGTCACATCTCGATGTTTACTAGGCAGACTACGTTTACGGGGTGGTTTGCCAGTGCCTTCCCCAGTCATCTTCCCTTTACCCCCTTGGAAGGATGGAAGGCTGAGTCGACCTTGAGCCGGCTACCTGAAACCAACTTCCGTTGGGATCGAACTCAGGTCGTGAGCAGAGCTTGGACTGCAGTATTGCAGCTTACCACTCTGCGCCATGGGACTCTATCACCTTCTTTAATGCAGGTTATATATTCAAAACATCTGAGGAGCTTTATGTATTTCCTAGTATTAGATAACTGTCTAGCATCTAGCCCACTATTAGGTCAACACAGATAGGAAAGGAGGCATGGAGACTCCAAGGGGAGCTTGACAAAAACAAACTCTCCACGGGCTCTCGTAGCCAGGGTTTTACCGCTTCCACTTGGATCAGGCTTCCTCTCCGGTTTTATTCCTTTCATGACGCAAATACTCTCCATGACAAGCTTGACGGGGCCTGGAGGGTTCTGCATGGATTTCACGAGGGAGATGTCTGAGGGGTTCAGAGTGTCGAGAGCCGAGAGGGCCGCCTCCAGAGCTGGCATGGCCTCCGCGAGGTCCCCTTCACATTCTTCCTGGAATCATATCAAATGTAAACTTTGCTTCAAGAGGCTATCAAGATTAGAATGGGAGGGGGGTCCCTGTAAGTCGGGTGAAGTCGAGTCTATTGCGCACCTTTTCTTCAGATGCTCTTTCTATGAGGAAGCAAGATTTAAGCTAATTTCCCCTCTCCTTAATCTCGTAAAGGACAGCTCTGAGGAAGGGAGGCTGAGGAATCTCCTCTGGGAAGGGTCAGCCCAGAAGATGAAACAAGTAGCTAAATTCTGTGCTGCAATATACAAGATCCGCCAGACAAAGAGGGGGCTTGGCAATCTAGCCAAAAACAAAAAATGTTATTATCGATTTGAGGTTTTTAGCTAATTGTTCATTTTATTTAAGAATTACATATCCCATAGTTTTAGATACTGTATCTTTTAATTCTATTTTGTAACTGATAAGAATATTTTATTTGCTTAGCCGTATTAATAAGTCTGTCTGAAAGGTTAACACTGGGAGTGGCTAATTTTCATCCGGTAAATTATTGGTTTTAACTGTTTTTAAATTGTGATGTTTTTAAACAAGAGAGATCCTAATCTCTCATAGGTTGTATCTGGTCGTTTTGTTCTGGCTTTTGCCGTAAATAAATTTATTCAATTCATAAATGTAACTTTGCCGAACAGTCAGCGTCCGCTACAAAGCACCCCGCGCTGGTCTGGACCAATGGGTCGGATACTTCTGATCAGGTCCACTAACGGCGGTGCGTTCCTCCGGGCCAAAGAGCCTTCGACCAACACAAGAGAAAAGCCTCTTATGTCGGCAGAAGACTCTTTGCACCACGGGAAGGGGCCATAGTTAGCACAACAGATCTGTGGCATCCAATTCAATGTTTGCAGAAGCGGCCTCAGTGCAATAACCAGGGACTGTTGCTAATATCGTGTAACAGCGAATGCGGTAGAAGAGGAGGAAGGAGTAGAGTTGGTTTTTATATGCCGGCTTTCTCTACCTTCTAAGGAGAATCAAAGCGGCTTACAATCTCCTTCCCTTCCTCTCCCCACAACTCTCTCTACCTTGTGAGGTAGGGGGGACTGAGAGAGCTCTGAGAGAACTGTGACTAGCCCAAGGTCACCCAGCTGGCTTCATGGTAGGAGTGGGGAATCAAACCCGGTTCTCCAGATTAGAGTCCGCCACTCTTAACCACCACAGCACGCTGGCTCTCTGGCTCCTTGGTACTGGGAGCGGGGAGACCTAGGTTCGAATCCCTCTTCCTTGTGGCTGCACTATGGTTTAAATCTTCCTCTCTCCCACTCTGAGTTTTTGTCAGCCACTGATATTTATCCATCCCTGCTGAACAATATAAATTGGATGTAAAACTCTGATGTATCTGAACATCATGGGAAATAACAAACACGCACGATGCAATACGTATTGTTGTTTTACTGTTTAACTCTCTGTTCTTACAAGGTAAACGTAGTCCCCTGTGCAAGCACTGAGTAATTCCTGACCCATTGGGTGATGTCACATCACAACGTTTACTAGGCAGACTATGTTTACGGGGTGGTTTGCCAGTGCCTCCCCCAGTCGTCTATACTTTACCCCCAGCAAGCTGGGTACTCTTTTGACCAAACTCGGAAGGACGGAAGGCTGAGTCGACCTTGAGCCGGCTACCTGAAACCAACTTCCGTCGGGATCGAACTCAGGTCGCGAGCAGAGCTTTACCTGCAGTACTGCAGCTTACCACTCTGCGCCACGCGGCTCTCCGTTCTTCCTGCTCATTCATTCAAGGGCATTATCGGGAAGCCGAGCTCTGTTGGGGGAGCCAAGGCCGCTGTCCACCCGTGTCGAGCTGTGTACCTTGATGCCTTGGGCGACGGCTGCTGCATCGTTGGCCTCCTTTTCGTCGGCCGCCACCAGCTCCTTCTTTGCGTCCACCTCGACCGTTTCCGATTCGATGTGGACCATCATTTTCTCCGTTTCAGCAGAGGTCTGGATCAGCTCGGGCTGGAGAGCCGTCAGCTCTTTTTGCATTTCAGCTACCTAAAGAGGACACCCATGGTGGGGGGGGGGGAAGAAACAGAGGGAGAGGGGGAGAGAACCCCAAAGTTGTGTTTACGTACTGCAGATGCTATTTCAGCCATCAAACAGTAAAAAACAAAATACGTAGTGATGAGAGAGTTCAAATGAGGATTCATCAGAAGACCTGAGCAAGGCGGTTAATGATAGGACATTTGGGAGGACATTAATTCATCGGGTTGCCATAAATCAGCGGCTTGACGGCACTTAACTCACACACACACTGATTTACCAAGCATGGGCACCAGGAAATAGGAACTCAGTAAATAGGAGCTGTGGAAGCATGTGAGAGCCAGCGTGGTGTAGTGGTTAAGAGCGGTGGTTTGGAGTGGTGGGCTCAGATCTGGAGAACCGGGTTCGATTCCCCACTCCTCCACATGAGCAGAGGAGGCTAATCTGGTGAACAGGGCTTGTTTCCCCGTTCCTCCACATGAAGCCAGCTGGGTGACCTTGAGCTAGTCACACTCTCTCAGCCACATCTACCTCACAGGGTGTCTGTTGTGGGGAGGGGGAGGGAAGGCGATTGTAACCCGGTTTGATTCTCCCTTAAGTGGGAGCGAAAGTCGGCATGTAAAAACCAACTCCTCCTCCTCTTCTTCATCATCATTATAAGTGGTAAGCCTCTGAATGGCCCAATTAATGGTGATAGAAAGTGCTGCAAGTCACAGCCAACTTATATCAACCCCTCTAGGGGTTTTCAAGGAAGAAGAAGAAAAGTTGGTTTTTATATGCCGACTTTCTGTACCACTTAAGGAAGAATCAAGCCAGCTTACCATCACCTTCCTTTCCCTTCCCCACAACAGACACTCTGTGAGGTTGGGGCTGAGAGAGCTCCAAGAGAACTGTGACTAGCCCAAGGCCACCCAGCTGGCTTCATGTGGGGGAGCGGGGAAACCAACCCAGTTCACCAGATTTGCATCCGCCGCTCCTGTGGAGGAGTGGGGAATCAAACCCGGTTCTTCAGTTCAGAGTCCACCGCTCAAAACCACCGCTCTTAACCACTGCACCACACTGGAGAGAGATATTCAGAGGTGTTTTGCCATTGCCTGCCCCTGGACTTCTCTCCCATCCAAATACTGACCAGGGCTGACTCGGCTTAGCGCCTGAGATCCGACAAGCTCAGGCTAGCCTGGGCTATCCAGGTCAGGGTGGACCAACGGATGAGGAGTTCTAACCTTGCAATAATGATCACGGACAGTACAGGTATTCACGGTGCCCGCTTTTAGCAGTCCATGCTTACCTGGGAAGCTGCAAAATCCAGTTTCTGGAGTCCCACCAGGTAACGATTCCTCATTGTATCGACTTCCAGCCTTTTGCTATTCAGGAGCGCCTTGAAGGTCAGAATCAGTTCCAGGTAGGACGTTGGCGTGACGTAGTTGTGCCTCCGAAGAACACTGTAATAGCTGACGGACAGCTCTCTCACACTCTCCTGGAAGTATTTGCACATCCACACGACCCTACAGAAAATGCAGGTGTTAGCAGGCAACTCGGGGGTCACGCATCAATTAAGATGGCATAATTGGGTCTGACTCTCAGAGGGGGGGAGGGAAGAACATACATGTTTGCCTCCATCAGTTTATATATAAAGCCTTTGAATGGGTGGACCTTTATTCTTCTTTTTAATAGCAAATGGAAAAGAAGAGAAGAAGAAGAGTTGGTTTTTACATGCCGACTTTCTCTACCACTTAAGGGAGAATCAAACCGGCTTACAATCACCTTCCCTTCCCCTCCCCACAACAGACACCCTGTGAGGTAGTTGGGGCTGACAGAGCTGTGACTAGCCCAAGGTCCCCTGGCTGGCTTTGTGTGGAAGAGCGGGGAAACAAATCCAGTTCACCAGATTAACCTCTGCCAATCATGTGGAGGGGTGGG
Organism: Euleptes europaea; assembly: GCF_029931775.1. Taxonomy (NCBI): domain Eukaryota; kingdom Metazoa; phylum Chordata; class Lepidosauria; order Squamata; family Sphaerodactylidae; genus Euleptes; species Euleptes europaea. The sequence continues at coordinate 10,390,246 of NC_079332.1, forward strand.
GGATCAAACCCGGCTCTCCAGATCAGAGTCCGCCGCTCCAACCACCGCTCTTAACCACTATACCACGCTGGCTCATTTAAAGTTTGTGTGTGAGAGAGAGACAGACAGAAGAAGAGTTGGTTTTATATGCCAACCACTTAAGGAACAATCAAACCAGCTTACAATCACCTTCCCTTCCCCTCCCCACAAAAGACACCCTGTGAGGTAGGTGAGGCTGAGAGAGCTCTGTGACTAGCCCAAGGTCACCCAGCTGGCTTCACGAATGAGGGGACTCAAATGTTTCCAACAAGTGTACAGTGAGGCGAGGAAGGGGAGGGAACAGGGTTTAGCTCCATTATCTGCAAAAGAATATAGTCCCCACCCAGCTGTAGACATTTTCATGTAAGTGAAAGGAAAAATCAACGCCTCCTTAGGCATCTCACGACGTACGATTTTCTAATTTCGTCTTCTAGCTTCACATCCTCTAAGAACTTGTTGGCTACCATTTCCAGAGCATCCTTGGGCCAGGTTTGAAACCAATCGATGGTGCAGCAGTTGATCAGAGAAGGGAACATTCTCAAGCGATTACGGAACGCGTCTCCAATTGGGCTCATTGCTGTGGGAGGGAGGAAGAAGAAGAAGAAAAGTCGGGTTTTATATGCCAACTTCCTCTACCGCTTAAGGAAGAATCAAATCGGCTTACAATCACCTTCCCTCCCCCCGCCCCCCAACAGACACCCTGTGAGGTAGCGGGGGCTGAGAGAGCTCTAAGAGATCTGTGACTAGCCCCAAGGTCACCCAGCTGGCTTAATGTGTAGGAGTAGGGGAACCAACCCAGTTCACCAGATTAGAGTCCACCACTCATGTGGAGGAGTGGGGAATCAAACCCGGTTCTCCAGATTAGCGTCTGCTGCTCATGTGGAATAGTGGGGAATCAAACCCGGTTCTCCAGATTAGAACCCACTGTGCCAAACCACCACTCTTAAACACTACACCACCAGGGAAGGAGGGAAAAGACAATATGTGTTTTTCAACCAAGTTAGCAACCCAGTATCAGGTAAGAAAAAGAAATGTCCCAGTGGAAAGGAAATGTCTTCGGTCCATAAAAAGGTAAAGGTAAAGGTCCACTGTGCAAGCACCGGGTCATTCCTGGCCTATGGGGTGACGTCACATCCCGATGTTTGAAAGCAGACCTTGTTTGCGGGGTGGTTTGCCAGTGCCTTCCCTAGTCATCTTCCCTTTACCCCCAGCAAGCTGGGTCCTCATTTGACCGACCTCGGAAGGATGGAAGGCTGAGTCGACCTTGAGCCGGCTGCCTGAAACCAACTTCCGTTGGGATCGAACTCAGGTCGTGAGCAGAACTTTTGACTGCAGTACTGCAGCTTGCCACTCTGGTCCATACCTAAAACAATATGCAAATTCTTCTTCACCCGCTCGATAAAGTAGTTGTACATGGCCAAAGGGGTGGCGTCGATCCTCCGGCCTTCCGTCCTCGCTGCGCTCTGCATTTTCTCGACGATGTCGGCCTTCTCGTCCGCCGCGAAGATGTTGGGCACGTCGCCAGTGTTCAGCAGCATGTTGATGTCCTCCACGTAGGACTCGTCCTTGATCTGGTTGTCGCAGAACAGGAAGACGGTGCTCTTGCTGGCCACCCCCGACTGCAACATGACCTTCTTGATGTCCTCCCGCCAGTCGTTCGTGCTGTAGAACTTGGTGATCTCAATCATGAAGATCTCGAAGGCGTTCATGAAGGTTGCCAGCTTGGTGGCGCTCTGCCGGCCGCTCCCGCCGATGCCAACCAAGAGCAAGTGGCCATTGTCCTGCTTCAGCACCCGGCATATCCTCGAGACATGCTCAATGGCAAATTTGAACATGACCAGGGACATGGGCGCCTTGCTGATATTGTTGAACTCCTCCAGGTAGTATTCCATGACCGACGTCAGCTGCTTCAAGTCCGTGATTTCGTCGTAGATTTTTGCGTCGCTGGAGGGCTTGAAGTAGTCGCCGAAGAACAGGCTTCGGATATTGTCATCCTTGATCTTCCCGGTCGGTGACAAATGACTTAGTACCTATACAGAAGGCCAAACCAACACCAGGTAATGAACACTTGTGCATGAAGCTGCCACAGCCCCTCCCCACAACATAAGAAAAGCCATGAACACATGAAACTGCCTTCTATTGAATCAGACCCTTGGTCCATCAAAGTCAGTATTGTCTACTCAGACCGGCAGCGGCTCTCTAGGGTCTCAGGTGGAGGTCTTTCACACCTCCTACTTGCCTAGTCCTTTGAACTGGAGATTCCAGGGATTGAATCTGGGACCTTCTGCATGCCAAGCAGAGGCTCTACCACTGAGCCACAGCCCTGCCCCTAATACGAAGCTGTCTTTACTGAATCAGACCCCTGGTCCATCAAAGTCAGTATTGTCTACTCAGACCAGCAGCGGCTCTCCGGGGTCTCAGGCAGAGATCTTTCACATCACCTACTTACCTAGTCCCTTTAACTGGAGATGCTGGTGATTGAACCTGGGACCTTTTGCATGCCAAGCAGAGGCTCTTTCTGTAAGCCACGGCCCCTCCCCACAACATAAGTAAAGCCATGAACACATGAAGCTGCCTTATACTGAATCAGACCCTGGGTCCATCATGGTCAGTATTGTCTACTCAGACCGGCAGCGGCTCTCCAGGGTCTCAGGCAGGGGTCATTCACATCATCTACCTGCTCAGACCCTTTAACTTGAGATGCTGGGGGATTGAACCTGGGACCTTCTGCATGCCAAGCAGAGGCTCTACCACCAAGCCACGGCCCCTCCCCAAAGCATAAGTAAAGCCATGAACACATGAAGCTGCCTTCTACTGAATCGAACCCTTGGTCCATCAAAGTCAGTATTGTCTACTCAGGCCAGCAGTTGGCTCGCCAGGGTCTCAGGTAGAGGTCTTTCATATCACCTACTTGCCTAGTCCCTTTAACTGGAGATGTCCGGGATTGAACCTGGGACCTTCTGCATGCCAAGCAGATGCTCTGCCACTGAGCCACAGCCCCCTCCCCTTTTGGTATCATCTGCTGCTACCACTCACCATGTAATAGGAAGTGGTGTAAGTGGGTGAGGAAGCAGGTGTTATCACATTGCTGCCCCTTCCCTCTGTGGCACTGCTTCTTGTGTTACGGTCTGGTGTGTAATTTTGTTGAGCGTGATCGAGACGCCCTGACCTGGATGGCCCTGGCTTGCCCAATTTTGTCAGATCTCAGAGGCGAAGCAGGGTCGGCCCTGGTTAATACTTGGGTGTGAGACCACCAAGGAAGTCCAGGGTTGTGCCGCAGAGACAGGCAATGGCAAACCACCTCTGAACGTCTCTTGCCTCGAAAACCTGACGGGGTCGCCATAAGTCAGCTGTGACTTGACGGCAAAAAGAAACGATAAAGACATAATGGGATGTGTATTTGATATGGGTACCATTTCTGGAATTTCTCACTGCTTGGGAAAGTAGGGGAGCATGTTGCTATTGTACCTGAAGTGTGGAAACCCTGTGGAAGATTATCAAAACCCGGAGATTTCAAATTACCCTGCATATGTGGTAGCTACTCCCCATGTATCTAAACAACTCTCTGCTCGAAGCCCAACATACCTTTTCAACGCTCTGCTTGAAGCAGTTAGAAGTTGTCTCTTTCACCATGTTAAAGAACACCTGTCTGTCTTCTGCATCGATTAAGCGGTCGTAGAAGACGCGATAAACTTCGTGAATCCACAGCCTGATTAGTTTCTCTCCATCCTGTTGAAAAAACGGGGGGGGGGGGGATTTTGCCGGGATTTGATACTCCAGAGTCAGACACAAAACGGGCCACGCTGCACTCAATTGCCATGAGATCCTGACTTGCAGGGAAGGCAAGCCACATTGCCTTGTCTTCTGCAGAAGTTTGATCTGGATTGTCCTAAATTTCCTGTAGTATTTTAACTTCACTGTGACTAAGATTAGGCAGCTAATGAGTGACCGAAGCAGATCAGCATGCCTCCAAGTGAGGCAGCGAGAGTTAACAGCTGCAGAAAAGGAGGACAGTGATTAATTGCCATACCCGCCTCGTTCTGGAAACCGGCCTGTTTCATGGAACAGGAAGACAGACGCGATTTGTGGAAGCAACTTACTGATCTCTGGCATCAGACACTCCACTTCGGATTGCCCTGCCTGCTTTTGACTTTGGCCTGGACTTAGAACTACGGACTGCCTACTCAACGACGCTATCTCTTTCACCCGGTGCAGCCAGCTGGCTGCAAAAGCAGCAGCAGCTTCAGTTTCCTCCCCCTCAGCGACCTGCAGCACGCTCCCTCAGCTCTCCCTGACCCGTCCTGCAGCCGCAGCCCTGCCTGCCTACCCAGCCAGTACAGACTAGATGATCCTGGTGGTCCCTTCCAACTCTATGATTCTATGAATACCAGGGTCGTGACACAGAGGCAGGCAATGGCAAACCACCTCCAAACGTCTCTTGCCTTGAAAACACTACGGGGTCACCAGAAGTCAGCTGTGACTTGACGGCAACATTTTTTAAAAACTTCTCAACCAGACTGATTATTCTTCTTGTCACAGCCCAGACAGGTGAACGTATGGTCAAAAACGAGGCTGCCTCTTTCCCTCAAAGAAATGCTTGCACCTCTCAAGCAGAAAGAGGTTTCCAGCCCTCCTGCGCCCCGAGACTTTTGAAGGGCCACCCCACCTGCAAGTGAGTGTGGGGACACAGCAGCACGCCTCGGATCACGCGGGAGAAGTCGCGCAGGTTGAAGACGTAGTGCGACTTGGAAGGAGTCGGGAGGAAGTTTTCCACAGCCAGCTTGTAAATATTCATCGTCGCCTGGACCATCATTTTGCCGAGCCTTTCAGAAGAAAAACACGTGTTGAAATGGGGCTATGAGGCCCTGCTCTCTCCTCCCTCTCAGACCGCCTCGCTGTTCCCACTTCCCCCTCTCCAACTCCACCTGTCCAACCACATGCTCCCACGCCCTCCTGCAAACCCCTTCCCAAAACCTTCCTTGGACCACCAGAGTCTCACCTATTCACCCGTCTCACCTGAACAGTTTGTTTTTATACCCTGATTTTTCTCTACCATTAAGGAGCCTCAAAGTGGCTTACAATTGCCTTCCTTGCCTTTCCCCACAACAGGCACCTTGTGAGGTAGGTGGGGCTGAGAGAGCTCTGAGAGAACTGCGACTAGCCCAAGATCACCCAGCAGGCTTCACGTGGAGGAGTGGGGAAACCAACCTGGTTCACCAGATTAGAGACTGCTGTTGATGTGGAGGAGTGGGAAATTGAACCCGGTGCTCCAGATTAGAGTCCACCGCTCCAAACCACCGCTCTTAACCACTCCATCACACAGGATTTGTACACCTGTCAGCTCAGACTCCCCCATACCATCCACTCATTTCCTTTCATCACAAGCAGCTCTTCATTTCTGTCCTTCACTACAACCTCTGGGTAGGGATCACGGTTCCAGAGGGTAGACGTATTCTTCAGTAAAACAGCTGGATTGAGTCCCACTAGTACCTTAGTGACCAACAAGATTTTCGGGGCATGACCTTTCGACAGTCAAAGCTCTCTTCGTCAGATTCTGACAAAGGAAGCTTTGAGACTCTCAAAAGCTCATACGCCACAAATCTTGTCAGTCTCTGAGATGCCACTGGACTTACATCTGGGTACGGCCCATATTTGTCTGACACTTCCCACTTAACTGAGTGCCAGTGAGTTCTAGTATTATGGTAAATAGAGAAAAGGGTTGTCTTTCTCCACTCCATGCATCATTTGATAACATTCTATCTCGGCCTCCACTCCCGCCATGATGGAACGTTGTATTTTTTTCCAAACTGGAAAGCCACGGTGGTGGGGGTGGGGGTGGTGGTGGTGGAGGAGGAGGAGGAAGAAGAAGAAGAGGAGGAGGAGGAGGAGAAGTTTATATATAAAGCCTTTGGTTGGGTGGACCTTTGTTCTTCTTTTCAATAGCAAATGGAAAAGAAGAGAAGAAGAGTTGGTTTTTATATGCCGACTTTCTCTACCACTCAAGGGAGACTCAAACCGGCTTAAAATCCCCTTCCCTTCCCCTCCCCACAACAGACACCCTATGAGGTAGGTGGGGCTGAGAGAGCTCTAAGAGAGCTGTGACTTGCCCAAGGTCACCCAGCTGGCTTCGTGTGTAGGAGTTGGGGAAACAAATCCAGTTCACCAGATTAGCCTCCGCCGCTCATGTGGAGGAGTGTGGAATCAAACCCGGTCCTCCAGATCAGAGTCCCCCTGAGCTCTGCCTCCAGGGGAAGCTGCTCCCTGCCCTGATCCTTCCGGCCGTCCTTCCCTCTGCCTCTTTTCCAGCTCTGCGAAATCCCAGTATCTTTGGGGCGAGGGAGGACGCCCGGACCAGCGCTCACCTTAAGAATGAGACGTCGAATCCTTTGCCGAAGTGCCAGTCGGCAATCGACGTGAAAATCTTGGTCAGAATCTCGTCGTCAAAGGCGCTGATGGAAACGATGTTCAAGTGCCGTGTGAAACGGGCTGTTTGGAGACAGAAGGCGGCTCAGCCCGGGATAAGAACATAAGAGCATAAGAGAGGCCCTGCTGGATCAGGCCAAGGCCCACCAAGTACAGCAGACTGTTAACACAGTGGCCAACCAGGTGCCTCTAGGAAGCCACAAACAAGATGACTGCAGCAGCACCATCCTGCCTGTGTTCCACTGCACCCAAAATAATAGGCATGCTCCTCTGATACTAGAGAGAATCGGTATGCAGCATGACTAGTATCCATTTTAACTAGTAGCCATGAATACCCCTCTCCTCCATGAATGTGTCCACTCCCCTCTTAAAGCCCTCCAAGCTGGCAGCCATCACCACATCCTGGGGCAGGGAACTCCACAATTTAACTATGCATTGTGTGAAAAAATACTTCCTTTTATCTGTTTTGAATCTGTCACCCTCCAGCTTCAACAGATGACCCAGTGTTCTAGTATTATGGGAGAGGGAGATGCTTTTCTTTCGGCACACTCACAGAATGTTTTTTTGTTTTGTTTTTGGGAGACCGGAGATCCTTTTGCTAAAGGAGGCGATCTGTATTTGGAACTGGGTTGCAATGGGGGGGGGGGTCGTTTGCTTGCATGGCTACCCAAAGGGGAACCGCTACAACTGAGGATATTTGCAGTCTGCTGCCCCCCCGCTCCCCACTTCAACTAGACAAGATGGCAGGGGATTCAATAATGGATTTAAAAACAAAAACTCACAGGTAACAGGGCTGGGGATTTGACTGAGGACACAGTGTGGGCAGAAAATACACTTCACCCTTCCCACCACTGCCATTTCCCTGATCAAATTCCCCCCTCCACTCTCCCAGAGCTGCTATTCGTTCCAAGACACATATAAGTACCATAGCAGCAGCTTCAAGGAGGTGATGAAGATCAGGAAAACGGCACAAGGAAAAAGGGTTCACTGCATAACTCCTCTCAGAATCTCCTCTTCCCCCCCACCCGTCGCTTTAAGTTGTAGTTGTTTTTTTAAGTGGGAGATCTGATCACAGATTCGTCACCATCTCACCCTATTACACTAACTTACGATTCCATTTCAGATTTCAACAGGAGAACCCCATTCTAAAAGGAGTCCACAGGCCTGCTTATGGATGATGAAGAAGAAGAGTTGGCTTTTATATACTGACTTTCTCTACCACTTAAGGAAGAATCAAACTGGCTTACAATCCCCTTCCCCTCCCCAAAACAGAAACCCTGTGAGGTAGGTGGGGCTGAGAGAGTGACTAGCCCCAGGTCACCCAGCTGGCCTTATGTGGAGGAGTGGGGAAACCAACCCGGTTCACCAGATTAGCCTCTGCCGCTCCACCACTCTTAACCACTACACCACGCTGGCTCTCATGGATACATGCAAAGTTAAGTCATCCAGCTGTTCAGCAGTTCTTAATTTGGTTTAGAAGCTACAATGGGCAGGACATGTTGCTTGACATTGGTTTAGTTGCGCAAAGCACCTTTACAGGTCATGAGAATTCTGAAAAGCCAGCTTCAGATTCCTCTGGAGTGTTCAGGCAGGCCGAATGCAGCCAGCAATCTCCTGATGGCAATGGTGGAACCCTCGTTGATCAAATTGTACGTTTTAACAGAAATCCAAAGGGATTTAGGATCTCGTAATTAATTTCAGGATCACAGCCAGGGCTTACCCTGGGGGACTTAACCAGCTGACTAAGCTACAATCTACGGTGCCCTGTAAGGGCCCACAACTACGTCGTACCCGTAATATCGTTCCTGCCGCCGCCCGGAGGTCCCATCGCTGCCACAATCAGGAGGTCAACTATGTCCAGCCTCGACGTGTCCTTCTTGTCATACCAATGGCCATGATCGATCCATTGCCTGAGGATCTCGATGGGCGGCTGAGCTCCGTAGACCTCCTTTGCCGGCATGTTTAAGTCGTCTGAGGAAGAATAACGAGAGGTTGTGCATTTGTTTTCTGAAGGCACGGGATGCTAACCCCAAACTCCTCACCAAAATACAGCAGCAGGCGGGGCCAGCGTCAGCACACCCTGAGGTGGGGCATGTGCTGGGACCCAGGGCTTCTGGTGGGGCCCACTGGCAGGAACCCCTGCCCACAGATCTCCCCTATCGCTCACATACACTCCCTTCACCTCCCCTTGCTTGCAAGGGCTCTGTCACTCATGCTTCAGGCTGCATGTACTGCCCAGCACCGCCAGGGAAGGGTGTGTCATTGTTCACAGTAATTAGGGGAGGGGCTGTGGCTCAGTGGCAGAGCCTCTGCTTGGCATGCAGAAGGTCCCAGGTTCAATCCCCAGCGTCTCCACTTAAAGGGACTAGGCAAGTAGGTGGTATGAAAGGCCTCTGCCTGAGACCCCGGAGAGCCATGGGAAGGGGCTATGGCTCAGTGGTAGAGCCTCTGCTTGGCATGCAGAAGGCCCCAGGTTCAATCCCTGGCATCTCCAGTTAAAGGGACTAGGCAAGTAGGTGATGTGAAAGACCTCTGCCTGAGACCCTGGAGAGCCGCTGCCGGTGAGTAGACAATACTGGCTCGGATGGGCCGAGGGTTTGATTCAGTAGAAGGCAGCTTCCTGTGTTCATGGCTTTACTTATGTTGTGGGGAGGGGCTGTGGCTCAGTGGTGGGGCCTCTGCTTGGCATGCAGAAGGTCCCAGGTTCAATCCCCGGCATCTCCAGTTAAAGGGTCTAGGCAAGTAGGTGATGGGAAAGACCTCCGCCTGAGACCCTGGAGAGCCCCTGTTAGTCTGAGTAGACAATCCTGACTTGGATGGACCAAGGGTCTGACTCAGTAGAAGGCAGCTCCATGTGTTCATATGAGAATGTACGAGACACAACAGCCACCGTGGTGTAGTGGCTCGAGAGTCAGACCAGGATCTGGGAAAGCCATGAAGTTTTCTGGATGGCCAGTCACATTCTCTATCAGCCTAGCCCACCTCACAGGGTTGCTGTGAGGATAAGACAGAAGATGGGAGAACCGTGTACGCTGCCTGGAGGAAGTGTAGCAGATACTGAGATAAACAGCGAGATACATCTTACCCACAAACACAATGGCTTTCTTCCCCACCGGAGGCCCAAAAAGTCCCTTTCTCCTCCTGTCCAGCTTCGACATAATGATATCCTGGGTCTGGTTCGCTGAGGTTCTGGCTGAGAAATTGATGACATTCGGGATGTATTTGGTCTTTGGGAGCTGGACCAGAAAACTGTTCGTGATGGCCGATTTCCCCGTGCCGGTGGGTCCCACAAACAGCATGGGGATGTTATGTTCCACGTAGGTTTTCAGGAAAAAAGTCTGCCTGGCTGTTTCCATGGTCGGGATGATAAGTTCAGAGACCTGTTGGGAAGATGGGTCAGGATAGGACATGTACTTTTGAGAAACTGGTCTATCTGAAACCGGAGAAATGCCCCATTCGTTATTTACTTAAGATATTTATCTCCTGTCTTTCGCTCGGCAAAAGATCTTCGAGGTGGCTAACCCTCCGGCTATATATTAATAATATAATAAACCAAAATACATTACGAAACGAAAATGGTTAAACTGATCCAAAACCACACTGAACTTCAGCATCACCTCAGCATAAATGGAAGCATCAGGAAGAGAAGATTAATGTCAACAAACACTGGCCATTTATGAAGAGTCAATTTTGATGCACGCTCAAAGCTCCTTTTAAAAACTTGACCTTTAAAATGCCTATTCACGGTCCCGATGCAAAAGGAGAAATTCCACACACCCCATTCACCTGCTCCTTCGTTCCTTCACTTTGCACAGCCATTAGCAATTGCTGTTTGCATAGTTAATGCACTGCTGTGATTCTGCATGCTTCCTTGAGGGGATTCTTCGAGGCAGGGGCGGAGCAAACACAAAAGGTCGCGCTCAAAGGGCTCTTAAGAAATGTGAAGCAGATATGCGCCAGTTCAGCGTGAAAAACTCAAAAAAAATATGTGGGGCACTTCAGCCTGGAACGTGCTGCTAATTACCAAGCATAAATGGCCACTGTTTTTTGCCCGCTCACCAAAAGGCAGGCAATGAAGAAAGCAGGCAGACTTCTAAGATGCTGGATAACAATTGGAGAGAGAGAAAGATGGAAACACAACAGGGCCTCAAGAATGATCTAACATTTGGAAAAAAATCCGCATGAATTTGGAAGGCATCCTGGGACAAAGCGTAAAATACGACCCCAAACTTTTCCTACTAAATAAAACACCAGACACTATGAACGAGGATCAACAGGTCATAACAAAATACCTTGTAATGGCAGCGAGAGTGATATTGGCATCACTTTGGAAAACAGATAAGATCCCAAACATACAAACATGGATAGACAAATCTCTAGAATACATAACGATGGCACAATTAACGGAACATATGAAAGACAACACACAAGATAAAAATCAAGAGATATGGAAATCGTTTTATGAATATATAAAAATCACCAGATAAAATGACTTAAATAACTCAAGTCATTAGCTAGATAAGAACAGTTACATGTTAGATGGCAATAATATGGAACAATATACTACACCTAATAGAGGGGTAGATATCCTTAAATGTTAACAAAATGACATCTAATCAATATTACTTTCCCATTCCCTTTTTCTTTTCCTGTATACCCAATTAATAATGGAAAAATAAAAAATATTGGGGGGGGAAAGAATGATCTAACATTTGGTTTCCGAGAATAGCCATGTTGGCATGAAGTAGATCAGCTATATTTGAGTCCAGTGGTATCTTAGAGTCCAACAAGATTTTTGGAGCATAAGATGAAAAACTCATACTAGTTCCAGTGCAAAAAGAGCACCTGTATGCAAATGAGAATTTAGGCGTAACCTGATTATAGCTTTTGGCATACCTTCAACTACAGATTTCTACCTGACAGTAACAGCCTTATCATTACCAGGCAGCAGATAGATTAAGGTCATGAGAACATAACAGGAAAGTGTGAAATCAATGGAGTCATCAAAGAAGATCTTATAGAAGAATATAAATCATAACTGAATAAAAAATGGGTAAGTGTTTCTGTCTTTGCCTTTCCACAAGGGCAGAGTCTCAGTTCGATTGAGGTTTTCAAAAATCTGCTAGTTAATTAATTGAGGGGTAAAAAAAATTTCAGGGTATGAGTTTTCATTTTACCACTCAATGAAAACTCATTACCCTGAAAACCTTGCTGGCCTCTAAGGTGCTTCTGGACTCAAATCTAGCTGTTCAAACCATTTAGGCCGGGCTTCGGAACCTGAACAGCAGCAACGCTTTGAACTGGGCCCAGGAACCGACGGGCGGCCAGCCAAGTTGGTACAGTATATTCCACCCAAAACACTACATGATAAACATCTTCTGCGCAGCGTCTTCCATCCCTCCTTTTGTGAGCCCAGGGAGGTCAAGGGCTGCCATGCCTTTCTTCACCAAGCTCTTCGAACGTCTTACCTTTGTCCCAGCCGCGATAGTCTGCTCCTCCTTCGTGATGTACTCCGTCCACATGTTCCACTGCCCGCTGGCTTGCTTATGAAAATAGAAGTCAAAGATGGTCCCTGAGGAAGGAAAGCCAAAGGGGAAAGCCACATCGAAACTGGCGAAATGGCTCTGCGTCCTGCCTAAATTATAACGCTCGGATATGTTTCTCCTAATATTTTCCTACCCTAACAGGTCGATCGAAATAATCTCTACCAGAAATAGACAAATAAAAAGAAAAGATGATGGAATATGCAAATATGGCTAAGATGACTTACTTGATGAACTTAGACGACACGCAAAACGTCGAGCAATTTAATGAGAAATGGTTACCATGGTATATCTATATGTCTTCAAATATTTAACTCTAGCTTAATATTTCTCCTTTTTATGTGAGCAAAAGTTCTCTTTATGTATAAACACCTTAACAATGATTATTTTTAGAGAAATTGACCATGGTTTATCTTTAATACTATCTTATTTAGACCGGCTGTCTAATATGCATAAAAATATATCCGATTACTTTTGTATTGAGCAAAAATAGAATAGAAACTAATATTCTGAATCGGCAGTAGTAAGTATAATCTTGGTACTATGTGTGTATATTATTGATTGAGACAATAACGTTTACTGCAAACGGATGCAAATCTTTCCCCCTTCCCCTTCTTTCCCTTCTGTATTCCTTAAAACACAATAAAAACTTAAAAAAAAAGAAAAAAAGAAATAATCTCAGGTTGCTGAATTACCTATCTGCCTATTGAGATTCAGAATCTCTGCAAGACAATATGGAAGGAATTCCAAGCGTAAAAATGGAGCCCATGAGCCTTTTTTTCAAAATGTACCATTTAACTGAGCCCTGACCCGGATGGCCCAGGCTAGCCTGATCTCATCAGATCTCAGAAGCTAAGCAGGGTCGGCCCTGGTTAGTATTTGAATGGGAGACCACCAAGGAATACCAGGGTCGCTGTGCAGATGAAGGCACTGGCAAACCACCTCTGTTAGTCTCTTGCCTTGAAAACCCCATAAGGGGACACCATAACTTGGCTGCAATTTGAAGGCACTTTACACACACACCATTTACCTAAATGGAAGATTAGGAGGGCTTTTTTCCCTGCATGTGCCGTCATACGTGGCCCATCAAGTAAAACAGGGGATCCACCTTAAATTTGCACACAACAGGTATGTACAGTAACCTGTAGTCTATAACCTTTTGTGGGGAGCATCTTACAGTCAACGTCTTTTGGGTAAACCCTGTATGTGCATCCGTAGCCTGCCAATGAATCGAATGCAGATAAACAGCCTTGCCCCTCCTCTCCTGGCTGTACTGCTTCCGCCTCTTCCTGACCGGGTGGGTGGGTGGCTGAGCTGGGAGAAAGTTGCACCCCGTAGCTGGACCACCTATTCAGTACTGGTGACTGGTAGTAAGACCTTCAGGAGACCAGTCTTTTTCTCAGGGGCCTTTTAGCCGGGCTCTGGACCTCCTCCTGCAAGCAGCTCGAAAGGTAAAGCATGGCCGTGCCGCGGGAAATGAACTGAGCCCCTTTCCTCATCTCTGGGGTCAATGAAACAGCTACTGCCTAAAGCAGGGGGGTCAAACTCATTTGTTACGAGGGCCGGATAGGACATAAATGTGACTTGGTTGGGCCTGGCCATGCCTCACCAGCCCAGTTTGGGACTGGGTGGGTGGGGGGGGAATAGCTGTCTCAGCTGGCTCGCAGGTGGGATAAGAGCTCTCAAGGGGCTGGATGGGGCCCGTATGTTTCACACACCTCGGCCTAAAGCAAGTTTCAGAGGGTAGCCATGTTGGCCGGCAGCAGAAGAATTAGACTCAAGAACAGTAACATAAGAACATAAGAAAGGCCCTGCTGGATCAGACCAAGGCCCATCAAGTCCAGCAGTCTGTTCACACAGCGGCCAACCAGGTGCCTCTAGGAAGCCCACAAACAAGACGACTGCAGCAGCACCATCCTGCCTGTGTTCCACAGCACCCAAAATAATATGTGTGTGTGTGTGTTAAGTGCCGTCAAGTCGCTTCCGACTCATGGCAACCCTATGAATGAAAGTCCTCCAAAATGTTCTATCTTTGACAGCCTTGCTCAGATCTTGCAAATTGAAGACTGTGGCTTCCTTTATTGAGTCCATCCATCTCTTGTTGGGTCTTCCTCTTTTCCTGCTGCCCTCAACATATCCTAGCATGACTGTCTTTTCCAGTGACTCTTGTCATCTCATGACGTGACCAAAATACGACAGCCTCAGTTTAGTCATTTTAGCTTCTAGTGTCAGTTCAGGCTTGATTTGATCTATAACCCACTGATTTGTTTTTTTTGGCAGTCCACGGAATCCGTAACGCTCTCCTCCAACACCACATTTCAAAGGAATCTATTTTCTTCCTATCAGCTTTCTTCACTGCTCATAAAAACATAAGAACATAAGAAAGGCCCTGCTGGATCAGACCAAGGCCCATCAAGTAGGACCATCAACCATCAACCATAGGACCTTAGAGACCTACGAGATTTTCAGGGTATAAGGTTTAGCAAGTCGAAGCTCTGGTATATGACCAAGGGAGCTGTGACTCACAAAAGCTTATACCTTGAAAATCTTCTTAGTCTCTAAGGAGCTACCGGACTCGAATCCAGCTCTGCCCAAACCAAAGAGATGATTTCCCCCCCCACTGTATACATTACATCCAGTTTTTAAAAGCACCTCGGCCCATTGTGTAAACACACCTCTTTCTGGAAATATATTGTTCTTGGTTAACTTCACACTTTTGGGGCGGGGGTTGTTGTCGTCCGCTCCCATTAAGATATTTCGGAAAAAGAGGTCGAACTTCTTCCTGCCCTCGGTGTTGATGGTACCCGCGACAGTCCAGACCAAGGCGAAAAGGAAGAGCCCCTGAAGCCACAAAAAGATCTGCTGACTGGACATGGTCTCTCCTTCTTCTTCGCCCGATTGGTTTATTTCATCTAGAATGGAAAAACGTCAAGGGATGATAAATGCACGCCCCAACGAAAGGCGTAGATCTACATTTACAAGCCCAAGATAATTATTTATTCCTGAGATTTTAAAATCACATTTCGGATCACACTCCCAATGCAAAATGCCAATCGTTTCAAACATGTGACACAGGGAAGATACAGACACTTTCATCCATCCATCCATCCATCCATCCATCCATCCATCCATCCATCCACTCATTCATTCATCCATCCATCCATCCATCCATCCATCCATCCATCCACTCATTCCTTCATTAGTTCATTCATACATTCATTCATTCACTCACAAAATTTATGTCCTGCCTTTTTGCCCAATTAAGGCCACCAAGATGGAGATTCTAGTTGGTTCATATGGCTGTTTGGTACTGACACCAGTTAAAAACTATCACTGATTAAACTGAATTTCAGTTGATAAAATATTCTGCAGCTCAGGAACAAAAAGAGAAAAAAACTATTTGTGGTGTGTGACTGACAAGAGACTTACTCCTCTGTACTCCTTGGAATTATCATAGAGCCTCAAAAGCATCAAGGGTTTGATAAGAATACAAGAAAGGCCCTGCTGGATCAGACCAAGGTCTATCAAGTCCAGCAGTCTGTTCACGCAGTGGCCAACCAGGTGCCTCTAGGAAGCCCGCAAACAAGACAACTGCAGCAGCATTCTCCTGCCTGTGTTCCAAAGCACCAAATAGAATAGGCCTGCTCCTCTGATCCTGGAGAGGATAGATATGCATCATTACTAGTATCCATTGTGACTAGTAGCCATGGATAGCCCTCTCCTCCATAAACATGCCCACTCCTCTCTTAGCCTTCCATGTTGGCAGCCATCCCCACATCCTGGGTCAGGGCGTTCCACAATTTAACTATGCCTTGTGTGAAGAAACACTTCCTTTTATCTGTTTTGAATCTCTCACCCTCCAGCTTCAGTATATTTATTAGTGTGGTTAAGCTTTTGTGGAATTAGGGCCTAAATCGATCACTCCACAAATGCCTTGAAGGGTGCTGCGTCTCTGGGATTTGCTTGGTAGTGGGCCAGGATGCTAAACTTAAACCTGTCGGGGCTTTGGCCTGGTCTCACTTCCCAGGGCCTCTCTGGCGTTTGTGCTTTCGGTTTAGCCCGGCCAAGCACCTGGGCCATGTTGAGTCTTCAAGCGTGGGAATCCTTATCTCTGTCGTTGTCGTATATAGTAAACTTTCCTGAGAAAGTATAGCCTGCTTTGCTATGCCTGTGAGCGGTCAAGTCTTAGTCTTAGCCTGCTTGTCTTTGAATAAAGTGTTTTACTTCAGACGACACTTGTCTGAGTGAGTCCTTTGCATAGATCGAGAGTTAGACACCTGAGCTTGACATTAGTTTACTAGACTATAAGCACTTCTTCTGGGGTCCCGGGCCGGCGTTGCCCGGCAACGACGGAGATAAGGATTCCCACGCTTGAAGACTCAACACGGCCCAGGTACTTGGCTGGGCTAAACTGAAAGCGCAAACACCAGAGAGGCCCTGGGAAGCGAGACCAGGCCAAAGCCATGACAAAACCCAATACTTGCGCTTCTTCCAGAAACAAGGAAGGGCAGAATAATTTAGATTCAAGGCATGCAGGAACACCGGGAAAGTTTGTTTGCACTGAGATACCACACAGATGGGAATAGAGACTTTGGTGAGAAGGCAATGAAGGAAGAAAAACGGCCTCTGGTTTACAAACATCAGTCAAGATTTCTGTGGATTATTTTGTGTTTGCTGTTTTAGAATGGAGACAGCTCAAGGCAGCATTTGTCCAAGAACACCGCCATAACTTTCTCAAGAAACAAATAAGAAAATATTAGCAATACTTCGACGTCCAGAGGAGGGCAACCAGAATGGTCAAAGGTCTGAAATCCATGCCCTGAGGACAGACTTAAGAAGCTGGGTTTGTTTAGTCTGGAGAAGAGAAGGTTGAGGGGTGACATGATAGCCATGTTTAAATATCTGAAGGGATGCCATGTCAAGGAGGGAACTAGCTTGTTCTCAGTTGATTCAGAGACTAGGACATGGAGTAACGGATTTAAACTAAGAGAAAAGTGATTCCACCTAAACATTAGGAAGAACTTCCTGACAGTGAGGGCAGTTCGACAGTGGAATGCGCTGGCCATCTGTTGGGAGTGCTTTGATTGTGGGATCCTGCATGGCAGGGGGTTGAACTCGGCCCTTGTGGTCTCTTCCAACCTTGCGTGATTTTGTGATTTGTAATTTTTTGTCATATTACGGCACATCCAGGCGGGCTGGGGGTAATAGGTTAGGGGCAGGCTCCTTACCGAGCAAGCAGGTGTACAGTTTCATCATGGTAAAGGCCAAGTGGATGGGCGACGTCTGTACAAAGACCCTGCAGTGATGGCGAATGAAATCCAAGGAAGGCTGAACCAGCCACAGAAACAAGTCGTTGATCTGCAAACGAAGAGGGGGGAAAACGGTTGCAAAAGACCACGGTTGCCACGCTAGCAGGGACCGGTGCTTGACGAAAGGAATCGGATGAATTTTTCTTCCATCAATTCAGAAATTAAATGTGTGTTTTTTAAAAAGCTGGTGCTGAAGTTGGGGGGTGGGGGGTGGGGAACGCAAGCCATGTTAAAAATGTGCACACCAGTTCGATGTGAGTCCCCTGCAAGTTCGATGGCAGCGTGTTCATGTAAGAATCCTTCAGGGGCTTCCAGCCCAGCTGGTGGGGCTCCATATAGATCATGCCACACCTGGAAGAAATAAACGTGGTTTTCTTTTGTTGCAGGGGTTCACTTGTCTTCGCAAAAGAAAAACAGAGTTGCCCTTACCTGTAACTGTTGTTTGTTGAGTGGTCTTCTGTGCAGTCCCGCATGGGATCTGCGCAGAAGCCATGGAGATGAATAATGCGTCCCAGACCAAACCCAAAGTCACTTGGATTTTACAAGGCACAGCCGGGGAGGAGTGGCACACCTGATTACCTGCTGACAGTCGCTGGGGACGCCTGCTCCAGATCTTCGGGCTCGAACATCAGGCTCATATGAGCACTCATCTGAATTATTTCCCCACTCATTAAACAGAGCTGAAATGGAAGCAGAGCACAGCAACCAAAATGATTAGGGGACTAGAGCAACTGTCCTATGGGGAGCGGTTAAGACGCTTAGGGCTGTTTAGCTTGGAAAAAAGGCGGCTGAGGGGAGACATGATAGAGGTCTAGAAAATGATGCATGGTTTGGAGAGAGTGGACAGGGAGCTTTTCTCCCTCTCCCATAATACTAGAATATGGGGTCATTTGCTAAAGCTGGAAGGTGAGAGATTCAAAACAGATAAAAGGAAGTATTTTTTCACACAACGCATAGTTAAACTGTGGAACTCCCTGCCCCAGGATGTGGTGATGGCTGCCAACTTGGAAGGCTTTAAGAGGGGAGTGGACATGTTCATGGAGGAAAGGGGTATTCATGGCTATTAGTTAAAATTGATACTAGTCATGAGGCATACCTATTCTCTCTAGTATCAGAGGAGCATGCCTATTATATTGGGTGCTTTGGAACACAGGCAGGATGGTCCATCTACTACAGTAACTTGTCCCACACAGTGGCCTACCAAATGCCTCTGGGACATTTAATTAAAGCTACTACATCTTTTTAATGGGTGAGTAGATAGATACTTGTACACTTGTACAACTTGGCAAAGAGCTTGAAACTGTTGTTCTGCTATTACAACAGAATTCAAACTTGTACCCATATAGCTGACAAAAAAGAGGACTATCTCAAATCTACATCTTATAAGGCAGATTTTAGAGAAGCTGTAATCATGAAGGCAATATCTCATTTGAACAGAAATCAATTCCTGATATAATTTATGTAGTAAGCATGGATACAGGATGGTGCTGCTTGTTTGTGGACTTCCTAGAGGCACCTGGTTGGCCACTGTGTGAACAGACTGCTGGACTTGATGGGCCTCTGATCCAGCAGGGCCTTTCTTATGTTCTTATGTAGTTATGGAAATGTCGAGGGGCTATGGCTCAGTTCTCTGTGGGGCAGGACACCTGCCCCCTTTGCTCCTGATGCTTCCTCCAGGAGCTCGGGGCAGCCGTGCCTGGCTATCCCCCTTGTAACCTCCCACAACAATCCCGCAAAGTAGGCTACGCCGAACGAGAGTTACAGAGACCAGGCTACTCCGGGAGCTTTATGGCCGAGTCGGGATTTGAACCTGGGCCTCTAAAGTCCTAGTCCACCATTCTAACCACTGACGTGGAGAAAGTGACCAGCTACCTTCTTGTTATCATCCAGGACTGTGTTCATATTCTCTATCCAAACAGCATCCACAGGACCGTCGAAGACAATCCACTTCCGGTCCTCGGTTGTAGAGCAAGCCTGTTCTCGGAAGGTGTTGGCCAGGATGCCGTCGGTCCACTCGTGGCTCACGGGGTCGAAACACCCGTAAAGCTGCCCCATAGTGATTGCTTTGGGGTTAATGATCCTGTACTCGACAGCAGACTCCCCCGTGGAACTGTCTGAGAGGGAGAAGGAGGAGGAGAAGAAGGAGGAGGAGGAGAAGGAGGAAGAGAAGAAGAAGGAGGAGGAGGAGGAGGAGAAGAAGAGTTGGTTTTTATACACCGCTTTTCTCTACCTTTAAGGAGAATCAAACCAGTGTGGCATAGTGGTTAAGAGCAGTGGTTTGGAGCGCTGGAGTCTGACCTGAAGAATTGGGTTTTATTCCCCTTTCCTCCACATGAGTGGCGGAGGCTGATCTGGGGAACTGGATGTTTCCTCACTCCTACCCACGAAGCCAGCTGGGTGACCTTGGGCTAGTCACAGCTCTCTCAGCCTCACCTACCTCTGTTGTGGGGAGGGGAAGGGAAGGTGATTGTAAGCTGGTTTGAGTCTCCCTTAAGTGGCAGAGAAAGTCGGCATATCAAAACCAACTGTTCTTCTTTTTACAATCACCTTCCTTGCCCCTCCCCAACAACAGACACTTTATGAGGTAGGTGGGGCTCAGAGAGAACTGTGACTGGCCCATGGTCACCCAGCAGGCTTCATGCGGAGGAGTGGGGAATCAAACCCAGTTCTCCAGATTAGAGTCCGCCACTCTTAACCACTACACCATGCTGGCTAATCTTTGATTGGACAGAAGACAATCCGTGACAGACCCTGGCCATTTGGAAGCTATTTGTCAGCGCCAAATCAGAGATTACATGCGTGTCACGGGCTACTTCCCGTACTTCTGCACAACATTTTCCATAATAGACCAGGCCTCTCTGTTTGTACAGCAACAACACGAAGCAACTTAAAACAAATTAAATTTTTGTGCGTCAGACAACACCTTTAAAACACAAAGCTCCTGCCCCAATCGCCATCCAAAGTTTTCCAATTCTGATACAAATTCTCTTCTGTTTTGCAGCCCAGCACCAACAAAACAAGCACATCTACTTATTTTGTTGGCAGCACTTTATTTCCTCACCACTCCATACCCAGCAACCCAAAGGACTCAAAGCCCACAGCAGGAAGAAGCAACCATCTTTCTCAACGAAAGGAAAGCTGAACCCAGAGCTCTTTTAAAGAAAGAGGCTCTCCGGTAGGATTAGTTTTACGTGTTGTTACCTTGGCTCAGTTCGCTGAGTCCCGCGGCCAACACTTTGTAGGCGCTGGTCTTGCCCCCCATGGCGTCCCCCACGATCATGTAGCCGTGACGCACCATCATCATTTCATAAATCTGTACGAAGAAGAAAAAGGAGAAGGAGGAGAAGGAGGAGGAGGAGAAGGAGAAGAAGGAGAAAAAGGAGAAGGAGGAGGAGGAGGAGCAGGAGAAGAAGGAGAAGAAGAAGGAGGAGGAGGAGCAGGAGGAGGAGGAGTTGGAGTTGGTTTTTATGTGCCGTAAAGCATTAGAAAGTTCTGCTGTGTTTGTTTCCTAGATGCAATATATATATATTTTAAAATAACCTGAATAATCTTTCCAATAAACCATGGAACTGCCTGAAGATTCATTTTTTTAATACTGTTGTTCAGGGCCTGTATGAAACGCTCATAATCTGGTTTCGGAAGGACCACGCCGGGAAACAAATCCGATATGATACCCTGTGGGACAGAAGACAAGAAAAGCAATTTGCAGGGAAAAAATGAGAGAGGCGTTCCTGGGAGTACAGCCGTACACAAGCGCATTTCAAGCTGTTTTAAATTAATGCAGAAGAGATTATTCTTAGCTAATAGCTAACATCATTGACACAATGCCCTTGTACAGATCTATGGCACAGCCACATTTGGAATATTGTGTACAGTTCAGGGTTGCCCATTTTAAAAAAAGGATATTGGAGAGCTGGGGAAGGTGTAGGAAAAAGGCCCCAAGAACAACTGAGGAGCATCATCCCAATAAGCAAAAGGCTGAAGGGTTTGGGGCTTTTGAGATTCGAAGGAGAAGGAGGAGGAGGAGGACGAGGAGGAGCAGAAGGAGGAGGAGGAGGAGGAGGAGAAGGAGGAGGAGGAGGAGAAGAAGAAGAAGAAGAGCAGGAGCAGGAAGAAGAAGAAGAGCAGGAGCAGGAAGAAGAAGAGCAGGAGCTGGTTTTTATATGCCAACTTTCTCTACCACTTAAGGGAGACTCAAACTGGCTTACAATCACCTTCCCTCCCCCTCCCCACAGCAGACACCCTGTGAGGTAGGAGAGGCTGAGAGAGCTCAAAGAGAGCTGTACTTGCCCAAGGTCACCCAGCTGGCTTCGTGTGTAGGAGTGGGGAAACAAATTCAGTTCACCAGATCAGCCTCCGCCGCTCATGTGGAGGAGTGGGGGAATCAAACCTGGTTCTCCAGATCAGACTCCACCGCTCCAAACCACCGCTCTTAACCACTACACCCCGCTGGCTCTCAAAGAGAAGAACATAATGAAAGAGGCTCATCTATCTATGCATGGGGCGAGGGAGAATGCTAAAGAAAACTTGTTCTCCCTTTTCTAAAATCCCTGCACTCCAGGGCAACCAACAAAGTTGGGTAGTAGACTGAGTTGGAGCCAAGATCACCCTCGCCTTCAATTCAGGACAGGCAAAAAGACACCCTTCTTCACCTAAAATATAACTAACTTCCAGAGCTCACTGCCACAAGATGCAGTGAAGGTCACTGGCTTAAGATGACTTTAAGTGACGAGGGCGGGGAAAATAGTTTGAAAACGTTCAGGGATGACAAGCTACGATCGCTGATGGCTGAATGGAACCTCCATGTTCAGAGACAGTCGCCCTCTGAATCCCCGTTGCTAGAAGGCAAGGACAGTCTTTGGGCGCTTTCACACATGCCGAATAATGCACTTTCAATCTACGCTCAATGCACTTTGTAGCTGGATTTGAACAGTGTGAAATGGCAAAATTCACTTGCAAACCACCATTAAAGTGCACTGAAAGTGGACTGAACATACATTATTCGGCATGTGCGAAAGCGCCCTTTGCTTTTGCATGTAGGCCTTTCTATGGGCACCCAGTTGCCCCCGGGAGGAAACAGGTCTGCCGGACGAGTTGGACCCTCGATCCAATCCAGCAGGGTTTTTCTCTAGTGTTATCTGTGCCATCATGTCGCTCCCAATTTATGACGGAATTAATGACCTCCAAAATGTTCCCTCATTGAAAGCATCGCTCAGGTCTTGCCCGAGGGTTCCTTTATCAAGTCAATATGCCCTTACAGGTAACCATTTCGTCAATATCGCCCCGTGTTTCATTTGAATGGCAGCGCCTAACGCCATCAGCTATCTGAATTTCTCGATCTGTCATCTTACCTGAAACAGGGGGACATCCTGAGCCAGGAATTTCGCTAAGTTGACATCCAGCAACGCCCTAAGCAGCAAGACGCTTTCGTTTTCGTCCGGGTACTTTAGTTTCAAGTTCCCCGCTGCTGTCAGGACCGATTTCACGGCACGCATTCCGTAGTCATAGTGATGCTGAGAAGATAACTGCTCAGAGCAAAGGCGGTAGGTGGCAACTATTTTTTGGGCAAGGCTGTGAAAGATTAGAACATATTACATCTTACATACCATTGGGGGGGTGAACTGATAAAAACATCTGCGGTTTTAAAAAAAGGGATATAACCAAGTCAGCTTATACAAAGAAGAAGAAGAAGAGTTGGTTTTTATATGCCGACTTTCTCTACCACTTAAGGAAGAATCAAACCGGCTTACAATCACCTTCCCTTCCCCTCCCCACAACAGACACACTGTGAGGTAGGTGGGGCTGAGAGAGCTGTGACTAGCCCAAGGTCACCCAGCTAGCTTTGTGTGGAGGAGCAGGGAAACAAATCTAGTTCACCAGATTAGCCTCCGCTGCTCATGTGGAGGAGTGGGGAATCAAACCCGGTTCTCCAGATCAGATTCCACTGCCCCAAACCACCGCTCTTAACCACCATACCACGCTGACCTCCAAAACGTTCTGTCACTGAAAGCGTTGCTCAGGTCTTGCAAACTGAAGCCTGTCATCAAGTCAATATTCAGGGCTGGCTCAGCACACGTGACAGATTTTTCTCTTGTGTATGTGTGGTTGGGTTGTACTAATTATTGGAAATGGGGGGATTTTTTGGGTCTATGGATTCCACAAATCTGTACTGCTAGCAGGGGGAAATGGAGGCACTGAAGGAAGAGCATCATGCTTCCCGGAAACTCTCCTTCTGCCAGAGGAAAGTGCAGCTGCTAGCTTAGCGGTTCTGTGGGATCTGGCTCTAGGGCTCTAACAAGAAAAGATCACACCGATAACTGAAAACAGGTACTACAAACTTTACTGAAATTTCTCCCCCCTGCCGATGGCTAGCAAAAATAAAAGACTTCATCAATGTTTCATTCTGAAAAACACAAGAATTCCTCTGCTGGATCGGACTTAGATGTTTGTTTAGTCGAGGATCCCACGGCCCGCCACATGCTTCTGGGGAGCCCATGAGGAAAGTATGAAAGCAACAACCAGACCCCACTGTCCACACTCTTGAAGCTGGTATTCGGAGGTACACTGTTTCTGAACCTAGAGGTTCAGGGTTTAATCAGTGTGCGTCCAACAGAACAGTCAAGAATAATTTCATTCAGTTCTTCCTGCCAGAAACGTGGTTGCCACCAACAGGAGAATACCTATATCCTCCTAGGATTTTGCATTTCTTTGGTGTCCCCTAGAAAGCTTCTTGTGCCCTGACCTGGATGGCCCAGGCTAGCTTGATCTTATCAGATCTCAGACACTAAGCAGGGTCAGCCCTGGTTAGTATTTGGATGGGAGATCACCAAGGAAGACCAGGGTTACTGTGCAGGGGAAGGCGCTGGCAAACCACCTCTGTTAGTCTCTTGCCATGAAAACCCCAAAAGGGGTCGCCATAAGTCGGCTGTGACTTGACGGCACTTTACACACACACAGTGTGCTTCTTATGCTTTGGCTGACCTGTTTTTAAGTATAAAAATGCGTGCCTTAAGATGGCAACGTGAATCCTATCTGAGGTTAAATGTGCAGTAGTAGTGCTGTAGCAGAAGGGCTAAATTCAGAGAAGACCTTTCTGAAGCATCTATGATGACGATGACATCCACGACATTTGATACATACAATGAATCCTCTCACATCACACCCACATGTGGAGGCACAGGTACAAGTTGAAGAAGAAGAGCTGGTTTTTATACCCTACTTTTATCTACGATAAAAATCATAGAATCAGAATTGGAAGGTACCACCAGGGTTGTCTAGTCCAACCCCCTGCACAATGCAGGAATTTCACAACTACCTCCCCCACACACACCCCAGTGACCCCTACTCCACGCCCAGAAGATGGCCAAGGTGCCCTCCCTCTCATCATCCGCCTAAGGTCACAGAATCAGCATTGCTGACAGATGGCCATCTAGCCTCTGCTTCAAAACCTCCAGGGAAGGAGAGCCTCCCACCTCCCGAGGAAGCCTGTTCCACCGAGGAACCGCTCTGTTAGAAAATTCTTCCTAATGTCTAGACGGAAATTCTTTTGATTTAATTTCAAGCCATTGGTTCTGGTCCGACCTTCTCGGACAACAGAAAACAACTCGGCACCCTCCTCTATGTGACAGTCCTTCAAGTACTTGAAGATGGTTATCATATCCCCTCTCAGTCTTCCCCTCTTCAAGCTAAACATACTCAGCTCCTTCAACCTTTCCTCATAGGACTTGGTCTCCAGACCCCTTGCCATCTTGGTTTCCCTCCTCTGGACGCTTTGATCTCAAAGCGGCTTACGATAGCCTTGCCTTCCTCTCCCCACAACAGGCACCTTGTGAGGTAGGTGGGGCTGAGAGAGTTCTGACAGAATGGTGACCCAGCAGGTTTCATGTGGAGGAGCAGAGAATCCAATCTGCTTCTCCAGGTTAAGAGTCCGCCGCTCATGCAGAGGAGCGGGGAATCAAACCGGTTCTCCGGATTAGAGTCCATCACTCTTAACCACTACACCACCCTGGCTCTCAACCATTGAAATACATGCAGAACTTGAACACAGCCAAACTCCCAAAGGGGTTCTGCTGTTTGTTTGTTTCCCCCACCCCGGGATATAGTGCATGACAGGTAGGTTTTTAAACGTAGAAGAATTCATCATCTGGAAACACAAACCAGATTTAGCTTACCTCCTCGAGTCAAGGAATCCCATGGAATAAAGTGAAATTTCACCAATCAGAGCATAATCCGGGACCATCATGGCGACTGTGCGGAATAATGCCTAAAGAACCACAGAATGTTGAGCAGAAAAGTTACCAGCTGATGTGTGTGTGTGTGTGTGTGTGTGTGAAGTGCCGTCAAGTCGTTTCTGACTCATGGCGACCCTATGAATCAAAGTCCTCCAAAATGTCCTGTCTTTGACAGCCTTGCTCATATCTTGCAAATTGAGGGCCGTGGCTTCCTTTATAGAGTCAATCCATCTTTTGTTGGGTCTTCCTCTTTTCCTGCTGCCTTCAACTTTTCCTAACATGATTGTCTTTTCCAGTGACTTTTGTTTTCTCATAATATGTCCAAAGTATGACAGCCTCAGTTTAGTCATTTTAGCTTCTAGGGTCAGTTCAGGATTGATTTGATCTAAAACCCACTGGTTTGTTTTTTTGGCGGTCCAGGGTATCCGTAACCCTCTCCTCCAACACCACATTTCAAAGGAATCTACTTTCTTCCTATCAGCTTTCTACCACCTCCCAGCTGATAACAGGGCCTAAAGAAAGGAGACTTCTATCTTTAAAGTGTCTCAAAGCAGCTTACAATTGCCTTCCCTTCCTCTCTCCACAGCAGACACCTTGTGAGGTAGGTGCGGCTGAGAGAGCTCTAAGAGAACTGTGACTAACACAAGGTCGCCCAACAGGCTTCACGGAGAATCAAACCCAGTTCACCAGATTAGAGTCCGCCGCTCATGTGGAGAAGTGGGGAATCAAACTCGATTCTCCAGAGTCCGACGCTCATGTGGAGAAGTGGGGAATCAAACTCGATTGTCCAGATTAGAGACTGCTGCTCTTAACCACTACACCATGCTGGCTCTCAAAAAAGGTAAATAAAGATGCCCTGTGCTTGTAGGGTCAAAGCATTGGGGAAACAGGTACATTTTACCAGGAACTGAAGAGAGGGGGGCTGGTTCAGTCTCCCCTCTCATTATTCAAAAATTAAACTGAAGAGATCAGACTATATCGTGGAATGCGACTGTGTATTCACAGTGGGGTCTCTGGTTCTAAAACCTGTACAGAATCCAAATAAATTATGCTGGGGTTCTATGCATTTGAATACTCAGGGGTGATCGCTTTCAGAACGAATAGCAGAGTGAATAAGGATGAGGTTTGCCTGATTGATAGCAATGGCTTCAGAAATCCAACTGAGAACAAATTGTAACAGTTCCACGTATGCATGTGGAAATGACAACGTTTCAGAACGCAGGTGGGAATTACAGGAGGTTTATTAAAAATGTCGGTGAATGAGAATAAGGTGTGCAAGACATGTGATTTAAGCTTGTGACTCCAGTAATGCTTTGGTTTTCAATTACTGGACCACTGCAAAAAACAGCATCTCTCCTTCCTCAAGGGTTTTTAGGAGAGAAAAAAGACATGAGAGAGAGAAGTAGGAAGGGGCTGAAAAACAGAGAGAAAGGTGAGAAGGGAGGGAGGGAGGGAGAGAGAGATGGAGGAAAGGCAGGTAAAGAGAATGCCAAGCTAGACATGATGGGTGTCATGGTGAAGAGAGATGGACTCTAATCTGAAGCCAGCTGGGTGACCTTGGGCTAGTCACAGCTCTCTTAGAGCTCTCTCAGCCACACCTACCTCACAAGGTGTCTGTTGTGGGGAGAGGAAGGGAAGGTGATTGTAAGCCAGATTGATTCTCCTTAAATGGTACAAGAAGAAGAAGAGTTTATTTTTATATACCGACTTTCTCTACCACTTAAGGGAGACTTAAACCGGCTTACAATCACCTTCCCTTCCCCTCCCCACAACAGACACCCTGTGAGGTAGGTGGGGCTGAGAGAGCATGACTAGCCCAAGGTCACCCAGTTGGCTTCGTGTGGAGGAGTGGGGAAACAAATCCAGTTCACCAGATTAGCCTCCGCCGCTCATTTGGAGGAGAGGGGAATCAAACCTGGCTCTCCAGATCTCTCGAGGTAGAGAAAATTGGCATATAAATACCAACCCTTCTTCTTTATTGACATGTCTACCCTATTTCCATATGAAGCAGAGTCCCTGTTAGAAAAGGATGTGCCAGAGATCTTTGGCCAGGTCCATTTTCCCTGGGTCTTCCCCACCAACTAATGAGGTTTCAGCTTTGTTAGAAGAAGACAACCTTTACCTTCAAGTTATCAGGAAGTTCTGCCCGTCCAGCATACCCAGGATTCATCGTGATGAACACAGCGCAGGTCGGATTCAGGGAAATCTCGGTGCCTTCAAAGAGGAACGTCCTGAGCTTCCGGATAATGGCCTGCTGGATGCTGAGGATCTGCTGAGCCACGACAGACAGCACTTCCACCTAGCCACCAAGAAAAAACAAAATGCCAGCCGTACATACAAAAGACAGCTAGATTCAAACTCAGCAGCACCTTGGAGACCAGCAAGATTTTTGAGGTATACTCTTTTGAGAGTCAAGGCTCCCTTCGTTGGTTAAGAGAGATTTGATTCTCGAGAGCTTATACCCCGAAAATCTTAGAATCATAGAGTTGGAAGGGACCACACAGGCCATCTAGTCCAATTCCCTTCTTAATGCAGGATCAGCCTAGACCAGTGGTTCCCAAAGTGGGCAGTACCACCCCCTGGAGGGCGGTGGGATTACCTAGGGGGGCACTAAGAGGCAAGGGGGCAGCAGGGGGGCGCTAGAGGTGGGGCCCCTTCAACTGTGTTGTTCACTAATGTACAATAGATCAAGCTATGGAACCATGCTGGCAAATTTGGTGGGAACTATCGGAATTTCCCCCCCAGACTTTGACTAGCTGGTACCACTGGATCAAGCTCATCAGTTTTGCTGAATAAATTTCAACTCCAAAGTTTTCATTTGATTTTGAATAGATGTGCAATTAATGGTTACTGTTTTGAAATGTTATTGTTCTTATCTTCATAAGTGAGTCATGCAAACCCCTATTTGAATAATGCTTTTTGTAGGATAGGGAAGGAGGAGCTGGGGTTAAGTTTGTGTAACCAAGGGTGCGGTGGTCCGAAACGTTTGGGACCCACTGGCCTAGAGCATCCCTGACAAGTGTTCATCCAGCCTCTGCTTAAAGACTGCCAGTGAGGGGGAGCTCACCATCTCCCTAGGGAGCTGATTCCGCTGTCGGACAACTCTTGTTGATCTCAAAGCTGGTACTGGACTCGATTCTAGCGGTTCTACTGCAGACCCACATGGTTACCCTTTGAAACTATCTCTATATAAAAGGCATCATCTACCGAGCCACTGCAAAAACTCAGGTGGTGTGGCTGACTGGACGTGTTCAGCTTGAAAGACCCGTGCTGGAGTTCGTCCATGTAAAGCAAGAGGGTTTGAAATGGGGACGGTCCCGTGGTGTGTTCATGGGTCATCCGGGTCGAGCTGCCATGCAGGGTGGTCAGGGTGCAGTGGCAACATGTGAACTCCATGGGAGCTGTCCAGCAATTTCAGCCAAGACAATGGAGTGGTGCACGGCAAGGGAGCTGTCCAGGCAGTGGTTGAGCAGGGCTACGGATACACTGCACTGGCCGCTTCCGGGCTGCGGTGGAGAAGTCTTGTTGGTCTAAAGTGCCACGAATCTTCTCTTTATTTTTCTTCTGCCACACTTTCAGCACAACACCCCCTTGGAATAAATATTGCCTGCATTTCCCCCCAAAAAATCCCACATAGAAGCATAGAGTTGGAAGGGATCACCAGGGTCATCTAGTCCAACCCCCTGCACAATGCAGGAGATTCACAAATACCTCCCCCTCACACCCCCAGTGACGCCTACTCCATGCCCAGAAGATGGCCAAGGTGCCCTCCCTCTCATCATCTGCCTAAGGTCACAGAATCAGCATTGCTGACAGATGGCCATCTAGCCTCTGCTTAAGAACCTTCAGGGAAGGAGAGCTCACCACCTCCCAAGGAAGTCTGTTCCACTGAGGAGCTGCTGCAACTGTTAGAAAATTCTTCCTAATGTCTAAACGGAAACTCTTTGGATTTAATTTCAACCCGTTGGTTCTGGTCTAACCTTCTGGGGCAACAGAAAACAACTCGGCACCCTCCTCTATGTGACAGCCCTTCAAGTACTTGTTCTCCTACTTACACACTTCGGTTCTACTTGGTTATAAATAAAGCTTCCCTATGTCATGCAACTGCAAGGCCAGTCAAACTAGCGCTCAGGTCATAAGTGGAGCCTTGCGCGAGGACCAGGGGTTGCTGTCCATTCGCAAGCCCCCTCACTGCGCGTCAAGGTTAGAAGGGCCGCGATGGCCAGGCATTACCTCGATCCGGTTGAACTCGTCGAAGCAGGCCCAGGCGCCGGCTTGGGCCAGCCCTTTAAAGAACTTGCCCATGGCTTTGTAATCGAGCCCGTCGGAGCAATTGAAGACGACGCACTGGAAGAAATCACAGAGAGGGTTAAAAGAGTTGGTTTTATAAGCTGACTTTCTCTTCCACTTAAAGAAGAATCAAACCTTATAATCACCTTCCCTTCCCCTCCCCACAACAGACACCCTGTGAGGTAGGTAGGGCTGAGAGAGTGTGACTAGCCCCAGGTCACTCAGCTGGCTTCGTGTGTAGGACCGGGGAAACAAATTCACCAAATTAATCTCTGCCACTCACATGGAGGAGTGGGGAATCAAACCCGGTTCTCCAGATCAGACTCCACCGCTACAAACCACCGCTCTTAACCACCACACAACGCTGCATCCAAGGGGATGCAGGACCACTGCTCACAATTCATGTTGCCAACCTGCCTTTTTTCCCCTTTACTAGCACCTGTGAGAGTTGTGTGATTATTTACACGCTGCCTTTCTCCCCGACAGGGATCCAAAAAGGATCGCATCGTTCTCCTCTCTCCCGTGTTATCCTCACAACAACCCTGTGAGGAAGGTTAGGGGGGAGAATTTGGGGCTGGCCCAAGGTTGCCCAGCAAGTCTTCCATGGCAGAGTGGTCTCCCAGATCCTCGTCCGGCACGCCAATGACTATGTTGGATATGCCCCGAGAATGAGTTACGGGAAGTGACAGCTAAGAGAAGGGTTCCCGACATGGAGGCCATAGTACCTGCTGACCATTTTTCTGGCGCCCACCAAGTGTTTTTAGGAAGTGGGCGAGGCCAGGTAGTGCTTTTGCCCAGCAAGGCTTCTGATTGGCTATCTGAGACTTGATTGGCTGTGCAGGTTTTTAAAATGTTGCTTTGGCTGCAGCTGTCGCTACAGCGCAAGGATCCGCACCGGGTTACCGCAGTTAAGCTGCGGCAACCGTTTTGCAGCCGGCTCCACCTCCTGCGGCAGCCGTTTTGTGGCTGCCATTTTGTTACTGTGCCCGCCGTGCCGTGTCATGATTCCAAACGCGCCCACAGGCTCAAAAGGGTCAGGGACCCCTGGCTCAGAGCTTCACCCTTTGTCCTGGCCTTCGTGAACGTCTGAGGCACAACTTTAGCAGACGGAGACGGCCTCCAAAACTCACTCTAAAAAGAAAAGAGAGCCAGCGCGGTGTAGTGGTTAAGAGCGGTGGTTTGGAGCGGTGGACTCTGATCTGGAGAACCGGGTTGGATTACATAAGAACATAAGAAAGGCCCTGCTGGATCAGGCCAAGACCCACCAAATCCAGCAGTCTGTTCACACAGTGGACAACCAGGTGCCTCTAGGAAGCCCACAAACAAGACGACTGCAGCAGCACCATCCTGCCTGTGTTCCACGGCACCTAATATAACAGGCATGCTCCTCTGATACTAGCGAGAATAGGTATGCAGCATGACTAGTATCCATTTTAACTAATTCCCCCACTCCTCCACATGAACAGTGGATGCTAATCTGGTGAACTGGATGTTGTTTCCCCACTCCTACACATGAAGCCAGCTAAATGACCTTGGGCCACTCACAGCTCTCTCAGCCCCACCTACCTCACAGGGTGTCTGTTGCAGAGAGGGGAAGGGAAGGTGAATGCAAGCCGGTTTGAGTCTCCCTTAAATGGTAGAGAAAGTCGGCCTGTAAAAACCAACTCTTCTTCTTCTCTCAAAAGAACCGAGAGAGGATGGGGCCAACGGTTGTTTCGGTACCTGCTTAGCCAGTGCTTTGGCGAGGTCTTTGGTCGTTTCAGTTTTGCCCGTCCCTGCCGGTCCTTCTGGAGCACCTCCCAGGTTCAGCTTCAGAGCTCCCATCAACGTCCTAAAGGCAGGGGTGGGAAGAAGCACGAGGAATGCGGTTCACAGAATCACGGCACTGCTTCGCTGGTGACGCTTTCAATCCACTTCTCCCCGCAAAGCCATTTACAACGTGAGCGGATATATTTAAAGACGACATTGCTCAGGTCCCCGACCCCAAAAAAAAGTCCACCGGATAAACTAAGCCACAACCCACAATGTCAAGGAAAAACCGACACACTGTCAATTCTTTCCTCGAGCGGGGAAGGCCTTCAAGGAGTTAAACTGTACGGGGCGCATCTTGTCTCATGTACGCACACACGTACAACTCAGGCGAATTGTCACAAGGTTGCGGTCACCGTGTGCACAACCAACCATTGCACAGACTGGTGTGCTTTGATCCGCCAGTAGATACATTACACAACATGGCATCGTAGAATCACAAAGCTGGAAGGGGCCATAGAGGCCACCTAGTCCAACCCCCGGCTCAATGCAGAATCAGCCTAGCATCCCTGACAAGTGTCCGTCCAGCTGCTGCTTGAATTACAGTGTGCTTCTATTACATCCTCAGGTCAAAGGCCAGAAGCCATTTCCTGGGAACTTTTCCTTTGAAGGAAGCCACATGTCCAAACGGTCTTTCTTTCCTCTGTTCTCAATGCATTTTCATAGCTCCACAAATGTGTTCGCATGTCCCTGCCCCGGGGTGGGTGGGGGGAGTTCACCACCTCCCTAGGCAGCTGATTCCCCTGCTGAACTACTCTTAAAGTAAAAAAATATATATTCCTAATTTCCAGCCGGTACCTTTCTGCTTGCAATTTAAACCCGTAATTATGAGTCCTCCCCTCTGCCGCCAACAGGAACAGCTCCCTGTCCTCCTCTAAGTGACATCCCTTCAAATACTTAAAGATCCCTCCCAATGTATTTTGATTTTCTGATAATCCCGTGATAACAGACGACTATTTATGTTGGCTAGACGGAATGCCATTCCATCAGGGGAATTGATAGGTCGTTTAAACAGGGTACCGTATTGCGAGAGAGTATGTCAATGTGGTTCTGGCCAAATAGATACTCTTCCATACGCTTTGTTTAGCTGTGACTTGCTCAGCGAGGCTAGAGCCAGATGGATAAAGCCTTTTATCTGGGAAACTGTCTCCAAATTGGATAATTTGAGGGTTATTTTAGCAGGGGTGGATTTTAATATTACATCGGCAGTTGCCAAATTTCTTTCCCAGGCAATTAAGATTAAAAAATATTAATCTCTTTATCGGCTAGTTAGATAGTTACTTTTTAATTTTTTTCTTATTTTGATCTCAGTGTGACATCGTTCAGGGCCGAATTGGCCATGTGAACAATATCATTAACTATTAAACCAGTACTTAAAGTGATGTGCTCCCCTCATTAACGTAGAGTCCAATGGAGCAATGAGAGCAATCGTGTCCCCCCTCAACCTCCTCTACTCCAGTCTGAACATTTCCAAGACCCTCGGCCTTTCCTCGTCGGTCTTGGTCTCCAGGCCCCAGATCCTCCTCGCCGCTCTCCTCGGCACCCCTTGCGATGAAGCAAAAGCAAAACCCCAGAACCTGACCCTGCTTTCACACACGATTCTTGCTGCTAGTCAAGCCACCAAGCTCGAATCATCTGCACGACTGTGCAAGGCCAATTCACAGCTATTACATGTCTGGCAGCTCTGAGGAAGCAAGCATTTGAAATAATTGCTAACGGCAGGAGTCGATGACAGCACAGAGTTATTATTTCCAATCACGGCAGCAAAGAAGCTGAAAGAGGGGGAATCTTGTCCTCTATGGCCTAGCGTTGCAGATTTTTAATTTAGCTGGAAGAGTTACACAGGGCTGGGATGAACTGCTGAAATTACTTATCAGGCCGCAGCAGGGTCGAAATGGGATTGTAAATCTCATGCCGGGGAGACACTAAGAACGTTCATCCTAAACTCTTGCAGCCTCGGCCAGATGTCTGCAAATTGTTCAATCATCGCTTCAATGTATTGTAAAGGCAGACGCAGCTTTACCTATATATTTCTTTTCGAGACAGGGCACAATTCAACCTCAAGGAACTGGAGAAAATGAGTTCTAGCCTGGCACCCTGCTCTTATATGAGCAGGGCATTTTTTCCCCATGGAGAAGTACTCCATCTCATGAGACCCCTCTGGAGCTGGAAACGATAAGGCCTGGAGAGATTTGGCACCTCCTGGAGAGTTATGCTAATTTTGTCGACTTCTTCATTTCAACATTTCCCCCCTCGTTTTTCTCCCCACTGCATCTCACCAACGTTCTGTGCTTTTTCTATCTTGGTGAGATTACAGTTCCAAGTCTATTTCTTGATTGAAATGTCTGACGATCGAAGGATAGAAGGATAGAATTGCCTCCTATTCCACGCAAAATGATGGTATCACTTTACTCTGCTCTGGTTAGATCTCA
Organism: Euleptes europaea; assembly: GCF_029931775.1. Classification (NCBI taxonomy): domain Eukaryota; kingdom Metazoa; phylum Chordata; class Lepidosauria; order Squamata; family Sphaerodactylidae; genus Euleptes; species Euleptes europaea. The sequence goes on from NC_079332.1 coordinate 10,424,301, forward strand.
CCTAGAGTATTGTGTTCAGTTTTGGGCACCACAATTTATGAAGGATGTAGACAAGCTGGAACGTGTCCAGAGGAGGGCAACAAAGATGGTGAGGGGTCTGGAGACCAAGTCTTATGAGGAAAAGTTGAAGGAGCTGGATATGTTTAGCCTGCAGAGGAGAAGACTGAGAGGGGATATGATAACCATCTTCAAGTACTTGAAGGGTTGTCATATAGAGGAGGGTGCCGAGTTGTTTTCTGTTGCCCCAGAAGGTCAGACCAGAACCAATGGGTTGAAATATCAAAAGAGCTTCTGTCTAGACATTAGGAAGAATTTTCTAACAGAGCGGTTCCTCAGTGGAACAGGCTTCCTCGGGAAGTGGTGAGCTCTCCTTCCCTGGAGGTTTTTAAGCAGAGGCTAGATGGCCAACTGTCAGTAATGCTGATTCTATGACCTTAGGCAGATGATGAGAGGGAGGGCACCTTGGCCATCTTCTGGGCGTGGAGTAGGGGTCACTGGGGGTGTGGGGAGAGGGAGGTAGTTGTGAATTTCCTGCATTGTGCAGGGGGTCGAACATATGAACACATGAAGCTGCCTTCTACTGAACCAGACCCTTGGTCCATCCAAGTCAGCACTGTCTACTCAGACCGGCAGCAGCTCTCCAGAGTCTCAGGCAGGGGTCTTTCACATCACCTACTTGCGTAGTCCCTTTAACTGGAGATGCCGGGGATTGAACCTGGGACCCTTCTGCATGCCAAGCAGATACTCTACCACTGAGCCATGGCCCCTAGTGGGACCCTGGTGGTCCCTTCCAACTCTATGATTCTATGATTCCTGGTCTCCCCAATGCTCCAATTCCCTCCCTACCATCAATATCCTAGCTTTGTACAATCTAGGTTCAAAACAAGCCACACTGAGAGAAAGTAAGCTTCCTGGGTTGTTGGTTTTTTTTACCTATAGCATCGATCGGTGAGCGGCGTGATCACCAAGCGCAAGGAGTTGCCCAGGTACTCGTAGCCGTATCTGGCTTCGGTCGTGATCATCCGGACCATCACTTCGCCCCCTTCCCAGTAATATCTCAGCTGGGAGATCCACTGAAAATCGTTCAGGTCTGAAATTTTGTCTTCGGCCAGCTTGGCCACGACGTCACGTGCTGCAGGAGCAAACAGGTAGTTGTGGGGGGGAGGTAGTTGTGAATTTCCTGCATTGTGCAGGGGGTTGGACTTGATGACCCTGGTGGTCTCTTCCAACTCTATGATTCTTCTATGATTCTATGAAACAGGACTCAGGAGCCAGTCGGGACAAACGTGCAAGCTTTGCTACACGCTCGGACTGGTAGTGACTTCTCCAGGGTCTCAAGCAGAGAGAGACGAAATATGCAATCGTGGCTAAAATGACCTGCCTGATGAATGCAACAGAAGGGGTGTCTGAAGATCAGCATTAACAAAAAGTGGAAACTTTTTTTAGTTATGTCGAGGTTCAGGAGCCCCGTGGCGCAGAGTGGTCAGCTGCAGTACTGCAGTCCAAACTCTGCTCACGACCTGAGTTCGATCCCGACGGAAGTCAGTTTCAGGTAGCCAGCTCAAGGTCGACTCAGCCTTCCATCCTTCCGAGGTCGGTAAAATGAGTACCCAGCTTGATGGGTAAAGGGAAGATGACTGGGGAAGGCACTGGCAAACCACCCCGTAAACAAAGTCTGCCTCGTAAACGTCGGGATGTGATGTCACCCCATGGGTCAGGAATGACCCAGTGTTTGCACAGGGGACCTTTACCATTTTTATGTCGAGCTTAATTGAAACAACATTATCTGGAGAGGGTAGCACAGTTTTTAAAGATTGCTATAGAATGCCGTAAATTATTTAAATAAACGGATGTGTTAGCTCACAACACTATGATGCCAGTGTTTTTTAACCATTTTGTAAGGTTATGTCTCAAATATTTAGATTTTAACATGCTACCGTATGTACAGTGATTTTATGCCAATAAAGGACAACATGACTGATGACTGAAACAACATTAAAAGCTTAACGTTATATAATCACTAGCTAGCTTTTTGAAGCAGGGTAGAAAATTGCCTGAACAGTTATAAGAAAGGTAAGATGTTTATTCTTAGAATGTATCTATAGCTGCATCCGGACAATAGTTACCCCGAAAGAAATAACAATTTTAATGTAGACTGCTTGGTTAATTTTTACATGAGAAAGCATGTATGTTTTCTTGGGTTTTTTTTAATACCCTGTTTTCCCCTTCCCCTTTTAACCTTCTGTACCCTTAATAAAATAAAAAAAAGCAGAGAGACGAATAACTCTTCTCCAACCCCTGCTATCAGAGATTCTTTTGCTGGGAAGACCCTGGGCGGAGGCTGGGCACTTCTGCATGCAAACCAGGCGCTCCACCACTATGCAAGGGCCCACGGCATTCACGCGCAGAGGGAGTGCGGCTTCTCCTTTCGCCTCCCATGTGCCCTGCCTTCTCTCGCTCCCTTGCCTGGCCGCTTACCATGCACATCGATGACGGTCAGCGCCCCCATGGTCAGCCGGGCTCCGCTCGACAGCTTCCCTCGGACCAGTTCAACGATTTCTCCGATCTGAATGTTGCTTTTCTCCAAGAAATTCTGTGCTCCCCCCAAAAAAGAAAGATGCAATTCAACAAGGGAAACAATCGGCTGGCCACTATCATGTAACAGTCATAGAATCATAGAGTTGGAAGGGACCACCAGGGTCATCTAGTCCAACCCCCTGCACAATGCAGGGAATTTACAACTACCTTCCCCCCCACACACCCCAGTGACCCCTACTCCATGTCCAGAAGATGGCCCAAGTGCCCTCCCTCTCATCATCTGCCTAAGGTCATAGAATCAGCATTGCTGACAGATGGCCATCTAGCCTCTTCTTAAAAACCTACAGGGAAGGAGAGCTCACCACCTCCCGAGGAAGCCTGTTCCATGCAGACAGCCACCAACCCCTGCGCAGAGTAAAAAATCCCTACAACGTGAACACCCAGGGCTTGGGTTGAGGTTTCTGCAAACCTGGGAGCTACCCATGGTTTGCAGGGGGAAAAACTGACATTAAGAATTGGGGATAAACCCTTCCCCAAATAGTATAGGTGTGGCATGCTGGGTAGCCACAGCAAGCCAAGGTGCCACGCAAACACATGCTGGTGAAGGCCACCAGGAGCGGGCACAAAGGGGGAGTTCGAAGCAGCTTCATCTTGTTGCCGGCTTCTCCTCGCACTTTGTCACGCCAGCGTGCAGAGAAGCAGGAAGGAAGGCCCGAGGGTAGGCAGGCAGTAAGACCAAGCAGGCAAGTGCGTAGGAAAGCAGATAGAGGAAGGGAAGGAGAAGGAGAAGGAAAAGGAGAAGAGTTGGTTTTTATATGCTGACTTTCTCTCCCACTTAAGGGAGAATCAAGCCGGCTTCCAATCACCTTCCCTTCCCCTCCCCACAACAGACACCCTGTGAGGTAGGTGGGGCTGAGAGAGCTCTAAGAGAGCTGTGACCAGCCCAAGGTCACCCACCTGGCTTCGTGTGTAGGAGTGGGGAAACGAATCCAGTTTGCCAGATTAGCCTCCGCCGCTCATGTGGAGGAGTGGGGGGATCAAACCCGGTTCTCCAGATCAGAGTCCACTGCTCCAAACCACTGCTCTTAACCACTACACCACGCTGGCTCTCACTGGGGTGACAAGGGGGTGGAGAGAGCAGGCAGGTAGGCAAGGCGGGCAAGCGGGAAAGTATCTGGGTGTGTGTGTGGAGTGGGAAGACCAGGACGGAATGTGTGAGAGCCCGGGTGGGAGTAGCACTTCCCTTCTCCCCAAAGTCCTCACGATGTGGAATGGTGTGGTACAGCCCAGTCCCATCAGCTCTCAGAAGCTAAGCAGGGTCGGTCATTGGATGGGGGCCTACCAAGGAAGGCTCTGCAGAGGAAGGCACTGGAAAACTACCTCTGCTTCTCACTTGCCTTAGAAGCCCCTTGGGCTGGGGGTCGACAGAAGCTGGTTGCAACTTGACAGCACTTATACGTGTTCATAAGAATCCTCACAGGGCCTGCCCTCCGCCACAGCTGCGTGGCGGCTCTTCTTCTTGGACCACGACCCCGATCAAACTAAGCACTGTTAAATCCCTTTGGTTTCGGTGGCAGAGTTAAGGAGACATATAAAAATCTCTACCCTGACATTTAAAATTGGGTCGCTTTGGCCAGATTGTCCCCTTCCTTTAAAGGACTAAACAGTGGGTCTAAGTCATATCATTTGGAAGAATCATCTGCACGTTACACTTTGCCTCTGCAACTTTGTAAATTCAATTATCAGTACGCACAAGAAACATATCTGTTGCCAATTGCAATCTTTGTTTATTTAATTATATTTATAAAAAAGGTAAAGGTCCCCTGTGCAAGCACCGGGTCATTACTGACCCATGGGGTGACGTCACAACCCGAAGTTTACTAGGCAGACTTTGGGGGTTACAGCACTTTGTATTCCCAGTGATGTATTAAGAGTTTGAAAATGTTGTAAAAAACATCGCTTTAAAAGGGTTTTTGGATACCACGGCTTATAAATGGTTGGAAGACGTCTTCACAGCTAAAGGGGCCAAACAAAGTGCGAACAGTATTTTTTATAACGTTTTCAAACTCTTAATACATCGGTGGGAATACATAGAAAGTGCGAACAGTATTTTTTATAATGTTTTCACACTCTTAATACATCGCTGGGAATACAAGTGCAGTAACCACCTTTGTTTGCGGGGTGGTTTGCCAGTGCCTTCCCCAGTCATCTCCCCTTTACCCCCAGCAAGCTGGGTACTCATTTGACCGACCTCGGAAAGATGGAAGGCTGAGTCAACCTTGAGTGGGCTACCTGAAACCAACTTCTGTTGGGATCGAATTCAGGTCGTGAGCAGAGCTTGGACTGCAGTACTGCAGCTTACCACTCTGCGCCCGGGGCTCTTCAATTATATTTATAGCCTGCCCTCATTCCCGGTTCGACCGGGCTCCGTGATTTTAAAATCACATAAAATCAAAAGACATCAATTAAAAATTCAACAATCTGAACAACTATAAAACAAGTTGGTGTAGAAATAAGAACCTAGTAGCCACTGTGGGCCGGACAAGCAGGTAACCCCCACGGATGACAGCAGCGGGGGGAGATGGGAAGGCCAGCAGCGATGGACAATTTGCGGCTGCCCTTAGTTGTAGGTAGGGTTGCCAAGCGCCCAGTGGTGTCGGGTAAAATCCCGCCCATCCACTGGGCTGCCCGCCGACCAGCTGAGGGCCGGCGGGCAACGCGTGCATGCGCGAGTCACTTTCGGGTTTACCCAGAAGCGACACGGACACTCTGGCAACCTTGGCTAAAACTCCTTGGAAACCATAGTTTCAGCCAAGATCGCTAGAGCATCCGCGTTGCGCGGGGTGCGCGCGCACTGCACACAGCAGTCGCGGCCCCGCAAAGCTCCCACCGGTGGAGCTACAGGGCCTGGCAAGCCTAGTTGTAGGCCTGGCAGAATAGCTCTGTTTTACAGGCCCTGCGGAACTCCTTAAGGTCCCGTAGGGCCCTGATGTCACTAGGAAGAGGATTCCACCAGTATTTAAGTATTCTTAAAACGGCTCCTCTCACTGTATTAATCTAACTGGTAATTATTTTTTTTAAAAAGGCTTACAGGTAATGTCCTTTCTGATATGGCTTCTGACACTTCCTTTGTCCAGAAGATCGATGACACAGAGATAACTATCTGCCCGGGCCACTGCAGTACCCACGTTTTGCGAGGAACCTTATAAAACACAGCGACAAATCGCACCCATTACTGTGGACATTACGTAATTTTAAAAAGGGCAGGTTATAAGCATCAAATAGCAATGTCAAACGATGTCAAACAAAATTACCCCAATTCCATATAGAAGCAGCAAGTTATGTGAAAAAGAATGCTAGTGTTTTCAGCTGCAGGTGAACCTTTTCTGGGAACATCTCTGTGGCCATTTTTGCAGGGTGAATTTTGATGCTCACTCAAAGCTCTTCTTCTAAAATGCAACCTTTAAAATGCCGATTCACGGTCCCGACGCAAAAGGAGAAATTCCACACACCCCCACTCGCCTGCTCCTTCGTTCCTTCCATTCGCCAACCGCCGTTTGCGTAGCGAACGCACGGCTGTGATTTTGCATGCTTCCTTGAGGGGATTCTTCGAGGCGGGGGCGGAGAAAACACAAAAGGTCGCGTTTGAGGGGCTCTTAAGAAGTGCGAAGCAGGTATGCGCCGGCTTCGCAGTCACTTTGTGAACGACGGTTCAGCTTGAAAAACTCAAAAAAAATATGCGGGGCACTTCAGCCTGGAACGCGTTGCTAATTACCGTGCATAAATGGCCATAGAGTTGGAAGGGTCCACAAGGGTCATCTAGTCCAACCCCCTGAACAATGCAGGAAATTCACAACTACCTCCCCCCCACACACTTCCAGTGACCCCTACTCCATGCCCAGAAGATTGCCAAGGTGCCCTCCCTCTCATGATCTGCCTACAGTCATAGAATCAGCATGGCCGACAGTTGACCATCTAGCCTCTGCTTCAAAACCTCTAGGGAAGGAGAGCTTACCACCTCCCGAGGAAGCCTGTTCCACTGAGGAACCGCTCTAACTGTTAGAAAATTCTTCCTAATGTCTAGACGGAAACTCTTTTGATTTAATTTCAACCCGTTGGTTCTGGTCCGACCTTCTGGGGCAACAGAAAACAACTCCCTCCTCTATGTGACAGCCCTTCAAGTACCTGAAGATGGTTATCATATCCCCTCTCAGAACGTTACATAATTTTAAAAAGGGCAGAATATATGCATCAAACAACAATGCCAAATGATGTCAAAACAAAACCACCCCAATTCCAGAAAGAGTCAGCAAGTGATGTGAAAAAGAGTGCTCGTGTTTTTAGCTGCAGGTGAACCTTTTCTGGAAACGTCTCTGTGACTTGCTGCCTGCTTGAAAGGGCTGCTTCATGGATTTCAGAATTGGTATGCAGAAGCATCTGCGTTAGAGGCTAACATGGAACTTTTATATGGATTATAAGGTGTGGAAAGGGCCTGTCATCAGGTGAATTCTGTGCATCGACTGCACATTCAATGACTTCATGGGACTAAGTTCACCTTGAAGAACAAGTACATCGTGATTACCTGAACATACCCTCCAATGCCATCTTGTATGACATGTCTGATACTGGACAGCATCATTTCTTCGACTTGCAACAACCATTTTTCAACCATGCCCTTAAAAACAGATGAACATCATAAGGAATCATGAGGGATCAAAATGAAAACAGGGAGGGAAACGGGAGAAAAAACGAGGACGCGCGGGAGAGAAATTGCAATGCGCGTCGACGCCTAAGGCAAAAAAAGCTTCAAAGGGAGAATCCAGCAAGATGCTGCTGAGACGGAATTTGTATCCAGATTTGACATTATCAGACTTGCCATGCTACTGTGGAGCCTGCACAAGAGGCATTTCACAATGTGAATTCCCCGTTTCCTACATAACCGTCGTATCAGTGAACACAAGTTGTCTGATGAGAATCTAGGCACACAGAACATAAGAAGCGGAAGTTACTGGTTCGGCGCCGTGGCAAGTTTGCCCCAGGTGAAACCAGATGTTGTGACACGCTTTATAACCTATAAGATCAAAAGACTGGTTGTTAATGCATTTTATGATCCACGGAACCATTAGATGTGCAACTCGAAAAACTAACCTGTGTGGTTTTATGATACTGAGGGTATAGCATGGATATGTTATGAAACTATTCTTATAGAATATTTACTATATGCTTATGGAGTCACATACTTTTAAGTGGTTTCAACACGTTGAGAGGAAAATTAAATCTATTGGCCTTTAATTTCGACTCCTTGCTTATGCTTACTGAGGAAGAAGCTTTCCAAAGAATAAAACGCAGACTATTAGATATAGGACTGCAAGATCTAAATAGTGCTGCAAATAAAACAAGCTCCCCGTTAAATTTAGGGGTACCCTTTGATGTTTACCAACCCTCTCCATACTTATCTCTCCTGTGTGATCCATCCCAACGTAGAGCTATCTCTCTGGCCAGATTTAATGTTTTGCCATCTGCGGTACTCGAAGGCAGATTTTGGAAAATTCCTTTGTCTGACAGGCTCTGCCCATGTGACAGTAATTGTACAGAAACAGTCGCTCAGGTTTTATTTTATTGTAGTTTCTACACAGAATCTCGTAGTGAACTATTAAAAGTCTGCCAGCTAATTAGGTGGCAGTACCAACAAACTGTATTTTTCAATGTAACCGCCTTTTAAACATTTTTAAAGGGTAGTTTTTAACCTTTCCATTCCTTTTGTAACCTTTTGTAGTGTGTTTGTATGCCAATAAAGGAATGATGACGATGATGATTATGATACTTATAGAATATTCTGGGGGGGGAATTACTTTGGCATGAGCTGGGTAGATCTTCTTTATGAAAGGGACGGTTTCCTTCTCCGAACTGATCATGCCTGTAATCTCCATGTCCTCCGTGAACTCCAGTTTAGCAATTCCCTCAAAGCACTTCTTCAAATGCGGCTGGACTCGCAGGGGGTCTTTCGTTTCGGACAAAATCTCCAGCAGCTCGTCGTTGGAAAGGAAGAAGAACCTGTCCAAAAATATACATTTTGGCAAGGAAGTATTGGACAATGATACATAGAAGAAGAAGAGTTGGTTTTTATATGCCGACTTTCTCTACCACTTAAGTGAGACTCAAACCGGCTTACAATCACCTTCCCTTCCCCTCAACAGACACCCTGTGAGGTGGGTGTGGCTGAGAGTGACTAGTCCAAGGTCACCCAGCTGGCTTCATATTTAGGAGTGGGGAAACCAACCCAGTTCACCAGATTAGCCTCCACTGCTCGTGTGGAGGAGTGGGGAATCAAACCCGGTTCTCCAGATCAGAATCCACCGCTCCAAACCACCACTCTTAACCACTACCCCACGCTGGCTCTCAAGTCGCAGCCAACTTATTGTGACCCTGTAGGGTCTTCAAGGCAAGAGACAAACAGAGGTGGTCTGCAATTGCCTACCTTTGCGTAGCAACCCTGGACTTCCTTGCGGGGTCCAAGACCTAATCAAGGCCCACCCTGCATAGCTTCCAAGATCTGACGAGATCAGGCTAGCCTGGGCCATCCAGGTCAGGGTATTAAGGAGCCTACCTTGGAAAAAACAACCTTTTCTTTTCCAGGTAGGTATTCAGACCCTTCTGGATATCTTCCAAAAGCATATTTGCTTCCCGGAGCCTGTCCAGCATCCTCGGCTGTTCGGTTGCAATAAGGACTCTGGTATCTTTCACCTACAAAATAACGAAGATATTCTGCATGTCCATTCATATTTTGTAAAATAATAACCATTTAGAATACCTTAGGGGACTTTGTGGAGGGAAGGAGGCATGGTCACATGAACACATGAAGCTGCCCTATACTGAACCAGACCCTCTGTCCATCAAAGTCAGTATTTTCTACTCTGACTGGCAGCAGCTCTCCAGGGTCTCAGGCGGAGTTCTTTCACGTCACCTCCTTGCCTGGTCCCTTTACCTGGAGATGCCGGGGATTGAACCTGGGACCCTTCTGAATGCCAAGCAGATGCTCTACCACTGAGCCATGGTCTAGCCCAATCTTGTCAGATCTCAGCAGCTATGCAGGGTCAAATACTTGGAAGGGAGACCACCAAGGAAGGCTCTGCAGAGGAAGGCAATGGCAAAGCACCTCTGCTTAATCACTTGCCTTGAAAGCCCCTTGCTGGGGTCGCCAGAAGTTGGCTGTGAATTGACAGAACTATACACACAGAGAGAGCTTTGTTGTTTGATTTGTTTATTCCCTACCTTTCTCCCCAATGGTGACCCAAAGTGACTTCAAACCTCATTCTCCCTTCCTCCCAGCCAGTTTCCATGGCAGAGTGGGGGATTTTTTACCCAGGTGTCCCAGATCCTCTAATCTGGAGAACCAGGTTCGATTCCCTGCCCCTCCACATGAAGCCTGCTGGGTGACATAAGAAAAGCCCTGGTGAATCAGACCAAGGCCCATCAAGTCCAGCAGTCTGTTCACACAGTGGCCAACCAAGTGCCTCTAGGAAGCCCACAAACAAGACCACTGCGGCAGCATTATGCTGCCTATGTTCCACAGCACCTAATACAATAGGCAAGCTCCTCTGATACTAGAGAGAAGGAAGGAAGGCGGGAAGGAGGGATGGAGGGAAGGAAGGAAGATAAGAAAAGTCATGCTAGATCAATCCAAGGCCCGTCAAGTCCAGCAGTCTGTTCTCTAAGTGGCCAACCAGGTGCCTCCAGGAAGCCCACAAACAAGATGGCTGCAGCAGCATTATCCTGCCTGTGTTCCACAGCACCTAATAGAATAGGCATGCTCCTCTGATACTAGAGAGAAGGAAGGAAGGAAGGAAGGAAGGAAGGAAGGAAGGAAGGAAGGAAGGAAGGAAGGAAGGAAGGAAGGAAGGAAGGAAGGAAGATAAGAAAAGCCCTACTGGATCAGACCAAGGCCCGTCAAGTCCAGCAGTCTGTTCCCACAGTGGCCAACCAGGTGCCTCTAGGAAGCCTACAAGCAAGATGACGGCAGCAGCATCCTGCCTGTCTTCCACAGCACCTAATATAACAGGGCCTAATATAACGGGAACTCACTGCTTGAGTCATTATGTCTTTCCAGTAACCGTCGACGATTCCAAACTTTCGGCCCTCCTCTGGCATTTGAGCAATGATGTCCTCGGAGCTGAAGATGGGCTCCAAGTAAAGCCAGGTCGCCTGGCATTTCAGCCAGTTGTCCAGAATCTCCTGCATCAGGACGAGTTTCTCTTCCCACCTCTGTGAAGAGATCGTTTTCCTTTCAGCTCCGTGTGGACCCTTCTGGATTCTTAGAAGGGAAATCATATCTAACACAATACCTTGTTTTCTCTGTTGCACGGCAACACTGTTTGGTCAGTCGATGGTATTGACACCAAAATGAACATTTGCAGAACCGAGACCTGATGGGGAGGGTTGCCTGATGCTAGGGGTCAGGGAACTGACCTCGTGGTTGAAACCAACATGGCGATGTGACAAAACACGTCAGGTACATTGCTGTCCCAGGAAGGTGCTGTGTGTGTGTGTTAAGTGCCGTCAAGTCGCTTCCGACTCATGGCGACCCTATGAATGAAAGTCCTCCAAAATGTCCTATCTTTGACAGCCTTGCTCAGATCTTGCAAATTGAAGGCTGTGGCTTCCTTTATTGAGTCAATCCATCTCTTGTTGGGTCTGCAGCAGTCAAAATGGCGCCCCAACTCTTGAAAGATTAAGGGAATCTCACAAGCGTTGGGGGAGCCCTATCGGGCACGGGCCCTGACCTGGATGGCCCAGCATAGCCCGATCTTGTCAGATCTGGGACGCTACGCAGGGCTGGCCCTGGTCAGTACTTGGATGGGAGACCACCAAGGAAGTCCAGCTGTCAGGCCTTTGCTAATGTCAGGCCTTTCCTTTTGAAGTAGGGGTTTGCAGGCCAGAGGCTGGCTCCCTGTCAAGGCCAGGTTCTGGCTGCCGGTCAAGGTTTTGTTTTCACGCTGGGAATCCTGTTTATCCCGTCTCCGTGTTATGACTTGAGAACCGTTTCTATGAGAACCGTTATCTCTTAGTTCAGCACTGTGGTTCCACTTAGTAGTGCTTTGAATGCTTTTAAACTGTAACCCGTCTGCATTGACTCCATTAACACCCTCTCCTGCGTGAGAGAGCAGTCAACTTCTGTAAATCTGTCTTTTTGCTCCTAATAAATTAGCATTGCTTAGGTTCCCTTCCTGAGCATGTCTGTTTATGGGACGCTAGGGATAGACACCTGAGCTGACATCAGGGTCATCTCTGAACGTCGCTTGCCTTGAAAACTCTACGGGGTCACCATAAGTCAGGTGCTACTTGACAGCGCTTTCCACCACTACTGGGCACGTGCGGCTCGCTGGCCGGTACTGAAAGAGGGACGGGGAGAAGATGAGGGGGTTGTGCTCCAGTTGTGGTCCAAAGGGCAAGTGACAGGACTGGAGCAGAGAGGAAAGAGAGGGGGCATTAAGCCCTTTGCCTCCCCTCCCCTCCTCTCCAGATCACCGGGGCTCATGCCTGGTTCTGCTATGATGGTCCAGCTGATCGCGGGAAAACGTGGCCACCCGCTCCTGCATCTGTGTTCTGCACTGCCACAAAAACAGTGCCCCAAGTATAAGGATTTTGTTTGCTCACGTCCAGATCCTTGACCTGACTACACCCAACCGTTTCCCTGCAATCTGTCAGAAAGGAGACAGAGCCGTTGTTTCATCCGTGTATATCGATGATATTGGACACTAAAGAGAGCCAGCATGGTGTGGTGGTTAAGAGCGGTGGACTCTAATCCGGAGAACTGGGGTTCGATTCCCCACTCCTCCACATGTGCTGTGGACACTAATCTCCACTCCTCCACATGAAGCCAACTGAATGAGCTTGGGCTAGTCACAGCTCTCTTAAGAGCTCTCTCAGCCCCACCAACCTCACAGGGTGTCTGTTGTGGGGAGGGGAAGGGAAGGCTCAAATCCGGTTTGAGTCTTCCTTAAGTGGGAAAGTCAGCATACAAAAACCAACTCATCTTCTTCTTAGCTCCGGGTGACTTCATCCAATGGTTTCATAAAGATGTTACATAGCAAGGGAGACAAGATGGCTGACCTCTGGCCACCCACGATGGCTGACCATGAGGCACACGAGCATGGAGGAAGGGAATCTGGAATCTAGCCCTCTCCTGACCAAGACTCTTAACTACCATTCCATATTGGCTCTCCAAATCTTTTATGAGAGAAAACATTCAAGGGGAAAAAATTGCACGGGGACAGACGGGAAGACAGATTCCCGTTTCTTCTCCTTACCCGGCATTCCGCTTCTATCGGCTTGATAAACGGAGAGCCGCACATCGTCTGGGTCTTGACAATGTGATCGTCAAGCAAGAGCTGGATGTCGTCGATGGCAGACAGGATGCTGGTGTCCTGTCAATCAAACCACACAGGTTGAAGTATGTTATTTAAGTTATGTTCCTCTCTGATCTTCAAATGCTTCTTTCAGGGAAGACATGAGAGCAGTCGTCTCCACCAGGGCTATTGAAAAACGGGGGGGGGGGACGACTCACCGTGTCCCGATACTTGACAAAACTGAAGTGTATGTTAACCCATTCCATTTTCATCTTCTCCATGTTCTTCTCTAAGGAGTACTCCTTGCTAGCCGCTGCCCCGATTGGCTCCAATCTAGATGGAAACAGGAAGCAGGAAAGAAATAAGAACAAACGAATGCATCCTGGAAGGGAAAAAAGAAAAAGCAGAGAGGAAAGTCACCATCTAAAACCAATCACCTGAAGTTTTGAAGAGGCTATTACTGCCTAGGCACCCAGACTACCCTCCTCTCTGTCCAACTGGGAAGGCTCTCCCTCATTGGAATCATAGAGCTGGAAGGAACCACCAGGGTCGTCTAGTCCAATCCCCTGCACAATGCAGGAAATTCACAATTACCTCCCTCCCCCCACACCCCCAGTGACCCCTACTCCATGCCCAGAAGAGGACCAAGATGCCCTCCCTCTCATCATCTGCCTAAGGTCATAGAATCAGAATGGCTGGGAGATGACCATCTAGCCTCTGCTTCAAAACCTCCAGGGAAGGAGAGCTTACCATCTCCCGAGGAAGCCTGTTCCACTGAGGAACAGCTCTAACTGCTAGAAAGCTCTTCCTAGCGTCTAGACGGAAATTCTTTTGATTTAATTTCAACATACTGGTTCTGGACTGACCTTCTGGGTGACAGAAAACAACCTGGCACCCTCCTCCATAGGACAGCCCTTCAAGTACTTGAAGATGGCTATCATATCTCCTCTCAGTCTTCTCCTCTTCAGGCTAAACATACCTGGCTCCTTCAACCTTTCCTCATAGGACTTGGTCTCCAGACCCCTCGCCATCTTTGTTGCCTTCCTCTGGACACGTTCCAGCTTGTCTACATCCTTCTTAAATTGCGGTGCCCAAAACTGAACACAATACTCTAGGTGAGGTCTAACCAGAGCAGAGTAAAGCGATACCATCATTTTGCGTGATCTGGAATAGGAGGCAATTCTATCCTTCGATCGTCAGACATTTCAATCGAGAAATAGACTTAGAACTGTAATCTCACCAAGATAGAAAAAGCACAGAACGTTGGTGAGATGCAGTGGGGAGAAAAAACGAGGGGGGAAATGTTGAAATGAAGAAGTCGACAAAATTAGCATAACTCTCCAGGAGGTGCCAAATCTTTCTCCGGGCCTTATCGTTTCCAGCTCCAGAGGGGTCTCACGAGATGGAGTACTTCTCCATGGGGATAAAATGCTCTGCTCATATAAGAGCAGGGTGCCAGGCTAGAACTCATTTTTTCCAGTTCCTTGCAGTTGAATTGTGCCCTGTCTCGAAAAGAAATATATAGGCAAAGGTGCGTCTGCCTTTACAATAAACTGAAGCGATGATTGAACCATTTGCAGACATCTGGCTGAGGCTCTGGAGCAGAGGGTTGGACTAGAGAGCCTCCAAAGCCCCTTCTAACTCTAGGAGTCCAGGACCCCACGACTATGACTCTATATGATGCTCATAGCACTGGTTTGCCACATGCACAGTTGGAAGCAGATGGAATCAAAAGGAATACAATGAGCTGGGTAAACAGTGTTCCAAATCACTGTGGAAAGAGAACAAGATGCCTTTCCCCAAATATTCTGCACATCAATATTTAGTTCCCCCAAATATTTAGAATATTTGGTTCCCCCAAATATTCTGCATATGAATATTTAGCTTCCCCAAATATTCTGCACATGAATATTTAGTTCAGCCCAGTTTCCAAATTTCCCATGAACGTGAGCTGTTAAAAAATCCACAAAATTTAAACGTTTTCAAGAAGCATCAAACAGAATCCAACGCTTTGACGTTGTAGAAGGACACGCGCTAGATAAAAGATTGGGGTTTCTTACTTCTCGATATACTTTGAGAGCCCGTACTCCAGCATGTTTACGAGAGAAGTCGTTTCGTCGGGCCTGATCTCGTAGCCGATGATGTCGCTGATCTGGAAGCGAAAGGGAGCACCGTCGGCTTGAACGGGCAGAGCGAGAGCTTAAAGGGCAATAGTGAAGCGGGACTGCCTCGCAAGTCTGCTGTAAGGATTGCAGAGGTAAAGTACGGGAAGCCCTTTGACGAGTCAGAAAGCCTGTCACTTGGATCCTGGGTACTGCTTAGAATGCAATTCTCGAGGATTGAGAGCCTCTCTGGAACAGCGTGGGAATGTGGTGAGGCAGGAAGGAGGAACCCAGGTCTCCCCGACCCTCTAATCTGGAGAACCAGGTTCAATTCCCCACTCTTCCATATGAAGCCTGCTGGGTGACCTTGGGCCAGTCACAGTTCTCTCAGAACTCTCTCAGCCCACGTGGAGGCTGGCAATGGCAAACCCACCTCCCAACGTCTCTTGCCTTGACAACTCTACAGGGTTGCCAGAAACTGGCTGTGACTTAACGACACTTTTCACCACCACGTTAACAGCGTGGTGTAGTGGTCAAGAGCGGTGGACTCTAATCTGGAGAACTGGGTTTGATTCCCCACTCTTCCACATGAGTGGCGGACTCTATAATCTGGTGAACCGGGTTGGTTTCCCCACTCCTTCCCCACAGGAAGCCAGCCACGTTACCAGCATGGTATAGTGGTTAAGAGAGGTGGACTCTAGAGAGCCGGGTTTGATTCCTCACTCCTACATATGAGCGGTGGACTCTAATCTGGTGAACCGGGTTGGTATCCCCACTCTTTCACATGAAGCCAGCTGGGTGACCTTGGGCTAGTCACCGTTCTCTTAGAGCTCTCTCCGCCTCACCAACCTCACAGGGTGTCTGTTATGGGGAGGGGAAGGGAAAGTGATTGTAAGCCGGTTTGATTCTTCCTTAAGCGGTAGAGAAAGTTGGCATATAATCACCAACTCTTCTTCATTTCTCAAGACAAGTACTGGATACAGTGGCAGAGCATCTGCTTGGCATCCAGAAGGGTCCCAGGTTCAATCCCCGGCATCTCCAGTTAAAGGGACTGGGCAAGGAGGTGATGTGAAAGACCTCAGCCTGAGACCCTGGAGAGCTGCTGCCAGTCTGAGTAGATAATACTGATTCAGTAGAAGGCAGCTTCATGTGTTCAGGCTACAAAACCTCTACTCATCTGATAGCCCCCTCACCACACACACACACACACACACACACACACACAATCACACAATCACAGCACCTGATCCCAGTGCCTGTCCTTCATCCCACGGTTGCAGGCAATTGAGAGGACCGGCAGGTGCTGCTTGAACTTGTCGATTTTAAACTTCACGTTCTCCGCTAGACGCTTCGGCCCCGGCAGATCGGCCAAGGACTTCGTCAGCTTGTACATGGTCCTCCACATGTTTCCCACCTCCTCGGTGATTTCCTCGGCATTCAACTCCTGGAGAGGTCCTGTGCAAAGGGAAATGGGCATTGTGAAGAGCCAGAAGTTATTCCTAGAAAGGTTTCCTGGCAAGTGCGCAAGCTTAGCTGAGAAACTAAGGGAGCATCCAAAACATGGTTGTGAACGATACAAAGTCCAGTCTTATGAGATTACGCCATGAGAGCCAGTGTGGTGTAGTGGTCAAGGTATCGGACTAGGATCCGGGAAACCCCGGTTCGAATCCCCACTCCGCCGTGGAAACTTGCTGGGTGACCTTGGGCCAGTCACACGCTCTCAGCCTCGATCCTGGCAAGTATTTGGATGGGAGACCTCCAAGGAATACCAGGGGCATGACACGGAGGCAGGCAATGGAAAAACCAACTCCGAACGCCTCCTGCCTTGAAAACGCCATACGTCAGCTATGACTTTACGGCCAAAACCACAACAAAGAATATGCTATGCTGAAAGGGTTTTTAGGTCATCGTAGTACTGCAGACATATACATTATCTTGATGCCTTTGCGTGATATCTGTGAGCATTATAAATCCTGACTGATATTCAGGAAACAGTGAGACAGAGTAGTTAAATGTCCTCTTTGTCTCGGCGTGGGAACCGTGGGGCTGGAGAGCGAGGCAGGGGAGAAGTGGACTAAATCCAGCGCCAAAGCTGAGGACCCAACCGCTAAAGCAGCAGGGGAGCTGTCCATGAGGGGACAAAGGTTAGCGAGCCCACCTACTTCACACGGTGTCTGTTGTGGGGAGGAGAAGGGAAGGTGATTGTAAGCCGGTTTGAGTCTCCGGGGGTTACCGCATTATGTATTCCCAACGAAAATGTTATAAAAATACTGTTCGCACTTTGTTTGGCCGAAATCCTCACCATTCATCCATTCCTCAGATTTTACAGTGAAATTATACGCTGTCACCCAAAGCTGCTCAAACGGCTGCTTGTTTGCAATTATGGTCCGCAGCAGAGGAAACTGACTCTTCTCTCGTTCTAGCAGCTCCTCTTCCTTATTAATAGCCTGTAATACAAACACACATTAGTTCTGTTTTAAAGGTGTCGCATGGAACCTGCGTGGTCACACACAGTCCCCTTTCACAAGAAAAGCAGGATAAACTCGTGTTTTAAATAAATAAGTTATTGGCAAGAAGAGCTAAAATATTCTCTTGGTAAAGGTGCAAGCACCGGGTCATTCCTGACCCATGGGATGATGTCACATCCCGACGTTTACTAGGCAAACTATGTTTACAGGGTGGTTTGCTAGTGCCTTCCCCCAGTCATCTTCCCTTTACCCCCAGCAAGCCGGGTCCTCATTTTACCGACCTTGGAAGTCTGGAAGGCGGAGTCAGCCTTGAGCTGGCTGCATGAAACCGACTCCCGGCGGGATTGAACTCAGGTCGCGAACAGAGCTTGGACTGCAGTACCGCAGCTGACCACTCTGCGCCACGGGGCTCCTTCCTTACATTCTTACCCACGGTAAAATTAAGGAAACATTTGCGAGCTAAAATTCCATGACACAAGACTCACTTCGTATTCGCTCAGCGCGTGCTCCAGATTCTTCTCCAGCTCGCGGAACTTCTCCACGTTGTTCTTCATTTCTTCCATCGTCATGACGTCCTTCTTGCGGAAACTGTCCACTTCTCGGCTGTAGCCTTCCAGGATAGCCTCAAACTCAGAGCACCTGGGGGTCAGGGAGGATGACAAGGTCGCAAAGCACACGGCCATTTCCTCGTTTCCTTCTCAGCATCAAAGCACAGGTTTCCGTCTCAGCATCAAAGCACAGGTGATGTTTAAGGTATGACCATGTTTAAGGTATGACCATGTCTAAGGAATGACCATGGGAGCGGAGCTGGAGTGAGCGACTCAGCATGCCTGGACACTGGGGGGGGGGCACTATGTCAGTCTAAGGGCAAGTCCCTTGAATGTGATGTCCCTCTCTTTGTCTTAACCTGGGAGCCGCCCTCTGACCCCTCCTCTCTCTCTCAGTGTTCTTGGTTCCTCCCACTCGCCGCATGGCTTTTCACGGAGTCACACATCTCTACGGGTCTCTCCTGTAGAAACGGTGCCTCATACTGCCATACACATGAAGCCAGATTGCCCATTCACTTGTGATGGGGAAAGTACTCTCTAGATTAGGCTTCTCTCTCTCCTTTCGACTGCAACCTGAATGTGAACTGAATCTACTTGAACACATGAAGCTGCCTTATACCGAATCAGACCCTGAGTCCATCAAAGTCAGTATTGTCTACTCAGACCGGCAACAGCTCTCCAGGGTCTCAGGTAGAGGTCTTTCACGTCACCTCCTTGTCTAGTCCCCTTAACTGGAGATGCTGGGGATTGAACATGGGACCTTCTGCATGCCAAGCAGAGGCTCTACCACTGAGCCACAGCCAGGGTCTCAGGCGGAGGTCTTACAAATTCAAATTCAAAAACCTTTATTGGCATAACAAATCGTACAAGGTATTCCAGAATTTGGCAAATGATAAAACATCAATATCGCAATCTGTAGCAATAGATATGAATAAAATGAGGTATGCCGGAGTACAGTGAATATAAGGTATATATAGAAAACTAGGGTCTACAAGTAACCGGAATAGCAGCTATTATATTTTTTTGTTTGATTTTTATCATTAGAGCTTGCTTCAAAAACGTGGCTACTATTTCTGTAGTTTCTGGATCATACCCGTTCAGTAAAAGTCTGGACAAAGAGTGGGGGGAAGAGTTCCTATCCAAGGTCTTACAAAGAGGTCTTTCACATCACCCACCTGCCTAGTCCCTTTAACTGGAGATGCTGGGGATTGAACCTGGGACCTTCTGCATGTCAAGCAGATGCTCTACCACTGAGCCACAGCCAGGGTCTCAGGCAGAGGTCTTACGAAGAGGTCTTTCACATCACCCACCTGCCGTCCCTTTAACTAGAGATGCTGGGGATTGAACCTGGGACCTTCTGCATGCCAAGCAGAGGCTCTACCACTGAGCCACAGCCCCTCCCCTTGAATAATTGAATAAATGTAAGTTTTACTTTTTGCTATATGCTTCTTGGGAGATTTATTTACCGCACTCAGTATCACGATTGTATGACTGGGCAAACTCTGCTATATTAACCAAAGCTGCTGTCGTCATACAGAGTTGACATTATCTGACGAAGGGACCTCTGACTCTCAAAACGTATACCCTGGAAATCTTGCTGGTCTCTAAGGTGCTACGGGACTCAAATCTTGCTCAGGCTGGGGGAAAAAGTCCTTAACAGGACAGAATTCAGGAGACAGAAGGAGGGGCAAGCTTCAGCTCCCCCACTGGCATTTTACTAAAAATGGGCACGCACCTGCTCTGCTTCAGACGTGAATGGGGAGGCAGGTACATAAATACACATGGGTCTCTTTCACGACTAGTTCAGCCCTTCTTGGATTAAAAAAAACCCTCAATAATGCTGTATTTATGTCGGAAAATTTAGACCCAGTGTCAATTTAAAGGTAAAGGTCCCCTGTGCAAGAACCGGGTCATTCCTGACTCATGGGGTGACATCACATCCCGATGTTTCCAAGGCAGACGTTGTTTGCGGGGTGATTTGCCAGTGCCTTCCCCAGTCATCTTCCCTTTACCCCCAGCAAGCCGGGTACTCATTTGACCAACCTCGGAAGGATGGAAGGCTGAGTTGACCTTGAGCCAGCTACCTGAAACCGACTTCCCTTGGGATCGAACTCAGGTCGTGAGCAGAGCTTGGACTGCAGTACTGCAGCTTACCGCTCTGCGGCACGGGGCTCCTAGTGTCAATTTAGACGTCTTCTTTGTTGCATTTAAAAATATTTTTAAGACAGACGCTTTTAAGTTAACACTGGATCTCTCTTCCTATTGCTTATGCTGTTGCTGTCGAGTTCACAAAGTTTAGGTCCCGTTCAAATAGCACCCCCTTAGTAAACTTGCCTTTTAATCAGCGTGAGCTCGACGTGATCCCTTCTGTTCATCAGCTGATTCCTGCTGGTGTCAAAGATGATCTCGATTTCATCTGGCCAGTGGAGAACGGTACTGTTCAGCTTGATGTCCTCATCTAGGGGGAAAAAATATATCGAGGAGGCTTCAGCGGAATAAACAACACTTGCCATTTGTATGGGGCGTCCAGGGCACCACGTACATTATCACAGTGATCCTCACTACAGCCCTGTAAAGAAGAAGAAGAATTGGTTTTTATATGCCGACTTTCTCTACCACTTAAGGAAGAATCAAACCGGCTTACAATCGCCATCCCTTCCCCTCCCCACAACAGACACCCTGTGAGGTAGGTGGGGCAGAGACAGCTGTGACTAGCCCAAGGTCACCCAGCTGGCTTCGTGTGTAGGAATGGGGTAAACAAATCCAGTTCACCATATTAGCCTCTGCCGCTCACGTGGAGGGAGTGGGGAATCAAACCCGGTTTTCCAGATCAGAGCCCACCACTCCAAACCACCGCTCTTAACCATTAAACCACGCTGGCTCCCAATTTGGAAGAAGACCGGGTCATCTGGAATCCCCATCTCCAGTTGAGAAATTCGGATGAGAACATTTGGAAGAAATTTAGGTCAGGGTTTTCAAAACATTTGTTTCTTTTGAAATGGCTATTATTATTTTTTATCATACATGGGAGATCAGCATAGTCCATCAGGAATTCGAGCCTGTAGATCGCCTCTCGGATTTCACGCCGAAGCTTGAAGACGGTAACTTCGCTGGATTTTTTCAAGTACGCCGTAAGCTGAACAAGCTCTTCTGTGGTCAAAGGCACTTCAGTGACTTTGTCTGCAATTATGTTGTACTGGTTGCAAATGCTACAAGCAAAACAGAAGAGAGACGTGTCATTCCAATAGTCCCAACAGAGGAAAATATTTAATTTTAATCACAACCTGTCCTGTAATTATTTTTCTGTGTGTGGCAGGCAGGGTGAGTCTTCATAAATGAGATGTTGCGGCTAATCTGTTTGGAATAATTAAGGACACTCACTGAACACCCTCTCCTTTTCCAAATCATAGAATCATGGAGTTGGAAGGGACCACCAGGGTCATCTAGTCCAACCCCCTGCACAATGCAGGAAATTCCAAACTACCTCCCCCACACACCCCCAGTGACCCCTACTCCATGCCCAGAGGATGGCCCTCCGTCTCATCATCTGCCTGTCATAGAATCAGCACTGCTGACAGATGGCCATTTAGCCTCTTCTTAAAAACCTCCAGGGAAGTAGAGCTTACCACCTCCCGAGGAAGCCTGTTCCACTGAGCAACCGCTATTTCCAGGGCTATCCTACCGCTATTTCCAGGGCTATTTCCACCAAAAAACCAAATCAGTGGGTTCTAGATCAAATCAAGCCTGAACTCTCCCTAGAAGTTAAAATGACTAAACTGTTTTTGACCCACAACACAGCAAAAAGTTACAATAACAACATACAGAAGCAAAAAAGAAACTGAAGAGGGAACGACTGCACCTCCTCCTTCCCAGCACTAAGGAACTGTGGAACTCCCTGCCCCATGATGTGGGAATGGCTGCCAACTTGGAAGGCTCTAAGAGGGGAGTAGACATGTTCATGGAGGAGAGGGCTATCTGTGGCTAGTAGTCAAAATGAATACTAGTCACGATGTACACCTATTCTCTCCAGGATCAGAGGAGCATGCCTATTACATTAGGTGCTGTGGAACACAGGCAGGACAATGCTGCTGCAGTCGTCTTGCTTGTGGGCTTCCGAGAGGCACCGGGTTGGCCACTGTGTGAACAAACTGCTGGACTTGATGGGCCTTGGTCTGATCAAGCAGGATTATTCTTCCTTCCTTCTTTCCTTCCCTCCATCCCTCCTACCTGCCTTCTCTCCAAGATCAGAGGAGCATGCCTATGATATTGGTTGTTGTGGGACACAGGCAGGAGAATGCTGCTGCAGTCGTCTTGTTTGTGGGCTTCCTAGAGGCACCTGGTTGGCCGCTGCGTGAACAGACTGCTGGACGTGATGGGCCTGGGTCTGATCCAGCAGGGCCTGTCTTATGTTCTAACTACATGTCCTTTTGCTCGTTAGTTTGTTTTGATCCACAACGTGGCACAAGCTTCTCTGCTGGATTACCCTGCCCTGACTTGGACAGCACTGACAGAAATGACTCAATGCTCTTATCCTAGTTCCATAATTATCTTAGGATAGAGAAGACCAGACACAGAGGGATCCGTCCATACGTTTATTGCAATCAACAGGAGTAAACAGGCACCAATAAATTGCTATCTGGTACTCTATCAGCACCTGGCTAGTCTACTCTCATCAGATCTCAGAAGCTGAGCGGCATCAGCCCTGGCAGGTGCTTGGATGGGAGAGACCTCCAAGGACTTCCAGGGTCACAACAGGAGGCAGGCAATGGCAAACCACCTCCCAACGTCTCTTGCCATGAAAACCCTACGAGCTTGCCATAAGTCATAAGAACTTAGGAACATAAGAAAAGCCCTACTGGATCAGACCAAGGCCCATCAAGTCCAGCAGCCTGTTCACACAGTGGCCCACCAAGTGCCTCTAGGAAGCCCACAAGCAAGGCGACTGCAGCAGCATTCTCCTGCCTGTGTTCCACAACACCCAATATCATAGGCATGCTCCTCTGATCCTGGAGAGAAGGCAGGCAGGAGGGATGAGGGATGGAGGGATGGAGGGATGGAGGGATGGAGGGATGGATGGAAGGAAGGAAGGAAGACCAAGGCCCATCAAGTCCAGCAGTCTGTTCACACAGGGGCCAACCAGGTGCCTCTAGGAAGCCCACAAGCAAGACGACTGCAGCAGCATTATCCTGCCTGTGTTCCACGGCACCTAATGTAATAGGCAAGCTCATAAGGACATAAGAAACACCCTGCTGGATCAGACCAAGGCTCATCAAGTCCAGCAGCCTGTTCCCACAGTGGCCAATCAGATGTGACTTGACAGCGAAAACAAACAAACAGTCACTCTATGCCCCTGATCCGGGAACATCCCCACTCCAGCGTACCTCCGGTTCAGTTCCCGGTTTTCCTCGACCTCGAACTGAATCAGCCGGTCCTTCAGCTTCTGAGTCCGGCAGCAAAGGTCCTCGTTCAGTTCTGAGGCGTCCAGGCAGAACATGGCCAGAGGGACCGTGACGTGCATGGAGGCAATTTCCTTCTTCAGTTTGGTCAAGCCGTCAATCTTCTGCATGGGTGGAGGTGGGGTGGAACAGCCATAATGATATGGATTAGCTACGATAAGAGCCACATGGCTGTTTCAGGCCACCTCCGAGAAACGTGGCCCGTGTTCCCCGAAGAATCAGATTCAAGGCACATCAAAAACAGAAATCGACTGTCTATAAACTTGTATCCTTTCGTGACGAAAGATGAAAGGCTGCTTCTCTCCCCTAGGCCTCTATCCTGGATTGATATAATTACTTTCTAAAGTGAGGAATTTTTGAGTTTGGCAGCCTGGATAAGATGAAGCCAGGCTGTCTTAGTAGCTTCTCTCTTTTTCATTTTAATTAATTTTTTATATTGTTGCTTTAAAATGTAAAGATCCGAGGGAATTGAACTAAGATTCTTGGCTTTGTACTGTTTAAACTTGGCTATTAGTTGCTTTTTAGTTAACTGGCATTCTTGATCAAACCATGGTTGCGTATGATTTTTTACTCTAGGGACCTCCAAAACTCTTTTATTTTCAGAAAACAGATTGTGCCAGCCATTTATTATTTGTAGGCAGCAGTCCATAGTAGATTCAGGGTCTGATTCTATGCCACTTGGTAGAGAAATATACTGACAGACATAAAGGGGACCCTTTATGCAGCCTTCGTGATTATAAGATGGCGTTTGATAGCATTTAATGTAACAGACTCTGGAAAAAATTAGAAGCTTCCACTATAGACCGGAGACTGCTTGCCCTCATGTGTAATTACTTTCTACTGGCCAGGGTAACTGCCTCTCCATCTGAGATGCTTTCTGGTAGATAGTCCTAGATCCCAAGGCACAAACGTCTATGCTCTTGCAACTCTAACTCTATGGACACCATTGATCATAGAATTTTCGAATGTCCTCTTTATGAATATAATTCACAGTGGGTAGCCGTGTTAGTCTGTCTGTCTTGCTTTTTTCTTGCTCTTTTCTACTCTTTATGAATGTCTACTTTATTAGCTTCCAAAAGATTTTTGAATAATGATCTTAAATGTCAGTTTCTTTTGAACGATTCTGAAATAACTAAGACGGTGGCCCAATATCTCACAGAAGTGCTTAAGATTAAAACTGCTTTTAATTAGTATATCTTATAATATCTTAGTTTATATGGAATTGTATTGTATCCGTCCAGTCTATATTATGCTTTAAGTGTATTTTATATGGATTTACGATCATGGCATCGTAATTATGCCAATAAAGGTTTGTGTGTACTTATACAAAGTAATGCTCCCTTTTGGACGTGGTGAGGGGATTTGTGTGTGTCAGTGAAGCAGGGAGCAATGCCATAAGGGGCCTAGACTAAACTCCTAGCAGAGTCACTCAAGACAAAATGGTCACAGGTGAGACACCAGACGAAGATGCGTCCACTCCCTTAAGGGATCACTGGCCACATCCGCAGAAGAGAACGCAACGCTGTTAAAGACAGGACATTTTGGAGGACACTGATTCATAGGGTCGGAAGCGGCTTGACGGCGCTTAACACACAACACATACGAAGTAATGGAATCCTAGGGTGTTTGCCTTACACACTCTTGTTCATTATTGAGTCAGCGTGCAACTAGGAAATCCAGAGGAAATCCTATTGCTGGGTATCCAGCATTTTTTAATGTTAAAAAACAACCACAGAAGGGCCAGGTTTGGGGCAGGGCATGGTGCAACGGGAAGTAATAAGTCTTCCCACCCTGCCTGCACCTTTTCCCTGATAACACACACACACCATGCTACTATTAGCCCTAAATAGGGAAGAAAATGGTCTTTTATGCGTGGCTGTTTCCCTTGCCGGTACCCCACCGACGACTTTGGGTCTTTGTGTTGATTGTGCGTGCGGTTTCCGACTGTCAGAGGTCGCCTTGCTCTCCCCCTGCCTTTCCCCGCGTTTTGTCCGTGTTTTAAATTCGAGATAAAACGAGTCTCTGAGAACACGGGCAAAACGCGGGGAAAGGCAGGGGGAGAGCGAGGCGACCTTTGACGGTCGGAAACGGCACACACAATCAACACAAAGACCCGAAGTCGCCGGAGGGGTGCCGGCGAGGGAAACAGCCATGCATAAAAGACCAATGAGTATGGCTGTTGTTTACAATATACAATTATATAGTTCCTCGTGTGAAAGGGAACAAAAGCCCCTGATTATTCAGGGCTTTTTTTCTCCAATTTTGCTTTGGATCGTACACTGTTTTGCCATCCAGTTTGAGAAACTGGCAAGAGTTTAAAGACGATCGATCTCTGGAGAAAAGGGGTGTGTCAATAAGCCTGAAGTCAAAACGTCTGGGCCCCTCAAAGCTGTGAAGGTTGACTGGGGCTGTGAAGTGTTAATTGGCATGCAGTCAGAGAAGCAGTAGCACACATATACACACAAAGAAAAAGAAGAAGGGTTGGTTTTTATATGCCGACTTTCTCTACCAATTAAGGGAGAATCAAACCAGCTTACAACCATCTTCCCTCCCCCTCCCCACAACACACACCCGGTGAGGTAGGTGGGCCTGAGAGAGCTGTGACTACCCAAGGTCACCCAGCAGGCTTCATGTGCAGGAGTGGGGAAACCAACCCGGTTCACCAGATCAGCCTCCGCCACTCATGTGGAGGAGTAGGGAATCAAACCGGGTTCTCCAGATCAGACTCCACCGCTCCAAACCACCGCTCTTAACCACTACACCACGGTGGCTCAAAAAAACACAGTATGCGTTTCCTGTCAAGTCAGGGGCTTGCAAGGCAAGTAAGAAGCAGAGGTGGTTTGCCAAGGCCTTCCTCTGCAGAGTCTTCCTTGGTGGTCTCCCTTCCAAGAGACGACCCTACTTAGTTTTGAGATCTGACAAGATCTGGCTGAACCGTGCCATCCCACACCCCCACTTTCGGATATATAAGCAACGTTGTTACCTCCACAAAATCATCTAGATCGTGTTTTTTGCTTAAAAAGTCAGTCACATCTTGTTCTGCATTGTTATTCAAGAGATCGCTGTACTTCCGGTACACATTGAGGTATCTTAAACACAGGGGGGAAATCGTGAAAGGAAAAAATTTTTCCCACTCAGGATCAATGACAATGGAATAGTAAAAATGCCCGCCCACCCCAGACTCCAATATGACACCCACCCACCAATATGACTTTCTTTACAAAGTCAAGAGAATTGACAGCATATGCTTACTTTTGTGGACCAACTATGTTGCGGTCAAAGATCTCAGCCATTTTGCCCAAGAATTCTCCAACCAAAGATTCATCTTCTTGGACAGTACGGAGAGTTAGGTCGTCCCCTTTTAATTCTGGGAAAAGCTTAACTTGAACCTAAAAAAAAGAAGCACCGCAAAAAAGACAGGATGATGGAAAGGAGGTGGTAAGCTTGGGAGGTGATGAGCCTCTCCTTCCCTGGAGGTCTTTAAGCAGAGGCTAGATGGCCATCTGTCAGCCATGCTGATTCTATGACCTTAAGCAGATGACGAGAGGGAGGGCATCTTGGGCAACTTCTGGGCATGGAGTAGGGGTCACTGGGGGTGTGGGACGGGGAGGTAGTTGTGAATTTCCTGCATTGTGCAGGGGGTTGGACTAGATGACCCTGGTGGTCCCTTCCAACTCTGTGACTCTATGGTTCTATGAAAGAGGATGATGCCCGTGGAAAAGACTCGCTTAAGCAATCAATTGGTTAGAATTAATTCAAACCTTTGCCGATGTGAGTTTATTGATGTGAGTATTGTTGCTGATTTTCAGTTAATGCTGTTGAAATTATGTTTTTTTAATCTGTTGTTAGCTGTAATACTGTAGATTTCGTGATGTTGGCAATGAGACTTTCTCACAAATGGCCATTTCTATGTTTTTAATGTCTTGCAAACCCAACCTGGCCCTTGACCTGGATGGCCCAGGCTAGCCCCAATCATGGAAGCTCAGCAGTGTTGGCCCTGGTTAGTATTTGGAAGGGAGACCCTCCTAGAAAGTCCGTGGTAGCTGCGTGGAGGCAGGCAATGGGGGAAAAAAACCACCCTTAGTCTCGTTCCTTGGAAACTCTATGGGGTTGCCATACGTTGGCTGCGACATGACGGCATTTTATACACACACCCTATCCTGCGGGTCCATTCTATGAACGGAATGGCAAGACAGCGAAACGATTTCTCAACAAAGAAGCAAACAGAAGAATAACCTCTAGGACATTTTTTTTACAGTAAGAGTTGTTTGACAATGGAATCAGCTACGAAGAAGAAGAAGAAAAAGAAGAGGAAGAAGAAGAGGAAGGGGAAGAAGAAGAAGAAAAAGAGGAAGAGGAAGAAGAGGAGGAGGAAGAGGAAGAGGAAGAGGAAGAAGAGTTTGTTTTTATATACCGACTTTCTCTACTACTTAAGGAAGAATCAAACCGGCTCACAATCACCTTCCCTTCCCCTCCACACAACAGACACCCTGTGAGGTAGGTGGGGCTGAGAGAGTGTGACTAGCCCAAGGTTTGCTGGTCAATGACCGTAATAAATTGAAATTGGAAAAAAATTGACTAGCCCAAGGTCACCCAGCTGGCTTCATGTGTAGGGAGCGGGGAAAGAAATCCAGTTCACCAGATTAGCCTCCGCCGCTCATGTGGAGGAGTGGGGAATCAAATTCGGTTCTCCAGATCAGAGTCCACTGCTCCAAACCACCGCTCTTAACCACTACACCGTGCTGGCTCTCTAGGGAGGTGGCGAGCTCCCCCTCACTGGCAGTCTTTAAGCAGAGGCTGGACAAGCACTTGTCAGGGATGCTCTAGGCTCATCCTGCATTGAGCAGGGGGTTGGACTAGATGGCCTCTATAGACCCGTCCAACTCTATGATTCTATTATTCTACTTGGTAGAATATTTACCATGGGTAAATATTACGGATTTCTGCTTAAGTACTAAAATTTTTAGCTTCCTACCATATTCTGCCATCGATTCCACAAAACAAACCTTCCCACTCCTACATACCTTTGGCAGACCCTCAGAATTCTTTAGGATCTCCATGAAGCAGCGACAGATTAAATTCCAGCAATCTTTCATACGAGGCTGAAACACAATGGAAGGTTCTTCCACCTCCAGCTTGATGACGAGCACTTGCGGTATGAAAAACAGCATTTCGTGATAGGTTTCCCCAAAGTCGTTTCCATCCTTGAGACAAAGAAGGAAAAACCAATTATGTGCGCTGAAGGAAAGAGGGGCAGAATTTGGGTAATCGCCGCCACCCACCGCAAAGAGAATTCAAAGCGAAAAACTGGACTAAGCATAAAGGAGATGGTCAGAAGAATGCAGAGCTTATATTGGTACAAGTCGACCCAGAATCTTCTTTCCTTCTTCAATAATAAGAACACCTCTTGATGTGACCTTTTCTTAAATGCCCAGGGTAATGCCGATTGGTACTTTGGGGTCAGGAAGCAATTTTCCTCCAGGCCAATTTGGCCAGGGATCTTGGAGGGTATTTTTCTCCATCTTCTGGGCATGGAGTAGGGGTCACTGGGGAGAGAGGGAGTTGAACACATGAACACTTGAAGCTGCCTTATACTGAATCAGACCCCCGGTCCATCGAAGTCAGTATTGTCTACTCAGACCGGCAGCAGCTCTCCAGGGTCTCAGGCAGGGGTCTTTCCCATCACCTACTTGCCTAGTCCCTTTAACTGGAGATGCTGGGGATTGAACCTGGGATCTTCTGCATGCCAAGCAGATCTCTACCACTGAGCCACAGCCAGGGTCTCAGACAGAGGTCTTATGAAGAGGTCTTTCCCATCACCTACTGGCCTAGTCCCTTTAACTGGAGATGCCGGGGATTGGACCTGGGACCTTCTGCATGCCAAGCAGATGCTCTATCACTGAGCCATGGCCAGGGTCTCAGACAGAGGTCTTATGAAGAGGTCTTTCACATCACCTACTGGCCTAGTCCCTTTAACTGGAGATGCCAGGGATTGAACCTGGGACCTTCTGCATGCCAAGAAGATGCTCTACCACTGAGCCACGGCCAGGGTCTCAGACAGAGGTCTTATGAAGAGGTCTTTCACATCACCTACTGGCCTAGTCCCTTTAACTGGAGATTCCAAGGATTGAACCTGGGACCTTCTGCATGCCAAGCAGAGGCTGTACCACTTAACCACAGACCCTCCCCTTGTTGTGAATTTCCTGCATTGTGCAGGGGGTTGGACTAGATGACCCTTTAAATCCCTTCTAGCTCTGTGTTTCTATGATTCGATGTTCTACTGAGGGTCTCCCTCGAAATATCTATCGCTCCTCTTTCCCATCCCTCCGACGTTTTGTTCCAGTTTCTTCGGTTGCTACCCAAGTCCTTTCTACCTTTCCTCCAAGTGTCATTTATGTTATATCTGGCCCTCGTAGCTATTGAGTTTGACACCCCTGCTCTAGTAGATGAGTACTTCTGTCTTCTGATGGAATTGAAACGAACAAGAAGAAGAGTTGGTTTTTATATGCCGACTTTCTCTACCTTTTAAGGAGAATCAAACCAGTTTACAAGCACCTTCCCTTCCCCTCCCCATAACAGACACCCTGTGAGGTAGCTGGGGCTGAGAGAGCTCTAAGAGAGCTGTGACTAGCCCAAGGTCACCCAGCTGGCTTCATGTGTAGGAGTGGGGAAACCAACCTGGTTCACCAGATTAGAGTCCGCTGTTCATGTGGAGGAGTGGGGAATCAAACCCAGTTCACCAGATTAGAGTTCACCGCTCATGTAGAAGAGTGGGGAATCAAACCCGGTTCTCCAGATCAGAGTCCACCGCTCTTAACCACTACGCCACACCGGCTCTGCTCCTCTTGACACACTGAGAAGGCTACTACAGCTACTCCAGGGTGTAACATTGCGACAGGAAGTTATCTATAGGACCAAGCTGCATGACCGCATAGAGTACCTGATCAACCCGTCTCCGAAAACCAAAGCAACGCCATCAGCCCCACCCTACCTTGTGTATCCTAAAAAAAGTAAGGAGATCTTCTAATGAGTTAATGACCATCTCCCGAAGCTGCAAGGACATCAGGATTGCTACTGAAGCAAAATATTCTTCTATTAGCTGAGAAGACTCAAAGTCATTCCGGGGAGCAAAATGAAGCCAGTTGTCCTTCTGTTCAATAAAGAGATCCACACACGTCGGGATCCACCTGTGATACAGAACACCGAGGGTGGAATGGTTGGAAACTACGGGGCGGCTCTAACCAGCTTCTCGACTCGGTCTTGCCCAAATCCACCCCCTTACTACAGCCCCTGCCTCATGTGGTTTTATCCATACAGATCCCATGGTCCCCGACATAGGTTTTTGGGCTGAAGGAAACCCTTCTTCCGTTTTTCATCAGCCTCACCAGGTTCACATAGGCAAAGGAGGAGGAGGAGGAGGAGGAGAAGGAGAAGGAGAAGGAGAAGGAGGAGGAGGAGGAGGAGAAGGGAGAAGGGAGAAGGGAGAAGGGAGAAGGGAGAAGGACGAGGAGAAGGAGAAGGAGAAGGAGAAGAGGAGCTGTCTGCTGAAGATGGAAGGTGAGAGATTCAAAACAGATAAAAGTATTTATTCACACAACGCATAGTTAATTTGTGGAACTCCCTGCCCCAGGATGCGGTGATGGCTTCCAACTTGGACGGTTTTTGGAGGGGAGTGGACATGTTCATGGAGGAGAGGGCTATCCATGGCTACTAGTAAAAATGGCTACTAGTCATGATGCATACCTATTCTCTCCGGGATCAGAGGAGCAGGCCTATGATATTAGGTGCTGTGGAACACAGGCAGGATGGTGCTGCTGCAGTCATCTTGTTTGGGGGCTTCCTAGAGGCACCTGGTTGGCCACTGTGTGAACAGACTGCTGGACTTGATGGGCCCTGGTCTGATCCAGTAGGGCCGTTCTTATGTTCTAACTTTGGGGGTGGGGTTTGGGGAGGGGAGGGACCTCAGTAGGGTATAATGCCATAAAGTCCACCCTCCAATGTAGCCATTTTCTCCAGGGAAACCAAACTCACTAGTCTGGAAATCGAGGAGATCTCCAGGCCCTACCCGCAGGTTGGCAGCCCTAATATGGAAGGTGGTACCCGCCTCTACTGACAGTACATGTTGTGAACTGGGCAGCCCAGAGAAAGGGCTACGTGCCAACAACCTATGAGCAAATGTTTCCTATTTCGTTTCTTCATCTCTTTGTTCAGATTTCTGTCCCCCCTTTTTCACACTAGTTTTGGGGGTTTTCTGTCTAGTTGGCAATCCTAAAACACACAACGCACAATCAGAACTTAACAAATATTTCAAAAAAGAATAGTACTGTTCTTGATCCGAATCAACACTAGCACTGAAGTGCCAACGTAGCTGAGGGCTCGTAACTCTTGCGTCAACGGTCCTGTCCATTTCTCCTGCTGTTACAAATTATGTTGGGTTTTTAAAATGAATCTAAATAATAAACAGCAGAGACCACCGAAGCAACAGGATTCAAAATCCTCCAGTCGCGCCAATCTAGTTGCCTCATAGCGCTTTCTGTAAAGACTTTGAAACGAGCACGACTCGAGCAGAATTTGCCGCGATCAAAGGCAGAAATGAACGGCTTTCAGAAGTCAGGAATCTGTTCACAGAAAAGCTCTTTTGGGAGCAAGATAAAAACCACAACACCTTGTTCCTCTGAAATAAATGCAAAGGTTTCCACACACAGAAGACAAAGGTCTTTTATGCATGGCTGTTTCACTTGCCGTCACCCCTCCGACAACTTTGGGTCACTGTCTGTATTATGCTTGCCGTTCCCGACCGCCAGAGGTCGCCTCACTCTCCCCCCCGCCTTTCCCCACGTTTTGTCTGCGTTTTCAAATTTGAGATAAAACAGGTCTCTGAAAATGCGGGATAAATGCGGGGAAACGCAGGAGGAGAGCGAGGCGACCTCTGATGATTGGAAACAACACGCATAATCAACAAAAGACCCCACGTCATTGGAGGGGTGATGGCAAGTGAAACAGCCATGCATAAAAGACCCAAATGTCACAGGCTAACACAAAAGCATATCAGCAAAGCCAATGGAATTCCTCAAATAGAATCAAATTCAACTGTCTTGGCTTAGACCAAATTCCTCTGTAATTTAAGGAGCTTTTCAGACACTCTGAGGAGTCAGCTGTACATGAACAAGTTACAAAACAGCTGTTTTTAGAGCCAAATCTTTACTTTAATGATACTGTTCATACGGCCTTTGATGAGTACCATGATTATTTTTAATTGTTCCCATTTTTTATATTTTTACTGTATTTGCTGGTCATGGACCGTAATAAATATCTTTGGCTTTGTTCATATGGCCAATTTGGCCCCGAACCATGTCACACTGAGATCAAAATAAAGAAAAAGAAAAAAAGGAACAATTTAAATAGCCCTCAAGAAAATTAGTATTTTTTAATCTTGATTGACTGGGAAAGAGATTTGGCACTGGCCAACATAGTATTAAAATCCACCCCTGCTAAAAGAACCCTCAGATTATCCAGTTTAGAAAGGGCTGCTGAATCAAACTGATGGCCATGGAGAAATGCTGATTTATAACCACATTCCGCGCCCCTTACCAATGCTTGTGTGATTTCCATCTTACTTACGAGAGAACGCTGATCAGTCTAGTTTTATGGGGATGCTCTACGAGAGAACTAAAGAACAGGGAGCTTTGGTGGTTAGCGAGGGACAACTGACCTGTTCAGAAGAATCTCATGGGCTTGCCGACAGTGATTGCGGATTAATTCTTCAAATTCACCGGGCAGTAGCGGCAAATCACCTTCAAGAATCTCCTTGGTACGAACAAACCTCAGTTCGTTAAATCTGTGGGAGAGCGAAGCACGCAGCCGTCATGGCCTCAAAAAACAGTGGCTGGGAGGCGCACACACACCCCTCTCCAAACTTTTGTTCAAAGAGTTATCAGGAGCTCCCCTCCAGGTAATTAACTCCCAATGAGGAAACATCCACGGCCATTGTTAAGACTCCCGTTGAGGGTCACCTTCGGCAAAGGCACACTGACAAACCCATCCTTTGGAGAGCCAGCGTGGTATAGTGGTTAAGAGCGGTGGTCTGGGGCGGTGGAGTTTGATCTGAAGAACCGGGTTTGATTCCCCATTCCTCCACGAGTGACAGATGCTAATCTGGTGAACTGGATTTGTTTCCCCACTCCTACACACGAAGCCCACTGGGTGACCTTGTGTTAGTCACAGCTCTTTCAGCCCCACCCACCTCACAGGGTGTCTGTTATGGGGAGGGGAAGGTGATTGTAGGCCAGTTTGATTCTTCCTTAAGTGGTAGAGAAAGTCAGCATATAAAAACCAGCTCTTCTTCTGGGGGGCCAGCGTGGTATAGTGGTTAAGAGCAGTGGTTTGGACCGGTGGACTCTGACCTGGAGAACAGGGTTTGATTCCCCACTCCTCCACATGAGCGGCGGAGGCTAATCTGGTGAACTGGATTTGTTTCCCCACTCCTACACACGAAGCCAGCTGGGTGATCCTGGCCAAGTTACAGCTCTGTTCGAGCTCTCTCTGCCCCACCCACCTCACAGGGTGTCTGTTGTGGGGAGGGGAAGGGAAGGTGATTGTAAGCTGGTTTGATTCTTCCTTAAGTGGTAGAGAAAGTCAGCATATAAAAACCAACTCTTCTTCTTCTTGTAATCAAAAGGCAATCTCACAACAACAGAGTATGATCCATGGTCATTTCTGAGCACCAGCGTGAAGTTTGGTCTCTCCTTTGGATTTTGCAGGTGTAAAGTGCCGTCAAGTCGCAGCCGACTGATGGCAACCCAGTAGGGTTTTCAAGGCAAGACACTAAGAGGGGTGGTTTGCCATTGCCTTCCTCTGCACAGCGACCCTGGTATTCCATGGTGGTCTCCCATCCAAGTACTAACAGAGGTGGTTTGCCATTCCCATCCTCTGCACAGCGACCCTGGTATTCCTTGGGCGTCTCCCATCCAAGTACTAACAGAGGTGGTTTGCCATTGCCTTCCTCTGCCCAGTGACTCTGGTATTCCTTGGGGGTCTCCCATCCAAGTACTAGCCAGGGCCAACCCGGCTTAGCTTCTGAGATCTCGTGAGATTTATTTCAAGGCTTTCAGGTATGATCAATCAAAAGTTGTGCAATTAATTGGCACTGCTTCAAATCAGGGGACAGTCCTAAATGAGGCTTAAATGCAATTACAATACCAACACATTCATTCTCATCATGCGGGTTACTCTATTATAGGCAGAATACTGGGGGGTGACACCCAGTGGTTTTTAGGCAAACCAACTTACTCTGTAAACCAGAGGTGTTGTAAAGTGAGCATCATGGGGTTCACAGTGAAGAGGTGCTCTTGGTTCCAGCTTTTTATTTCTTGGTAAGCATCGTGCCATGGGACAGGGGCACGAATCACTCGTCGAGGGAAAGGGCGGGGGATGCTGTGGATGAAGAGCCTTTTCCTCTCGTCTGGATCCTTCAATATATAATCGACTAGGGGAAAACCATGCAAAGTAGGTTAAGAATAAGTCAAAGTCCAAAAAAAAAGAAAGAAAAATCCCCTCCCAGATCTGTGTTTGGATGCAGTTGTCAAGATCAGGCATCTGTCCCTAGCACCCCATAAGCAAACTCATCCAGACAGGTAGCTCTGAAGCAGTAATACTTTATTAGGAGCAAAAAGACAGATTAAAGAACTGACAACCTACAGGCAGGTAAGGCCGA
Source organism: Euleptes europaea (assembly GCF_029931775.1). Taxonomy (NCBI): domain Eukaryota; kingdom Metazoa; phylum Chordata; class Lepidosauria; order Squamata; family Sphaerodactylidae; genus Euleptes; species Euleptes europaea. The sequence continues at coordinate 10,459,472 of NC_079332.1, forward strand.
TAATAGCAACACAGGCAAGTTACATGCTTAAAGGCACTACGGGCTGAAAAGGTAAACATCGCTAGGCAACCCCGAGATAAGTGGTTCCCAGGAAGACAGACAATACCACAGCTGCAGTAAACAGGACGACCGAAACTGTACACAGACGTTCACGGGCATGAGAACCAAGGACTCGACGTGTAGCCAAAACCTGGCCTAACTCATGTCAAGAGCCTTTACTCCAGCTAAAAGGCAAAAGGCCTGACATTCTGCTCCCCCTAAGACCCCCCCTCCCCGCAACTGGGAGAGGTTTTTGGGGGTAAGCATCGTGAAACTAGCGAACCAGATGGGGGGGCAGTCACATGGTGCTCAGCCACCCACTCATCATGACCAGGACCAAGTGTTTCCAGCGAACCAGGTAGTAGAGCACCTTATTGCTGACCAGGGAATCTAGGATCTTGGAAACTTCGAAATGTTCCTCCCCCCACCACCATGACCACCGGGGGCTCGGGAGCAGGATCGGGATGCCATTCTGGTGCGTACACATATCTCTTTCGCAAACCGATATGAAACACTGGATGGATGCCCCTCAGGGACTTCAGAAGGCTGAGTTCTACTGTGACTTCATTTATGAGCCATGAGACTGGGAAGGGTCCCACTTACTTCTCACTGAGTTTTTTACACGGGCGTAGGGAGGGAAGGTTTTTTGTGGACAGATATACCTGGTCCCCCACCTTGATGTCCCACCCCAGAAAACTGTGTTTGTCCGCTTGTGCTTTGTACTTGCGCTTGGCCCGTTCCAAATTTTTCTGTAACCAGGGCCCAGTATTTTGTACCACGCTCACCCAATCAGCCACTTCAGTGTCGGCACCCTCCCCCGAACGATCCACACTCCCAAACGGCCCAAAGTCTTTTCCATACACTACCTGAAACGGGCTGAAACCAGTGGACTGATGGGAGGCATTATTATAAGCATACTCAGCAAATGGCAAGAGATCCACCCAATCATCTTGATGGTAGTTTACACAGCAACACAAATAACATTCTAGTACTGAGTTGACACGTTCAGTCTGACCATCAGTCTGGGGTTGATGGGCACTGGATAACCCTTGTTCCACCCCCACCAGCTCAAGAAAAGCTTTCCAAAATTTTGCTACGAATTGTGGGCCCTGATCCGAAATCACCTTGCGCGGAAAACTGTGATTTTTGAAGACATGCGATATAAACAGTTGAGCGAGTTTTTGAGCTGTGGGAAGTCCCGTGCAAGGAACCAAACGAACCTGTTTAGAAAAAGGGTCTGTGACCACCCATAGTACCGTCTTCCCCCGGCCGGGAGGAAGATCCATGACAAAATCCATGGCAATAACTTCCCAAGGAGCCGAAGGTGTTTCCAAAGGTTTCAAAAGTCCGGGTGGCTTCCCCACCACCCTTCTGGCTGTAGCGCAAGTGGGGCAACTGTGAATTAAAGAATCCAAGTCCGTTCTCATCCCTGGCCACAAGAACTGCCTGCGCAAAAGATGCAGGGTTTTTACAAAACCAAATGCCCCACCTTGGAACCATGGCCCCGATCCATCACCTCCCTCCGAAGAGAAACAGGAATGTACAGTTTATTTTCTTTAAACCAGAACTCCCCCCGCTGAGTCATCTTGTCAGGCAGACTATTTGCGGCTCCCTCTGCCTGGCAGGCTTGAGTCAAGGCAGTTTGGAATAAGTCCGGCAGCCCTTCCAAGGGAGGGGACTCTCGTGCTTGGGAGCGAGTAAGAATGGCCAGGCCAGGCAAAGTCCCCCGCTGCTCGGGCAAGTCTGTGGGATGATCCACCTTGCTCTGATACTGGGGGAGTCGAGAAAGCGCATCTGCCAACTGATTCTGCTTGCCAGGCACATGCTTTATAACAAAATGGAACTTAGAGAAGAATTCGGCCCAACGCACCTGCTTTGCCGTTAGTTTGCGCGTTCCTTTTAAAGCCTCTAAATTTTTATGGTCCGTCCACACTTCAAACGGGACATCGACCCCCTCTAGGAAATGTCTCCACACCATGAGAGCACATTTAATTGCAGCCGCCTCCTTTTCCCAAATGGGCCAGTTCAATTCAGACGGCGAAAACTTTTTAGAAAAGTACGCACAAGGTTGAAGCTGCCCCGCTTCCCCCGCTTGCAGTAGCGCTCCCCCCATGGCTACATCAGAAGCATCCACTTGAACAATGAACAGTTTCTCACAGTCAGGGTGTTTGAGTATAGGCTCAGAAGGAAACATTTTTTTCAGTGTCAAAAGCTCGCTGACATTCTGGCGTCCAATTCAACCGGGAGGAAGGCAGAGTTGCCGAACCCTTCCCCTTAGTTTTTAACAAATCTGTTATGGGTAACGCCACCTGCGCAAAATTGTTGAGAAACCCTCCGTAAAAATCGGCGAACCTGAGGAACTGCTGTAACTGCTTGCGTGTAGCTGGCAGCTCCCACTCCAACACCGCCCTCACTTTCTCAGGATCCATGGCCAGACCCTTGTGCGAAAGCCCTATTTGGCCCCACCCATTTCCTAAAAACACTTGGCGGGTGCCAGAAAAGATGTTGGCGGGCGCCATGTTGGCCTGGGCGAATCAAACCTGCCATTCTCTTGAGGGCTGTTTTTCATTTCCACACTGAATTTCGCCCATAAAGCATATGTACTTCTCAGTGTTGTCACTGTTACAATAAGCCAGCGTTTTACATGATGCAAGCGCCCCATGCATCTGAACGGAGCAGGAACTGCGTATAAAACCCAAGCAACACATGCACAGACACACCTACAAAACGGACAGCAAAATGTGGTGAATGCAAATCGCTGACAAGAGTATAAAGAATGGCAAAAAGAAACAAAAGAGGGGACATCCACCCAGCCATGCATTCATTACATTTCATTCATTACTATATTTTAATACTGCTTTGAAGGGCATTTATTTATTTACACATGCTTAAAAAGCACAGCAAAAATGCAGCAAATAAGTAAATGATGCTCCTTGCCATGCGGCGCACGCACAAAATAACGGAAGCCTCGCCCTGCATCTGCTCAAATGCACTCGTCTCGCCTTACCGACATTTTTCATGAGCCAGATGTGATAATCATCCTGAATCTCTTCGGTTAAACTGCCCAGCAGCGACTCCAGATTTGGGTTGGTGAGAAAAGGGCTTGGGATGTGCTCCAAAATACTTTCCATCACTTCTTTCGGTTGCGGCGCCAGCATGTCTTCCCGAATGCCTTTGTGTATGTAATAACAGTACCTCTGCAAACCCCAAACCATCAGTAGACAGAATTACGAATCAGTGAGGTGGATTGTAATAACAGGAAGCAAAATCTGTTTGGGAAACTTAATCTTCTAACCTCTTGCTTGATCACCACCTAGTGAATAAGTCTACATATAAATGAAAGAATTATAAACATTGTTTCAGTTCTTTTTTCATATATGTGTGATGACAGCCAGCGTGGTGCAGTGGTAAAGGTGTCGAACTAGGACCTGGGAAACCCAGGTTCAAATCCCCACTTGCACCCCATGAGATGAGCCATCTAAACACAGGTCTTTTATGCCTGGGAGTTTTACCTGAGGTTCGTTGCTCGCTGGACCCACACTTTCCTGTTGGGAATCTATGCACCAGCAGTCTCCAAACTCAAATCAAGTCCCCGCCCCTTGAAATGCTGCTTTGCAATTGGCTTACTTTGTAGAGCTTACTGAGTGAGAAAATTCCCTCCCCCCCCAAAAAAACCCACTTGCTGCATAAGAAAGCATTTTAAGAACAAAACACAAAAACAACCTGAAAGGGGCCCCCAAAAATCCAAGCCTCGGTTTTAAAACGCCTTTCTTGTGCTCAGAAAGAGCTCCGAGGAAGCAGGAAGCATTTGAATCCCTGCCTCTTTACACACTGCTTTGTAACTGGCTGTGAGAGAAACTAAGCTTGCGTGTCCCGCGTTTTGCCTTATGCACGGGGATTTTACCCAGGCTGAGCTCAGGGGAGAGGGAAGAACCGGGTTAACAGAGGGACAGAAAGTCCCAGGATTTGCGAGGGCTGGCAGCGAGGTCATCTCTAATGGAGGAGAAACTCATGCATAACTTCAAGGAGCAACCGAGACAGCCTGGGGGCAAGCGTAGGTGAAAGTACCCATGCATAAACAACTGCAGTCCCTCTCTCTAGGAAGCATGCTCCGAGTCTCAAATGTATGCCCCGGTGACCGAGGATGTTTTAAAATATTGCTCTGCTTTTGAAAAATGGCACACTTACTTCAAGATCGCTGTTCGAGGGAGGACTCTCCTGTTTGTTGACCTCTTCCTCGTTCCGGAGCATCACAACCAGCTGTTCTTCTGGAGTCAGAGGCTGTTTGTCAGAATAGTATATATCTCTTAATTCTGGGATTTTATGATGCCCCTGTGGCACCTCCAGTTCTGATACTGAGGGGGCTCTGAAATAAAAGAACACCCATTTCTGGTGATAAGTACTGAACGGCAAGGCATCTTTGTGCTGATATTTTGGGAGCTCCAGTTTTTATTTTTCCCATACACGTAAAACTCTAGCACTCGAGGTTACAAATAAAAAATGAAAAAAATAGGAACTACATATTCTAAGGGAACAGAAACAAGAAAATTATTCCCATGAACACATGAAGCTGCCTTCTACTGAATCAGACCCTTGGCCATCAAAGTCAGTACTGTCTACTCAGACTGGCAGCAGCTCTCCAGGGTCTCAGGCAGAGGTCTTTCACGTCACCTGCTTGTCTGGTCCCTTTAACTGGAGACAACGGGGATTGAACTTGGGACATATGAACATATGAAGCTGCCTTATACTGAACCAGACCCTTGATCCATCAAAGTCAGTATTGTCTACTCAGACCGGCAGCAGCTCTCCAGGGTCTCAGGCAGGGGACTTTCCATCACCTACTTGCCTAGTCCCTTTAACTGGAGACGCCGGAAACTGAACCTGGGACCTTCCGCATACCAAGCAGGTGATCTACCACTGAGCCACAGCCCCTCCTCATGTGTCAAGATTTTTCAAGGGGGGGCTAAGGGTCAAACTACACATTACATGGGAAATCTTCACGCACATCTGCAAACACCTACCTTAATTTTTTATTTTTTTTTATTTTTTGTAATTAAATTTTGTAGCTTCCAGCCTCAGGAAGGGTTGTGGTGAACTCGAAAGCTTGTGCAATGTGGGGTGTCCATTTGGTTGGCCTTAATAAAAGGTATTACATAGATTTTGTTCTCATTTTTGGACTTTGCATGTACCAATGTGGCCATACAACTTTCACTGTCAAAATGACCATCAGCGAAAGCCATATATGCTTTACACCCACCAATGAGTAACTACATTACCATAATTTGGATATCACTATGTTGATACTTGCTCTGACTTGGATGGGCCAGGCTAGCCCGATAGTGTCAGATCTCGGAAGCTAGGCAGGGTTGGCCCCGGTCAGCATTTGGATGGGAGACCACCAAGGAATACCAGGGTGGCTACGCAGAGGCAGGCAACGGCAAACCACCTCTGAACGTTTCTTGCCTTGAAAACCCTACAGGGTCGCCATAACTTTCCCCACTTGGTAAATTCCCTGATGAGTCAGCTGAGCATTTGGCAAAGAAGCTCATATTAGGAGAAGACCCTCAGCTTACGCTGCAAACTGCCAAGTTCTGCGCTGTTGCTATTAAAATACGCAGAGCTTTGTTAGAGAATGATTGTTAGAATATTTTACAATTTTAATATGATAATTTTAACCAGGGGTTGCTTTTATTGACTTTACACCTTTATATGTACGGGCAGTCTGTGATTCTGCGGTGCAAAACTATTGTGTCTGGAAATTTTTATGTGTTGGCACATGATTGGTCAGTTGACCGTATTAATAAACTTAGCTGCAACTTTTAAAAAAAAGGTAAATGCTTAAATTACACCAATCCACTTCAAGCCACCATATTGATAGGTTTCTGATAATAGAAGAAGAGCTTGTTTTTATATGCCAACTTTCTCTACCACTTAGGGGAGACTCAAAACGGCTTACAATCACCTTCCCTTCCCCTCCCCACAACAGACACCAAGTGAGGTAGGTGAGGCTGAGAGAGCTCCAAGAGAACTGTGACTGGCCCAAGGTCACCCAGCTGGCTTCGTGCGGAGGAGTGGGGAAACAAATCCAGTTCACCAGAATTAGCCTCCGCCGCTCATGTGGAGAAGTGGGGAATCGAACCCGGTTCTCCCGATCAGACTCCACCGCTCCAAACCACCCCTCTTAACCGCTACACCACGCTGGCTCTCTTTGTTCTGCAAGGTGTCTCCCTTAATCAGATATGCTAGGTGTAATTTTCTCTAGCGTTCTGGCTAGACTTGCCAGGTGGCAGGACTGGAGCCCAGAAAATGTGCCCTTCTACTCTTCTACCTGCCTTGACAATTCATGCAACATGGACTATTGTCTGACTTTCCACCTGCGACACCTGACCTATAAAAGCATAGCTGACAAACTGCACAATACCCGTCACATTCAAAAGCACTCCTCGGCGACAGTTTCTGCTTCTTCTCAGAAGGTGCGTATTCTTTTTGAACTATGAGACTCAGTCAAGGGGGAAAAACCAGACTGGGGAAACAAAACACGGACATTTCATTTGCCGACTCAGTTTATACCCCACCTTTCTCCTCGACGGGGACCCAAGGTGGCTTGCATCGTGCTCCTCTCCCCCGTTTTATCCTCACAACAACCCTGTGAGGTAGGTGAGGCTCAGTGTGAGACCGGCCCAAGGGCACCCGGCCAGCTTCCTTGGCAGAGTGGGGCTTCGAACCTGGTTGTCCCAGATCCCAGTGTAGCACTCCAACTACATCATGCATTGGCACAGAGCAAGGAGGAAAAGGCAGCCTGAATAGGCAAAATAATTACTCTGTGGGACAGTTTTAATGCACACACCCCCGCAAGAAGAAGAAGAGTTGGTTTTTATATGCCGACTTTCTCTACCACTTAAGGGAGACTCAAACCAGCTTACAATCACCTTCCCTTCCTCTCCCCACAACAGACACCCTGTGAGGTAGGTGGGGATGAGAGAGCTCTAAGAGCGCTGTGACTTGCCCAAGGTCACCCAGCTGGCTTCGTGTGTAGGAATGGGGAAACCAACCTGGTTCACCAGATTAGCCTCTGCCGCTCACGTGGAGGAGTGGGGAATCAAACCCGGTTCTCCGGATCAGACTCCACTGCTCCAAAACGCCGCTCTTAACCATTACACCATGCTGTCATTTTATCACAGGTGACATTTTATCACAGATGACTTGGCAGCATGAGAAAAGTCGGACATCCTTTTTCCACTAATGCCTTGGAGTTCAGTTATGGAGGCTGGGCCAGCAGGGAGAGGAGGAGGAAGAAGAGGAAGAGGGGGAGGAGGAAGAGGAAGAAGAAGAAGAAGAAGAAGGAGGAGGAGGAGGAGGAGGAGGAGGAGTTGGTTTTTTATATGCCGGCTTACAGTCGCCTTCCCTTCCTCTCCCCACAACAGACACCCTGTGAGGTAGGTGGGGCTGAGAGAGCTCTAAGAGCGCTGTGACTTGACCAAGGTCATCCAGCTGGCTTCGTGTGTAGGAGTGGGGAAACCAACTCGGTTCTCCAGATTAGATTTCACCGCTCTTAACCACTGCTCTTAACCACTACTCCATGCTGTAAACCTTCAGCGTGGGTCTCTAGTTGAAATCATCATCCCTTAAAAACAGGGTTGATGTTGTGCTCAAGAAAAAAAACAGCCAGGGAGTAATCAGCTAATAACCTCTGTGTACCGAAAGCTGCTTTGCTCTTCATCCCCACCCCATTTAGCCCATAATCGTATATAACTAGCAGAGATAGAAAACGTTTCCCAGATAAAACGCATGGAGATAAAATGTGAGCCACCCGCCCATTTGCAGGATACGTGGAGACTCTGCCCTCTGTTTGCTTGACCCCGAGGGCTTCCTTGGCCTGAGGACTGAAGGGATCTTCTGTAGATCTTTCATCTTCAGGTTGCGGGCGGTAAGGGTGTAGTTATTGGCGATGGAGTCGCTGGGGCTTCGGAAATAGCGCTGCTCTTTAAACGGGGCCGCCAGCGTCCAGGATGCTCTTTGCATCAGCGAAGGGTAATAACTGCTCCTTTGGATCAGCTGGAACAGAGAACAAACGGGGCAACGGCACGGAAGCGTGCAATCTGGTAAGTTTCCTTTCCAGGGGAGTTTATACATTTACAGACATTCTCCTATAATTCAGGGCCAATATGCATTATCTTCTTATCAGATCTAGGAGAGATATTTCTGCAGCAAATTATTACAGCATGGTGTAGTGGTTGAGCGGACTCTGAGCTGGATAACCGGGTTTGATTCCCCAACTCCTCCGCATGAGCGGCGGAGGCTAATCTGGTGAACTGGATTTGTTTCCCATTCCTACCCATGAAGCCAGCTGGGTGACCTTGGGCTGGTCACAGCTCTCTCAGCCCCACCTACCTCACAGGGTGTCTGTTGTGGGGAGGGGAAGGTGATTGTAAGCCAGTTTGATTTTTCCTTAAGTGGTAGAGAAAGTCAGCATATAAAAACTAACTCTTCTTCTAGTAACCGACTAGATTTCACAGAGGCTCAGTGGCAAGCTACGGGCTATATTTTTGCCTGGGATGCTGCTAGGTCTGCTCGAAAGACATGCTCTGGAGTTCTGCGCTTCCAGGAATAGTTAAGCCACAATAGCGTGGTCTAGAGGCAGGAGCAGCAGTTTAAACAGTCAAAACAGGAAAGACAGGAGCTGTTTGAAAGGTAAATTGCACACTCTGGTTCTACCGTGGCTGGCGGGAAAGGCGAGATAAAAAATCCTTTCAAAAAACCCAAATATGCCTTTAGAAAATTTCCCAATGAAACAGGGGATCTCAAACTCAGGACAGAACAATACACCCACAGAACAATGAAAGGATGGAACCGGGGACGTTTGCTCATCCCAATTTAAAGTAGCATCTCGGCAAATCTATCGCCATGGCGACTATAGTTAAATCCATTCCATTTGTTGGGCCATTGTATGACCTCCAGAGAAACAGAGTATTAAGATAAAAAGTGATATATCTTTGCTCTTAGCAACAGGGAGGAGGCCTTTTTCTACCACCATAAGCTTTAGTCAGAAACGATAATAAAAAGCTCGGCTGATTTTTTTGGGGGGGGAAGAGTTGATAAGCCCCAGCAGTGAGTGGATTTTGGCTTTCTGACTGGCAGGGATCGCCTTATCAGTAAAGAAACAGACAGCAAATCCGTGTTATGGGACCCGCTCGAGAGACGCTTCTCTAAGCGCACCGCACGGGGCCCTCTGCTATTCCGCTCAGATCCCGATACCACACTCATCCTATTGTCAAGTTAAAGCCTCGGAAAGCGGTGGGGGGAATTGTTTCAGTGACGGAACTAGATTCGGCCACTAGGTCTCTGTTACAATTAATAGCAAACGGGTCCTCGGAGGATACAGGGAAAGGAGAAAGACTGGCTGGTTCGCTTAGAAATGGAGGAAACTGTTTCACGGACAATGCCAGAAACCTCTGGGCACCCACGACGTCCGTAGCTGGCATAAAAGAACGATACTTCTCAATGTTTTAAGAAGTTCTTCCCACTAGGTGGGGCAGAATCTTGGCTCTAGTAACAGACTGTGCAGGCAAAGCAATAGAGAAGGAACACTCAAGGGGAAAATGTGAAAATAGAAACTAAAGAAGAGCTTGGCAGAGGAAAGGCCACGGTGCCCAGGAAGAGCCCGAAAATCTCCTAGTTGCTTTGTTTATTATCAGTTGATTCGCCGATTATCCATTACTCCACTAATTCCGTTCACCATGAAGAAGAAGAAGAGCTGGTTTTTACATGACAACTTTCTCTACCACTTTAGGGAGAATCAAACCGGCTTACAATCACCTTCTCTTCCCCTCCCCACAACAGACACCCTGTAAGGTAGGTGGGGTTGAGAGAGCTCTTAATAGAACTGTAACTTGCCCAAGGTCACCCAGCTGGTTTTGTGTGCAGGAGTGGGGAAACAAATCCAGTTCACCAGATTAGCCTCCGCCGTTACTGTGGAGGAGTGGGGAATCAGACCCAGTTCTCCAGATCAGAATCCACGGCTCCAAACCACCGCTCTTAACCACTACACCACACTGGCTCAAAGCCACCCAGTAAGCCAGTGAGATGTAGCATTTAAAAGCGGTGGACTCTAATGTGGAGAGATGGGTTTGATTCCCCACTCCTCCCCATGAAGCCTGCTGGGTGACCTTGGGCTAATCACAGTTCTCTCTGAACTCTCTCAGCCCCACCTACCACACAAGGTGTCTGCTGTGGGGAGAAGAAGGGAAGGAGATTGCAAACCGGTTTGATTCTCCTTAAAAGGTAGAGAAAGTCGGCATATAAATGCCAACTCTTCTTCATGACAAATAAGGATTTGAATCTAATTAATTGTTAGGAAAGAGATCTGCCTAGATCTGTCTACACGCCCATCAGAAGGATGGGACACCCGCCCAGCCGAAGGGCGAGGGCGCACTGTGTGTCTGTCTGTGAAAAAAGATCAGTTTTGATTCTGGCTGAGACAGATGGAAGCCAAGCGATACAGCTGGGAGTTGCCTGAAGGACTCTGAGGGTACAGAATCTCCCTCTCCACTCCCCCCCATTGGGGGGGGGGGGTGGCTGATGTGCCATAGCAGATCTGCTGCCTTGTATGGGTGACTTTTTGCTGTGCTCTACTTATAAATATATGTAAATAAAGCAAATATCACAGAAACATCATAGGTTTCCAGTGCCCTCTTCCCCAAAGGGAACACACGAAGCTCCCTTCGACTGAATCAGACCCCTTGGCCCATCAAAATCTGCTCTACTAGGTTGATACCTGCACACATCGTACATTAGCGACATATACAAACCAGTATTACAACTAGAACTAATCTGACCAGATGATTGAGTAACCTATACACATGCCTGGTTTGATTTGAACCGTTTGTATATGTATGTATTTATTTCTGTAAATGTGTGAAGGCTTAACATGGGTTTTAATTGACCACTGATGAAGGCCCAATAGGCCGAAACGCATTTGGTATGTGGTTACAGATATCAACCCTAGGAAATGCCATTGTGCTATTTTAATGATTTTTAAATATTTTTAACCTTTACATAGCGCTTCGAATAAATTATTTTTTCAGTATATAACCTGAAAACAGAAGCTGGGTACCCAAGATTGGGTAGAAATATCTATCTATCTATCTATCTATCTATCTATCTATCTATCTATCTATCTATCTATCTATCTATTATCTATCTATCTATTATCTATCTATCTATCTATCTATCTATCTATCTATCTATCTATCTATCTATCTATCTATCTATCTATCTATCTGTATGTATATCTATATTGATAGATAGATAGATAGATAGATAGATAGATAGATAGATAGATAGATAGATAGATAGATAGATAGATAGATAGATAGAGAGAGAGAGAGAGAGAGAGAGAGACAGACAGACAGACAGACAGACAGACAGACAGACAGACAGACAGACAGACAGACAGACAGATTTTCCTTTCTACCCAATCTTGGGTACCCAGCTTCTGTTTTCAGGTTGGGTTTTATTGCCCTCTTTTTTCTTCCACCTCAGACCCTTCATCCATCAGAGTCAGTATTGTCTACTCAGACCCACAGTGGCTCTCCAGGGTCTCAGGTTGGGGTCTTTCACATCACCTACTTGCCTGGTCCCTTTAACTGGAGATGCCGGGGATTGAACCTGGGACCTTCTGCAGGCCAAGCAGAGGCTCTACCAGAGCCACGGATCAGGAAAATGCTGTCCCTGGACCCAGAAAGGTGGGGAACATGTACAAGTTGAGTATCCCTTATCCAGACTGCTTGGACCAGAAGTGGTCCGTATTTCAGATCTTTCAGCATTTTGGAATATTTTGGAATTTTTGATATACATAATGAGATTATCTTGGGGATGGGACCCAGGTTTAAACACTGAATTCATTTAGGGTTTATATCTATTTTATATACACTTTATCCAGATAGCCTGAATGTAATTTTAAACAATATTTTAAATAATTTTGTGTACATTGAACCATCAATAGCACTGCTGAGGAGGGCCTGTGAGTAATGCCTGCATCCCGGCTCAAAAGGTCCGGTTTTCGGATCAGTCCGGATAGTGGATGTCCAGATAAGGGATACTCAACCTATAACAGTTTTCTACCATGAGTCTCACTTTGAATCAAATACTTGTGGCCAAAACATGCTTTTTAAAATGAGAATGTTCCTGCCATTCTACTTGGAAACCTGATTAGCAATCCTGCCCTGACTTTTTGGCAGTGGTCCATGCCAGAAGGAGAAGAAGAACAGTTGGTTTTTATATGCCGACTTTCTCTGCCACTTAAGGAAGAATCAAACCTTATAATCGCCTTCCCTTCCCCTCCCAGCAAAAGACACCCTGTGAGGTAGGGGGGGTTGAGAGAGTGTGACTAGCCCAAGGTCACCCAGCTGGCTTCGTGTGTAGGAGTGGGGAAACAAATCCAGTTCGCCAGATTAGCTTCCGCCGCTCATGTGGAGGAGTGGGGAATCAAACCCGGTTCTCCAGATAAGAGTCCATCGCTCTTAACCACTATGCCACGCTGGGAGAAGGCGTTTCAGCTGCTGTAATCCAATGAGAAAGTAAGCAGCTTGCACGTACCTGATATAGTTCAGAAGGATCTTCAGACGATATGCCGGGCAAAGGGGGTAGCTCTGGTATTCCTTTGGCATGGCTCATATTGTAAATAGAATCATTTTGGGCCTAGGAAAGACAAAAAGAATCATTTGTGAAAAGCCTGTAAGATTAGCCAACTATACGAAGGCACCAGTGACATTTGTCTCCAGAAAGCAAAATAAGGACATGCTTTTTTTTTCAGGGTCTCTATTTCACTTTGAATGTCGCATTAACCAGATTTGTGGCTGGACTGGAGAATAAGGAAGTCGAGACTATTGATAAAAACTGGGAACCAACATCAGCCTTGTACCGAGAGCATATATTTTCTCAGCACGACCAAGAGCTGGCCGACTGCAGGTTGAGGATCACACGGTAGAATGTCCCCTACATTAAAAACTCCCTGACACTAGAAAACCAGGGCAGCGAGCAAAGAGGAGCTTTCTGCTTGCAAAGCTGTTCATGCACAAGAGCATTCAGGACAGTCTGCAGTCCTCTGCACCACCTCTGGATTCTACCCCTTCATTCTTCTGCATCTATAAACCAGATCTTGTGTGTGTGAAGTGCCGTCAAGTTACTTCCGACTCATGGCGACCCTCCAAAATGTCCTATCTTTAACAGCCTTGCTCAGGTCTTGCAGACTGAGGGCAGTGGCTTCCTTTATAGAGTCAATCCATCTCTTGTTGGGTCTTCCTCTTTTCATGCTGCCTTCCACTTTCCCTAGCACGATTGCCTTTTCCAGTGAATCTTAGAATCATAGAATTGGAAGCGACCACCAGGGTCATCTAGTCCAACCCCTGCACAATGCAGGAAATTCACGACTACTACCTCCCCCACACACCCCTAGTGACCCCCTACTCCATGGCCAGAAGATGGCCAAGATGCCCTCCCTCTCATGATCTGCTTAAGGACATAGAATCAGCACTGCTGACAGATGGCCATCTAGCCTCTGCTTAAAATCCTCCAGGGAAGGAGAGCTCACCACCTCCCGAGGAAGCCTGTTCCACTCAGGAACCGCTCGAACTGTTAGAAAGTTCTTCCTAATGTCTAGACGGAAACTCTTTTGATTTAATTTCAACCCGTTGGTTCTGGTCCGAGCTTCTGGGGCAACAGAAAACAACTCAGCACCCTCCTCTATATGACAGCCCTTCGAGTACTTAAAGATGGTTATCATATCCCCTCTCAGTCTTCTCCTCTTCAGGCTAAACACACCCAGCTCCTTCAAGCTTTCCTCATAGGACTTGGTCTCCAGACCCCTCACCATCTTGGTTGCCCTCCTCTGGACACGTTTCAGCTTGTCTACATCTTCCTTAAATTGCGGTGCCCAAAACTGAACACAGTACTCTAGGAGAGGTCTAACCAGAGCAGAGTAAAGTATAATGTGACCAAAGTACTACAGCCTCAGTTTAGTCATTTTAGCTTCTAGGATCGGTTCAGCCTTGATTTGATCTATAACCCACTGATTTGTTTTTTTGGCAGTCCACGGTATCCGTAACACTCTCCTCCAAAACAACGTTTCCAAGGAATCTACTTTCTTCCTATCAGCTTTCTTCATTGTCCAGCTTTCACACCCATACATAGTAACAGGGAATATGATGGCATGAATTAACTTGATCTTGGTTGCCGGCGACACAGACCTTAGTGGAGTAAACATGATCCTGAATCTCTCTCTGGCCTCGCCCAACCCCCACCCATCCTTACAGGATGTCACTATGAGTAATCTGTATCAAGACTTTTGTAATAACGAACGCTCCTAATTAATAGAACGGGTTTTCATACAATCTCATCAACTTCGACCGTATTGGCTTGCTACACTGCATTTAAGGTAATTATATATTGACGGGGTTTATTGTTATTTTGAACGCTCTGCCTAATTATAAGCCATTTGTCTCCAACTCAGGCACGCATATACGCATGGGAGCAGTTGCGTGTGACACACGGATGGCAAAACACCTCAGAAATCATGTGTTATTCTGTATATCATAAGTCAACGTAATTGCACAAATGAAAAACGAGCAGATGTCAGTTTGCAACCATTCATTACAGCACTGGTTCCCAACCAGGGGTCCGTGGACCCCCAGGGGTCCGCGAGAACTAAATTAAGGTCTGCGAAACAAAGTTATAAACCCATAATAAATTAATATTTTCAATTAAAAGTTCTCTATTATAAATATATATATTCAAATATTATTCTAAGCTTAATGTTTAACTAACAGTTATGATTAAAGTTTATTTTCAAATTCTCAGAATTTTTATTTTGAACCTTGGGGTCCCTGCACTGAACAAAAAAGTCTTAGTGGTCCCTGGTCAAAAAAAGGTTGGGAACCACTGCATTACAGGCTTATGACTTCAACTGGCTCTCTGCAGACAACTTATTTAGCAGGGATTTTTACTATCCTGAAGTATGACTGACTGTGTATCTGTGCACTCACATTCACTAGAGAAGGGCCCCCCAACCTGGTGCTCATGGGCGCCCGGGCACCCATCGTCGACACCTTTTCTGATGCCCACCAAGTGTTTTTAGGAAGTGGGCGGGGCCAGGTAGGGCATTTGCCCAGCAAGGATTTTGACAGACTACTGGAGGTTTGATCGGCTGTGACTAAATGTGAAAAGTTACCATATGAAAAGCTAGCAAGTCAGCAGAATAAATGCTGACATCGGGGAGAATATCTCCAGGGATTTTTGTTTTACGATTCTGATGCATGATTCCCCCCACTTTCATTTCATTTACAATGCAATCCTAATATCTTTCTAAGGCCTTTGACTTCAGAGGACTTAGAAGGGTCTAACTGCTTAGGATTGCACTGTTATGCTCAGGGCCGTGTTCGCACAGCCCTCTCCCCACCAACTTCACCCTCACAACAATCCTGAGAGGTTGGTTCGGCTGAGAGAAGAAGAGTTGGTTTTTATACCCCAGTTTCCTCTACCTGTAAGTAATCTCAAACCGGCTTATAATCACCTTCCTCTCCCTGCAAACAGACATCTTGTGAGGTAGGTGAGGCTGAGAGAGTTTGAAGAGAACTGTGACCAGCCCAAGGTCACCCCACAGGCTTCATGTGTAGGCCGGATCTCCAGATTAGAGTCCGCCGCTCAGGTGGAGGAGTGGGGGAATCAAACCCAGTTCTCCAGATCAGAGTCCGCCGCACCTAACCACTGCCTTTAACCGCCACACCACGCTGGCTTTCTGACTGGCCCAAGGCCAACCCAGTGAGCTTTAAGGGTGAGTGAGGATTTGAACTTTCCACCTAGTTCAACACTCTCATCTCTTTGTCACACCAGATCTGCATGTTAATTCTAAACATATTATAACAAGGCCATTTTGGAGAAGCAAGTCAATAAGTAAAGGGACAAAAGCTATTAAAAACTAATGCCTGGGAAGCCGCTGATCCCTCCGACCCTCGTAGACTGCAAAAATCAATTTCCCAAATGAGAACATCTGAGTTTATATTGGACTTGAGCCACCTTAAAGACTCTTTTCTCCACCACTTAACACCTTGGAGCTTCCGAAGTGCAAATTTGGCAGCCAGGATCACGAAGGACTCTTAATCGGAGAAACAGGGCTTTACGTAAGCTTTTCAAAGCCCTCTGAGAATAGTGTCTTCATCCCAATTCCCACGGATAATAATCCCTCACTTACCCTCACAATCTTGGGAATCTCTCTTGGCTTCATGGCGAGGTTTTTCCTCGGCTTAACAGTGATTTGCCTGGATGGCTTCCAACGTCCTGATTAATCAATCTTCTCCTTATCGCAGATTCTTAGCGAAAGCTTTAGTTCAGCCACCTGCAAGAACATAAAAATCTTTTCAGGACCAACTCGCAAGCAAAATTTCCACCGACCCCAGTCACACACCCACTTGTCAGCTTCCTTCTAGCCCACCAACTGGAAAGACATACTTCCTACAATTTTGCTCTTTCCTCTCCCCTTCTTCCGGGCCAATGCCAGGCCCCAAGTCTAGAAAAGATTTCTCTTTGCACCCATTTTCCTTTCTCGTGTCTCGAATCCAGCCATCCCTCACTAAAGTTTTTAAAGCACTCGGGTTTCAAAAGTCCACGCTCCCAAAATCCCTTCACTTCCCGAACTCTCCCCCTTCTCACTCAACCCCCAAATTACAAGGCTCGCCCCTTCTGTTGCTACCAGGAACTTTTAAACTTTCTAAGCCCCGTTGTCAATTCAGGGTCCCCCCTGCCCTCTTAAGTTGGCTTCCCGTCAAATCTGGCTCGCCCCGACCTCGTGAACGGGTTTGCAAACTTCTAGAAAAGCTGGGGGAACGAAAGCCACCCAAGGGTGCCCAGGAGAAAGGAAAGCAAAATATTAGCCTGCCTGGCCTCTCTGTAACCCCCAAGGTGCGTCAGAAGGGCTAAGGGGGCTTGCTGCTACCTGGCGCAACCCCAGACAACTTGTTCTGGTGCCGGGTTGCCGTTTCCAGCTCAAAAAGAACTTCTGTGTATGACATTCTCTTCCACGTCCCCGCCTGGGTAACCAAGGTGACAGCATTATTGTTGCTAGGTGACACTAGAATGACTCATTTTTCCTTGCCCTTCTTCCCCCCACCCACCCCCCCGCCACTCTGTCCTCTGGATGGCAGGAGTTGGTCGGACAGACAGTTCGCCCCAGCTCAGAGTCCTTTTCTGGCTGGGATTGAGAAACGAGGTGATTGTTAATGGTTGGAAGGTAGGATTTGCTTGGTCAGCGGGTTAGGAAGGTGGGAGATGGGTGATTGACAAAGGCCTGAAATAAAAAGATTTAGGGGGTGCACTAGCACACCCTAAAATTTCATACAGGAAAAAAGATAGGCCCCCCCTCAATGTAAACAATTATATGCATTGTGGGTTGTGATTGAATACATGAAGCTGCCTTCTACTGAATCGGACCCTCGGTCCACCCAAGTCAGTACTGTCTACTCAGACTGGCAGCGGATCTCCAGGGTCTCAGGCAGGGGTCTTTCACATCACCTCCTCACCTAGTCCCTTTAACTGGAGATGCTGGGGATCAAACCTGGGACCTTCTGCATGCAAAGCAGAGGCTCTACCACTGAGCCACAGCCCCTCCCTCATGCCAAAATTTCAGAGGAATCAATCTTGAATTTGGACGCAGATTCTGTCTGTCCATCTCATCTTTCGGTCTTTCCTTTCTTTTCCCAGAGACAGCAGGCATCTTTTAAGGGTGAAGAGGAGTGATTGGGGGTTTGCTCTTTTATTTTGGTTTTAACTGAATCGTTTTTTAACTATTGCTGGAAGCACAGGGAAAGGTGGAGAATAAATGTTTTAATAAAATAAAATAATAAATGGAAAGAGATAAGAATTCCCAACTCCAGGGTGGGAAATTCCTGGAGATTTGGGGGCAGAGCCTGGGGAGGGTTGGGTTTGGGGAGGGACCTCAGTACGGTATAATGCTATAGATGCCATCCTCCATAGCAGCTATTTTCTCCAGGGGAACTGATCTCTGTAGTCTGGAGATCAGTTCAAAATCCAGGAGATCTCCAGGCCCCAGCTGGAGGGTGGGGGTATTTTTCATACTCCTCTGCTGTTACTCTTGTGAAACATCACTGTGCTTGTCTTGTATATTGGCCAGTTTTGTAAAGAAATGCCACAGGCTGGAACTTTTGCATTTCACTGCTCTTAACAATTTTTTCGATCTGTTACACTGCCTCCCATACAGACAACTTAAGTTACATTGAGCGCATGCACAATTCATGTACTGTGTAAGTTTCATTTTTGAAATATACATGTTGGGTAATTCTCATGTTACATTCAGCACATACCGTATATAGCCAAGAGTGTGATACAAACCTCACATTTATGCAAGTATTGGATCCCTGGTTTCAGTTTCAAAATGAATAAGAGTTGGCTCATTCTTACAAAGAGATGTACGCGTGTACATACAGGATGTACTTGGGTTCACTGGAACATGAGAAAAGGGCTCTAGTGTATCTGGTGAAGTAGAAGAAGAGTTGGTTTTTATATGCTGACTTTCGCTACCAATTAAGGGAGGCTCAAACCGGCTTACAATCACCTTCCCTTCCCCTCCCCACAACAGACACCCTGTAAGGTACGTGGGGCTGAGAGAGCTCTAAGAGAGCTGTGACTAGCCCAAGGTCACCCAGCTGGCTTCATGTTTAGGAGTGGGGAAACAAATCCAGTTCACCAGATTAGCCTCCAACGCTCATGTGGAGGAGTGGGGAATTGAACCCGGTTCTCTAGATCAGAGTCCACCACTACAAACCACCACTCTTAACCACTACACCACGCTGGCTCCCACACTGGCACCGGAACAAAAATCCAAGCCAAAGCCTTTTCATTTTATTTTTTGAAATTGGAACCAATTTCAGCCTCATCAAAATCACAACCAGAGAGGCAACAAGCGATTATAGAACTGACCCCTACCTGTGCCGCAATAAACCTGTTTGCCATTGAGGTGCCCCAAAACTCCCTTTTTATTTAAAAAAAAAAAGGAACTTCACACAACCGCTTTCCACTTAGCCTCTGTCAACACCGTAGGATTATTTCAGAGAGCTAATTGTGGTGCTTTCCCATAATAAGATAATTAGCTCTCTAGGCAGGGCGGGCCTACACTGACTGGCCCGACGTCAGTCTCTTCTCTCCTCTCAGCAACCCTGTTGGGCGAGCCGGCCTGAGAAAAAACGACAGTGAAGTCCTACGTGGAGTTACTTCTGTCTGTGTCCACTGAAAACAAGGAACTAGTTGTTTTCTGTTGCCCAAGAAGTTCAGACCAGAACCAATGGGTTGAAATTAAATCAAAAGAGTTTCCGTCTAGACATTAGGAAGAATTTTCTAACAGTTAGAGTGGTTCCTCAGTGGAACAGGCTTCCTCGGGAGGTGGTGAGCTCTCCTTCCCTGGAGGTTTTTAAGAAGAGGTTAGATGGCCATCTGTCAGCAATGCTGATTCTGTGACCTTAGGCAGACGATGAGAAGGAGGGCATCTTGGCCATCTTCTGGTCACTAGGGGTGTGGAGGGGGGAGGTAGTTGTGAATTTCCTGCATTGTGCAGGGGGTTGGACTTGATGGCCCTGGTGGTCCCTTCCAACTCTATGATTCTATGAACTTAGTCTGGAGTCGCTCTGCTTGTGATTGCCCTGTTAAGTTGCGCAAAGCCACCCAAGTTCAGTTTCACGACCCGCAGAGGGGGATTTGGTTTCTCTGGTTCCAGCCAGTCCAACATGCTAACCCCGGCTCCACGTCAGCCCTCTAAACATCTAATAAATTTGTTTTTGTTTAAAGACATCTGGAAAACGATGTAGAGCATGGAACTAGCTCAGGACCATGATGATAATAAAGACATCTTGAAAATGATGCAGAGCATGAACTAGCTTAGGAAAATGATGATAATATGATAATATGTAACAGCGGTCACGTTATTATTTCTACTATTGATTTCCTTTAAAGCCTGCTTTTCTTCCCGATGGGCACCCAAAGCAGCTCACATAGTTCTCCTCTCCTCTGTTTTATCCCCGCAACAACCCTGTGAAATATAGGGTTGCCAGGTCCCATCCCCCCGCCCCCGGTCCCTAGCAAGGAATGAGGGTGGGCAGGGCTGCCAGATCGAGGTTGGGAAACTCCTGGAGATTGGAGGATAGAGCCTGGGGAGGACAAGGACCTCAATTGGGTGCCATGCCATAATGTCCACCCTCCCAAGCATCTATTTAGTCCAGGGGAACTAATCTCTGTAGTCTGGAGATGAGCTGTCATTTCGGGGGATCCCCAGGTCCCACCTAGAGGCTGGCATCCCTACCTGGAGATTTGGGGATGGAGCCTGGGGGAGGACAGGGACCTCAGCGGGGGACAATGCCATAGAGTCCGCCCTCCAAAGCATCCAATTTTCTCCAGGGGAACTGATTTCCATATTCTGGAGATAAACTGTAATTCCAGGGGACCCCCAGGGCCCACCTGGAGGCCGGCATCCCTAGTGAAGCCACATTACACCATTTCCTTTCCCTTCTCCTGGCAGCCCCCCTACATTCAACTCTCCTTTCCTTCTCACACACCCACCAACCCACCTTTTACCCCCCTGCGAATCTTCAGCTACATATTACCAGCATGGTATTGAGTGGTTAAGAGCGGTGGTTTGGAGCGGTGGAGAACCGGGTTCGATTCCCCGCTCCTCCACATGAGCGGCGGAGGTTAGTCG